>NC_074669.1:28463967-28782257 GCF_029448725.1 Salvelinus fontinalis
GTAGTTGTAGATCTTCTTGGCGTCATGAAGGCCTGAAGAACCTTTGAATAGAATAAGTGTTTCCATTAGTATTGGGCTCCCGAGTGGCGCAGCGGTCTAAGACACAGTGCTAGAGGCATCACTACGGACACCCTGGTTTGAATCCAGGCTGTATCACAACTGGGCAGCGCACAATTGGCCCAGCGTCATCTGGGTTTGGCCGGTGTACGCCGTCATTGTAAATAAGAATTTGTTCTTAACTGATTTGCCTACTTGGGAGCCACCAGTAGGAATGCCTCGTCTCCCACGAAGACATATGGGCCCTTTGTTTGGGTCCCTGGCAAACACTCTAGCCTTGGTAGCGGCAGCTAGCCTACAATGAGTTGAAAGCTGAACTTGCTTTGTCAGAAGATTCCCGCAATTCCCGACCGGCCATATGTGCCCACGTCTATCATGGTGAAGAGGTACTTTGCATCACAGACTGCCATCAGGCATTGAGAAAAAGCCCTTGTAGTTGTAGTACTCTCTGCCCGAGTTTTCCGGAGATTAGATCCAAATAGGTTTTCCGTCGACAGCTTCTGCACCAAACTCTCTAGCAATTTCTGCCCATATTTGCCATGGAGGGATAAGCAACAAAATCCTCCTTCAGGACATGCCATATAGCCTGGCACACTTCCGGGACAATGGCACAAACTGTTGAGATTCCTAGCTTATAACTCACAGCGATACTTTACTGTGTGCTGCCACCCGCCACAGACCGTCTTTCTGCAGCACGGACAAGCTGTGAGTTCTCTCGGGCGAGATGTTAAGGACAGGCTGCTGAAATAAGTCATTGAATTTGTCAACCCACATCAGAAAGGAGTAAAAATGTATTTCCTCAACAATGGTTCGTATAGGTTGGACATGAGACATAATTTCTCCATCTTCCCCTCTTGTAGTGTTCAGTGGATAAACTTGCCATTTTCTCAGTCGTTTTTTCTTCTTCTTCTCCTCCTGACCAGTAAGAGCTGTTCAAGCTCTAGCGATTGCAATACATAGAGAGACATGCTTGCTTCTGCTTCTGTGGCTAAAAAGTAGCGTCGTAAAGCATAGAACACCAGACTAGCCAAACATGTAGCTAGCTAGTTCCACAACACTATCCAGTCCCTTTCCAGTCCCTTTTCCATTATCAAATACATTGAAACTCCAACTCTCAAAGCTAATACACATGTTGCATGTTACCTATTTGTTTTTGTGGAAAATAAAATATACTGGCCTAGAAGTGGCGTAGAACTTGTTACACACGATGGCCATCCGGAAAGATGGACCAAAAATACAAAAATAATAAGAAAGCTTTTCTCCGAGCCGCTTCGTCGCCGCGTGCTGTACTGTGTCTCTACTGAAGGCCAGGCTCCAGAGAGGGAAGTGACATTTAGGAAGAGCTAAAACAATGGAGCAGCAGTGCTTTAATGTCCCATAAGATGTCCTCTAAACATGGCTTTTCCATCTGAGAGCATCTCCAGGCTGAGTCAAATGCACTAACTGTGCATGAAAGAGTCTGGTCTCCCTCAGGACCGACAAGTCTGATACCCACAAGAATAAACTGGCCTTTAACTCCACAGAGCTCTGCAGAGCAGAAAATGCATCAGGCCTTTTTTCTAGCTCCCTGTGCCAATGGGAATGAGCAACACCAAACTGTGGCTCTATATATCCGGAAGGATTTGACTGAGGGGAACCTTTTTTAGTTGCAGCTATGTCATGATGCATACAGCACTTATGATACAAACTCTTATGTTAAAACCCTTGCATGTTTTTGCATTTTTTGGAAAAAAAACATATCTTATTTTATTAAATCCTGAAATGTTTTGTTGATCAAATACATGCTCAATTAAATCAAGTGTAATGTTGACAGTAGTATATTTGTTGATATAGTGTAAATGTATTCCTCTACACTGTTAACATTAGGCAAGACGGGTTTATTATTTTTTATTTCCAAGCTCTGTAGTTTTATGCTTTGACAGAAACTGCATAAAAAGGTTGAGTGAACTATAATATCTACAGTAGGCTAAGTATTACAAACATGACATTACTAGGCTTGAGGATAAATAAATTCAGTATCCAGTAGCAGAGGACATCTGAATTATAAACGCCAACATGCTTAAGATGCGTTGCTTTTTTTACAAACACTCTCTATATTGTAAGAAACTCTTTTCAAGAAGTGCTTTTAAAATTGATGGAGGCGGAGCGTGTCGCCCCTCACCCCGATAGGCAGCCGGCTAGATCACAACAGTTAGGTGATGACTGCAGCCTGCATTGCGCTCCTCAACAAAACAAATATTTTTTACCAAGTGGCTGTGGTTGTGAAGCGCATACATCCCGCAGCTCTGATTTTACATCCTGTTACATTAATGATTCAAAGCACTCAATATAAATATTAAAACTAATAGCTTCACTATTCAGCTATTACTCTATCATTCCCTGAAATCATCATAAAACATTCAGAGCCTTTTAGAAAATTTACACACTTGAATTTGATGGCAGGAGAGGGAGGCTGTCAGAGTGCTAGGCCCTGGAAGCTTAAATAATAGTGAAAAGCTGTTTATGGACCATGCTTTATTTATTCATCGTCTCCCTCTGAGTAAAGGCTTCAATCTAGACGGAGGGAGCGAGAAAGAGAGGGGGGGGGCATATAGGAGAGGGAAGAGAGAGAGATGGGGAGACAGAGAGAGGGAGAGAGAGAGTGAGAGGGAGGGATGATGGAATGGGTGAGTCAGAAAGAGAGACCGAGAGAATGAGACAGAGATAGATTGAGACAGTAGGAGTAAGATAAAATCAAAGTCAAGCAATCAAGGGAAAAATTCTCAAACATAACTCTTCCCACACTTATATAGCAGGGGAGGGGAAAAAATGAAATCTATGAGATTCTCAGCACAAGGTCAATCAATGAGAGAACTCTGGGTCCGAGAACGCCTAATGGATTGTGAAGACACATAGCAGGGTTATGAATTTTTAACCACTAGCTACCTTCTACAGCCCAGACCGCCATAAATCAATCACGACTTATTGGGGGAGGATCAATTATGCAAACTTTAAAACATTTAATGACAGATAATGAAGAGGTCCCAAGGGGACGAGAGGACTGGCTGTCTGGTCCGAGGCCTCACTGCTGTCCCGAGATGCACTGGGGCATGCAGCAGAGCAAAGACCGCTAGGGGATGGAGAGACGGGCCAGGGCCAACCATCCAAGGCCAGGTCTTAGAGATCTCAATGCCAGTCAAGCAGTGCTAGCAGATAGCAGACGCTGGTAAAGAGAACATTTATGGGGATTATTGGCTGTGTGTGCAGTACTATAAGGCAACATTAGCTTGACAGAGCCAGTGGTATGCTGTACCTACACACGAGGTTATCCTTCACTTTATCACGTCTAACCACCCTGCAAACATCGGACCCTCAATCAAGACAGACAGATTAAGAGAGAAACACTTAAATCATTTCATATGAACGTAATAAGATCATTTTTGTGTCAGGCTTTTTGAAAAGTAATTATCAACACTATTATCATCATGTTTGGTTGTTGCTCTTGTGGTACAACAGCACTAGTATTGTAAATCCCTTCGCTATCTACAGGGAATTGTTTATACATTCATAAGTGGATATATAAGTAGGAAAAATGTCATTATTTGCAACATTTTCAAAAGCTCATTATAAAAGATCCCTGAGGCCATCCCTTGTGGCACAGTCTCACATCACTGAGCTCTAAACAATGTATGCATCCCAAATGGCAACCTATTCCATATATAGTGCACTACTTTTGACCAGAGCCCTAAGGGAATAGGGTGCCATTTGGGATGCAAACAATCTTTAAACAGCACAGCCAGCCACATTAAAACCCTCCTTTTAAAGCTGTCCTACTGACTCACATTCTGCACCACTCATCTGACCTTGTCAACCAACGCTTTTAAGCAGTTTGTGTCCTTCTGAAAATGTTTAATGTTTAATGTGTCACAGTCTCTTTAGCTTGTGTGTCTAACCTTAAGCACATAATCTATTCATAATCGAGAGTACAAAACCGTACAAAGGACTTTTAATATGGCTATGGGAGACATTTTTGTTTAAAAAAAGTACTCAAATGTGGGAAAAAATACCATATTACACTACGGAACTTGCAGCGGAACTTATCTCAAAGCTTTCTCTTTTTATTTATTCAGATATCTAGATGCATATAACCACGCAATGACAAGCTCCAGTATTGTAAACGTATTATATTAGGTAACTGCAACTAAATTACATTTGCTCCTATGCAACAAAAATCCAATTAGAAGTGAACTTTAATTAAACAGGTGTTTTGAATAGAGAGGATCAAAGTAGATAAAATGCCATGTCTGGTGGGAATCATAGATACAGTGACATCCTGGCCTTGTCCATGTGGTCTGCTTTACGATGGTATTTGCTGTTGATTCTGTATCCATGTACACATAGCTTATTAGCTAAGCAGAATAACACAAATCAAAGAGCATCATAACAGTGCATATCGTGGCTTGTCAGGTAAGCTTGTTTTCATACAATGGCATGGTGGTGTATGTATTTTTCATTACTCTGGTTACTGTATCACTCCCATTGGATATTCCTTCCAGATGTTTGTGCCTGTCCCAGGGGCATTCCAGCAGCTGAGCGGGGGCTGAGGAGGGGATTTGTGTCTGAGCCCACATCTGTGCTGACTGCCTGCCTGCCTGACTGCTGCCATCCTATCTAATCACTAAAACAACCTCTTTATCACTCTGACAAAGAAAGTAGAGAGAACACTTACATACTCTGTACATTCTGGCTTTACGGTATGCATAGAGAATGCACTTTAAAGACTGACCTGTTTGTTGTGCAGTGAAATGTTTAGAAGACAGTTAGTTGTGGTTCTCCAACCATAGTGCCAACAGAAAATATCATTTAGCCTTCTCTCGAGTGGATGGAGGGAAGTAAAGAGGTACTTAGCTACTGAGGTCTCTGATTCTGGAATATTTACCCCATTTTGCTCTTTCCTATTTTATCCTTTTCAAATGCACCTCTGAGACCAGTGGTCATAGATATGATTTCAATTCAGTTTACAAAGTTAATTTCCACATCTCATAGGGCCCAATTCAGAATTCTCAGTAGTTGTTATTCAGATTTACCTTAAGCAGATGTGTAGCGAGCTATGCGAATGTGGCTGCCTTACACGTACTGAAAATATTTAATTCAACCCCTGAAAACACACCCAGTGGGTGGCCGACAGAAACGATCAGGGAGTTTTCACAGAGTTTTTCATTAAAAAAAAAATCGAAAGAAATCCCTTTAACCCTTTGACACATACGTACATACTGAATAGGTGTGATCATTCTAGTGATCCCTGCAGCATACGCTCAAACCGGCGTGATTAGAACACTTATTTTATAATGTCCAGTTAGGATTGACGCAAAAGTTAGCATTTGAACTGGTCAAACATATTTTTCGCCGCTCGGCATTTGTTTTTTTGCATCACCCAAAGATAAGAGGTTACAAAATGAGTAGGGTCTGTTTGCAGTATGCATGTTGAAGGGGGTGTCGTCTACCATCATTCACTTCCATCATCCACTTCCGGAAGTTTACTTCAAAAGACGAGTGAACCATTCCTTCACCTTGTTTTGTTATAACATCTGTGGTCTGACAGACGTTTTCGTGACAACCAGAATGCATTGCATGAAGTCAACAAACATGGCGCCACACATAGCTGGCAATTAGCTTAACAATAGCTCATCGTTATCATTATAACCTTCAAAAAAGTATTTTACACATATCATCCGTGGCCTCCAATTGCTCTTAAATGCAAGTCAAACTAAATGCTCTTCAACCGATCGCTGCCTGCACCTGCCCGCCCGTCCAACATCACTACTCTGGACGGTTCTGACTTAGAATATGTGGACAACTACAAATACCTAGGTGTCTGGTTAGACTGTAAACTCTCCTTCCAGACTCACATCAAACATCTCCAATCCAAAGTTAAATCTAGAATCGGCTTCCTATTTCGCAACAAAGCATCCTTCACTCATGCTGCCAAACATACCCTTGTAAAACTGACCATCCTACCGATCCTCGACTTCGGCGATGTCATTTACAAAATAGCCTCCAATACTCTATTCAGCAAACTGGATGCAGTCTATCACAGTGCCATCCGTTTTGTCACCAAAGCCCCATATACTACCCACCACTGCGACCTGTACGCTCTCGTTGGCTGGACCTCGCTTCATACTCGTCGCTAAACCCACTGGCTCCAGGTCATCTACAAGACCCTGCTAGGTAAAGTCCCCCCTTATCTCAGCTCGCTGGTCACCATAGCAGCACCCACCTGTAGCACGCGCTCCAGCAGGTATATCTCTCTGGTCACCCCCAAAATCAATTCTTCCTTTGGCCACCTCTCCTTCCAGTTCTCTGCTGCCAATGACTGGAATGAACTACACAAATCTGTGAAACTGGAAACACTTATCTCCCTCACTAGCTTTAAGCACCAGCTGTCAGAGCAGCTCACAGATTACTGCACCTGTACATAGCCCATCTATAATTTTTTTATTTTACCGTTATTTTACCAGGTAAGTTGACTGAGAACACGTTCTCATTTGCAGCAACGACCTGGGGAATTGTTACAGGGGAGAGGAGGGGGATGAATGAGCCAATTGTAAACTGGGGATTATTAGGTGACCATGATGGTTTGAGGGCCAGATTGGGAATTTACTTCGCCACCATGGCCTTTTTTTAGCCTTTACCTTCCTTATCTCACCTCATTTGCTCACATTGTATATAGACTTATTTTTTTCTACTTTATTATTGACTGTATGTTTGTTTTACTCCATGTGTAACTCTGTGTTGTTGTATCTGTCGAACTGCTTTGCTTTATCTTGGTCAGGTTGCAATTGTAAATGAGAACTTGTTCTCAACTTGCCTACCTGGTTAAATAAAGGTGAAATAAATAAAATAAATAAATAAATAAAAATATGTGTCCATTACAATCAGAATACATGATTTTCCACCAGTACTTGAAAACGTGAATAAAACAGTAAATACATTATGCTCTATACATACATACATACATACATACATACATACATACATACATAGTAGAAATGACAACACGAAATACAGAAACTTTAATGATAACATAATAATGATTTACTTTGATAGGAACGCACACATGTCCAAAGTGATTATCAGTAGTGAAGGCAACTTGGGTGCCAGCAGGAAAATGTGCCAGAGAGGAAGAAGCTTGTGCTTTGGCTCTCATAGAAGAGAGAAGTTTGTCCGGCTCAGTAATGTCTAAAACGTAAATAGTCCGCAACAGTGAAATGGGGTACTTCTATTTGAATAAATGAGGCGGAGCACACCTCAATTCAACAAGAATTTAAGCTTTCAGCCAATATAAGACACTTTTATGTACTTAAACGTTTAAAATCAATAATATTTATGATTATTTATTTGAATTGCGTGCCCTCCAGTTTCAACGGAAGTTGTCCTGCTAGCGGGACACAGATCCTTAAAAGGTATTTCAACTGTTGTTTGAAAATAACACTTCTTTAGAATTTTTTTTGAAATTGACAAGTTGAAACATAGCCTATAGATATTGAGCAAGCAGTGTGGTTTGGTTTCAGGGCAGTGTGGTTTCTCTAGGGTAGGCATTCGGAATTTTGGATGAAATGCATGCCCAAATTAAACGGCCTGTTTCTCGGGCCCAGAAGATATGATATGCATATAACTGGTAGATTTTAATAGAAAACACTCTAAAGTTTCCAAAACTGTTAAAATAGTGTCTGTGAGTTTAACACAACTGATTTGGCAGGCAAAAACCTGATAGAAATTCAGGAAGTAGTTTTTTTGTTTGTTGTAGTTTTCTATTCAATGCAATTACAGTATCCCTTGACTTAGGACTCAACCTGCAGTTTCTATGCCTTCCACTAGATGTCAACAGTCTTTAGAAATTGTTTCAGGCTTGTATTCTGAAAAAATAAGAAGTAAGAGCAGTCTGAATGAGTGGACCCTAAAGTTTCACGGAGCTTTTTCTTGAGCACAACCGAGAGAGTGCGTTTCTTGTTTACATTTTATATTGACAACGTTATTGTCCGGTTGAAATGTTATCGATTATTTAGGCTAAAAACAACCTGAGGTTTGAATATAAACATCATTTGACATGTTTCTATGAACTTTACGGATACAATTTTGATTTTTTTGTCTTCCTGTTTTGACTGCGTTTGAGCCTGTGGATTACTGAAGAAAACGCGGAACAAAATGGAGGTTTTTGGGTATAAGGAGACTTTATCGAACAAGAGGAACATTTATTGTGTAAATGAATGTCTGCTGAGTGCAACCATATGAATATCATCAAAGGTAAGGGATTAATTTTATCTCTATTTCTAAATTGTGTAACTGTTCTATCTGGCTGGCTACTGTTTGTAAGGATTTGTCTTGTAGGCTATGTTCTCATAATCGTAATGTATGCTTTCGCCGTAAAGCATTTTAAAAATCTGACACGTGGTTCGATTCACAAGAAGTTAATCTTTAAACCTATGTAAAATATGTTTTGTTTTCTGAATTTTTATAATGAGTATTTCTGTATTTGAATTTGGAGCCCAGCAGTTTCACTGGCTGTTGAAGAGGTGGGATGCTACCGTCTCACGTGCCCAAGACAGGTTAATTGTCATGTTGCATAACAATCACATTTTGGAACAGTGAGTGCATTCTGACATCATTCAGAGTAAGTAAAATAGTACTGTAAAATATATTACAGCATCTCTGCTGTAAAGCAAAATTACATTATTAAGCTGGCAACTCAGGTGCCAGTATAATGCTGTACATTTACAGTAAGAACATTTAAGTAAAACTATACATTTAAACATAAAATGTCACGCCCTGATCTGTTTCACCTGTTCCTGTTATTGTCTCCACCCCTCTCCAGGTGTCGCTTATTTTCCCCTGTGTATTTATCCCTGTGTTTCCTGTCTCTCTGTGCCAGTTCGTCTTGTATGTTTCCAAATCAAAAAGCGTTTTTCCCGTTCTCCTGCTTTTTGCATTCTATTTTTTCTAGTCCTCCTGGTTTTGACCCTTGCCTGTTTCTGGACTTTGTACCTGCCTGCCTGACCATTCTGCCTGCCTTGACCACGAGCCTGTAAGCCACTCTGTACCTCCTAGACTCTGATCTGGTTTTGACCTTTTTACCTGTCCACGACCATTCTCTTGCCTACCCCTTTGGATTAAGAAACATTGTAAGACTCCAACCATTTGCCTCCTGTGTCTGCATTTGAGTCTCGCCTTGTGCCTTGATAGTACGAACTGGCAATGACAGACCCAGCATACTTGGACCAGCTCCGCCACACTGTCTCCCTGCAGGGAGCCACCATTAGGAGACATCAGGAGTTGCTATAGGGCCTTTTGGAAGGGCTCAGGTCCTTGACGGAACGCCACGACCATGGGTTAAAGGCTATTATGGTGCAAATCAGGAAGACTGTCTGCCACCTCTGAAAAACCCCAATCGCCCAGTAATCTTCTCACTATCTGTGGTGAGTTTGTACAGCCTATCCAGACTCCCCGTGAACCCCGCTTACCTCCTCCAGAGCGATATTTGGAGAATCCGGTACATGCCAGGTAGGCATTTCCGAACCATATCCGAACCAGGCGGTGCGCTCCTGGGCTACGGCAGTTTCGGAACAACAATCTGCCATTTACGGTCATTTGGCGGAATTCATGGTGGGGGGATGAGAAAAGTTTTTGAGTCGCCGGTATCCGGGAGAAAGGCGGCCAGCAAACTGTTTGACTTACATCAAACTCCCGTAGTGTGGCAGACTACGTGTTGGACTTTCGCACTTTGCCTGCCGAGAGTGCCTTGAATCCGGAGTCTCTTTTCGATACTTTTCTGCACTGATTATCTGAGGAGGTAAAGGATGAGCTAGCTGCTCGGGAACTGCCAGTGGACCTTGATTTTCTTATCGCCTTAACCAATTAAATGGATGGATGCCTAAGGGAACGCAAGAGTGAGAGGAGGTCTGGTCTCAGGCACACTCATGCACCCGATATGGAGCGTTCACCTGCTATGGAATCCTGAGGTTTCCGAAGGCAGCTCTTCCGAGAGGAGTCGAAGTCACCTGAGCTTCTCGTGAATCTACGACGGGTGAGTTGGATACTCCTGAGCCTATGCAGTTGGGAAGAACTAGGATATCAGTTTGGGAGTGCTCACAGAGGATGAATAATAACTGTTGTCTGTACTGTGGAGGTGCAGGACATTTTATAGCTACCTGCCCTATTAGGAAACCCTTGTCTCTAATGGGTACAAGTACTATGGTGAGTCAGACTGGGAGTTCCTTAATTCCCATCACCCACAAACCAGTTTTTGCTCTTGTGCTGTTGGGAGACCAATCTAAGTCTCTCCGAGTGATCATTGTCTCGTCGGCTGAGGAATGTCTTATGATGCCACGATGGCTACCATGTTTTCCAAGTTGGACCTTCAGAATGCCTACCGCCTGGTTCGGATATGCGAGGGGGATGAGTGGAAGACAGCCTTCAACACAGCCAGTGGACATTATGAGTACCAGGTCATGCCATTTGGACTCACCAACGACCCCGCTCTCTTCCAGGCTTTGGTCAATGATGTGCTTCGGGACATGCTAATCCGGTTTGTGTTCGTCTACCTGGACAACATCCTGTTTTTTTCCCGATCTGCCCAAGAACATGTCTCCATGTCAGACAGGTCCTTCAGCGCCTCCTGGAGATCCAATTGTTCGTGAAAGCCCGAGAGGTGTGAGTTCCACTGCTCTTCTATCACATTTCTGGGATATGTCATTGCTGAGGGCAATGTTCAGATGGATCCTGGAAAGGTGAAAGCAGTGGTGGATTGGCCTCAACCAACGTCCAGGTTGCATTTGCAATGGTTTATTGGGTTTACTAACTTCTACCGCCGTTTCATTCAGGATTACAACACCCTGGCGGCCCTCCTCTCGGCACTCAACTCCCCCAAGGTACCGTTCAAATGGTCTCCAGCTGTTGACAAAGCCTTTGTGGACCTGAAGCATTGGTTCACAACAGCACCCATCCTCATCCATCCGGACCCCTCGTGTCAATTTGTGGTGGAAGTGGATGCTTCGGATGTTGGAGTGGGGGCCATCCTGTCCCAGCGTTCTGCCCAGGACCAGAAGCTTCATCCCTGTGCCTTCCTGTCCCATCGTCTCAATCCTGCTGAGAGGAGCTACGATGTTGGCAACTGAGAACTCCTGGCGTTGAAGATGGCGTTGGAGGAGTGGAGGCACCCTAGCTAACTAATAAAACATAGGTAAATCCTACACAGTACCACAGACTATTTTACCAGACTCAAAAGGTTTTCCTCTTCTGTGCCACCAAATGTTTGAATACTACTGGTAAAGTGAACAGGTCTAGCAAATACTGTAACATTATGGAACAATGTTGTTGAGCGGTTATACAGACATGGACGTATGTCGCGCAGCTGAGAGCTGAGTGAACTGATCACACAGCCTGTGTCACATTATTGTGAAAGCTAAGGAGGACACTGTGTCCCGGTGTTTTTGCCATTCATGCTCTCTCCACTGAGTATGCTGTATCAATTCAGAATGGATTAAATATATGTTTTTCTTTCTTTCTTAAGTGAAAACATGTTTCTAGAATTTTTTTCAAATTTAATGTAAAATAAATACAGAAATATCTCACGTACATACAGTAAGTATTCACACTCCTGAGTCAACATTGTAGAAGCACCTTTGGCAGCGATCTTTCTGGGTAAGTCTCTTTCCACACCTGGATTGTTCAAATTATTCAAGATCTGTCAAATTAGTTGTTGATCATTGCTAGACAACCATTTTAAGGACTTTCCATAGATTTTCAAGTAGCCGAGGAACTATCGCTCGCAATGGATGTTTAAAAAACAGACTTATTTGACAATGTGTGAGGTGAAGAAAAAAGGACTGAGAAGCTCAGCTTATTAGTGGTGGATGTGGTGAGTTAAGACAATCAGAAATCAGACATTGCCAAATGGGCTCTTTCCTACATTTGCACTCAGCAGGCGAGGTAGGTCTACTTCTATACTTCTATGCCTGCTCAGGCTCCAGCATTCCCTCAACGTTATCAGGACAGAGAAACTACACGCATTGCTCATTGCTCATGGAGCACTCCAAACAAAAGAAATGAAAAGATTGACAAAGCTCATAATGGTTATGAAATAAACCAAAACTTGTTTCTCTCAAGTGAAGCAGGATGGGAATTCTGCAAACAACGTTTTCCCTCCGAGAATGAGAAGAATAAATTACTGTAATTAATACATGCATTAACAGAAATGTATGTAACCAAATGATGGGGATTAACAGTATGTCTACTGGGCCTACTGGTGACATATGTAATGGGGAATTCATAGAATGAAACAATACATGCGGAAGAATTGGCGACAGACAGCTGAGCATTATTCTGGTGAGCTGAGTGCATGTATTCTGGAGAGAGACACGCCACCACCACCACTCCCCTTCTTCTTGTTGCAACATTTTAAATTATACTCTTGACACATTATCTTCACACATATTTTAGATGCTTAGTGCTGCCCAAATTGTAGGCTTCCCCACACACTTGTGATTTGATTTTTTTTTCAAGAAGCTAATAATTCTCTGTGGTTAAGTCATGCTCTCTGTCGGGGGTGTGAAGTACTTAAGTAAAAATACTTTAAAGTACTACTTAAGTCGTTTTGGGGTGGTATCTGTACTTTACTATTTATATTTTTGACTACTTTTACAACACTACATTCCTAAAACAAATATCTGTAGTTTATTCTCCATACATTTTCACTGACACACAAAGTACTCTTTATATTTGAATGCTTAGCAGGACAGAAAAATTGTCCAATTGACGCACTTATCAGGAGGACATCCCTGGTCATCCCTATTGCCTCTGATCTGGCAAACTCACTAAAAACAAATGCTTAGTTTATAAATTATGTCTGAGTGTTGGAATGTGCCCCTGGCTATCCGTGAATAAAAAAAAATAAGAAAACTGTGTCGTCTGGTTTGTTTAAAGGAAAATTCCTCCCAAAAAATGTATTTTGATATTTGTTTCATTAGTCCATTGTTGACATAGTCCCAAAATGTTTTGCTTGTCAAGAATCAAGTTTTCAAGATATGTACACTATATATACAAGAGTATGTGGAAGCCCCTTCAAATGTGCTATTTCAGCCACACCCGTTGCTGAAAGGTGTAAAAAATCATGCACACAGCCATGCAATCTCAATAGACAAACATTGGCAGTAGAATGGCCTTACTGAAGAGCTCATTGACTTTCAATGTGGCACCGTAATAAGATGCCACCTTTCCAACAAGTCAGTTTGTCAAATGTCTGCCTGCTAGAGCTGACCCGGTCAACTGTAAGTGCTGTTATTGTGAAGTGGAAACGTCTAGGAGCAACAATGGCTCAGCCGCGAAGTGGTAGGTCACACAAGCTCACAGAACGATACCACCGAGTGCTGAAGCACGTAGCATGTACAAATCGTGTGTCCTCGGTTGCAACACTCACTGCTGAGTTCCAAACTGCCTCTGGAAGCAACATCAGCACAATAACTGTTAGTCGAGAGCACATTGAAATGGGTTTCCATGGCCGACCAGCCGCACACAAGCCTAAGATCATCTTTTGCAATGCCAAGTGTTGGCTGCAGTGGTGTAAAGCTCACCACCATTGGACTCTGGAGAAGTAGGGATGAGTTCTACGAGCAGGTCTCCACATACTTTTGGTCATGTGGTGTAACTTTCAAAATATTATTTGGGGAGGTTACATATCTTGAACACTTGATTGCTGGCAGGCAAAATATTTTGGGACTATGTCAACAATGGACTAATGAAACAAGTACCAAAAGATAATGTTTGGGTGGAGTTTTCTTTTAGTATAAGGAATTTGAAAAGATTTATACTTTTACCTTTGATACATAAGTATATTTAAGCAACTACATTTACACTTAACAAAAATAGAAACACAACATGTAAAGTGTTGGTCCCATGTTTCATGGGAAATAAAAGATCCCAGATATGTTCCATACTCACAAAAAGCTTATTTTGCTCAATATTTTTTGCACACATTTGTTTACATCCCTGTTAGTGAGCATTTCTCCTTTTCTATGTTAATCCATCCACCCACCAGGTGTGGCATATCAAGAAGCTGATTAAACAGCATGATAATTACAAAGGTGCACCTTGTGCTGGGACAATAAAAGGCCACTCTAAAATGTGCAGTTTTGTCACACAACAGAACAGATGTCTCAAGTTTTGAGGAAGCATGCAGTTGGCATGCTGACTGAAGGAATGTCCATCAGCGCTGTTGCCGGAGAATTGAATGTTAATTTCTCTATCATACGCCAACTCCAACGTTGTTTTAGAGAAACTGTGGGTTTGCTCAACCAAAGAATGTCTGCACAAACTGTCAGAAACCATCTCAGGGAAGCTCATCTGCATGCTCGTCATCCTCACCAGGGTCTTGACCTGACTACAGTTCGGCGTCGTAACCGACTTCAGCGGGGAAATGATCATCGATGGCCACTGGCACGCTAGAGAAGTGTGCTCTTCACAGACGAATCCCGGTTTTAACTGTACCGTCAGATGGCAAACAGTGTTTATGGCGTCAGGTGGGCGAGCGGTTTGCTGATATCAACGCTGTGAACAGAGTGCCTCATGGTAGCGGTGGGGTTAGTGTATGGGCAGGCATAAACTATGGACAATGAACACAGTTGCATTTTATCGATGGCAATTTGAATGCACAGAGATCATGAGGCCCATTGTTGTACCGTTCATCCGCCGCCATCATCTCAAATCAAATCAATTCAAATTTTATTGGTCACATACACATGGTTAGCAGATGTTAATGCGAGTGTAGCAAAATGCTTGTGCTTCTAGTTCCGACCGTGCAGTAATATCTAACAAGTAATCTAACAATTTCACAACAACTACCTTATACACACAAGTGTAAAGGAATGAATAAGTATATGTACATATAAATATATGGATGAGTGATGGCCGTGCTGCATAGATCCAGTAGATGGTATAGAGTATACATGTCAGATGAGTAATGTAGGGTATGTAAACATTATATAAAGTGGCATTGTTTAAAGTGACATATTTATCACATCCAATTTTTTATTATTAAAGTGGCTAGAGATTTGAGTCAATATGTTGGCAGCAGCCACTCAATGTTAGTGATGGCTGTTTAACAGTCTGATGGCCTTGAGATAGAAGCTGTTTTTCAGTCTCTCGGTCCCAGCTTTGATGCACCTGTACTGACCTCGCCTTCTGGATGATAGCGGGGTGAACAGGCAGTGGCTCGGGTGGTTGTTATCCTTGATGATCTTTTTGGCCTCCCTGTGACATCGGGTGGTGTAGGTGTCCTGGAGGGCAGGTAGTTTGCCCCTGGTGATGCGTTGTGCAGACCTCACTACTCTCTGGAGAGCCTTACGGTTGTGGGCGGAGCAGTTGCCGTACCAGGCGGTGATACAGCCTGACAGGATGCTCTCGATTGTGCTTCTGTAAAAGTTAGTGAGGGTTATTGGTGACAAGACAAATTTCTTCAGCCTCCTGAGATTGAAAAAGCACTGTCCACCCATGCTGTCTGCGTGGGTGGACCATTTCAGTTTGTCTGTGATGTGTACGCCGAGGAACTTAAAACTCTACAGCTTCTCCACTACTGTCCCATCGATGTGGATAGGGGGGTGCTCCCTCTGCTGTTTCCTGAAGTCCACGATCATCTCCTTTGTTTTGCTGATGTTGAGAGTGAGGTTATTTTCCTGACACCACACTCCGAGGGCCCTCACTTCCTCCCTGTAGGCCGTCTCGTCATTGATGGTAATCAAGCCTATCACTGTAGTGTCGTCTGCAAACTTTATGATTGAGTAGGAGGCGTGCATGGCCACGCAGTCATGGGTGAACAGGGAGTACAGGAGAGGGCTGAGAATGCACTCTTATCGGGCCTCAGTGTTGAGGATCAGCGGGGTGGAGTTTCCTACCCTCACCACCTGGGGGCGGCCCATCAAAGTCCAGGACCCAGTTGCACAGGGCGGGGTCGAGACCTAGGATCTCGAGCTTATTACGAGTTTGGAGGGTACTATGGTGTTAAATGCTGAGCTGTAATCGATGAACAGCATTCTTACATAGGTATTCCTCTTGGCCGGATGGGTTAGGGCAGTGTGCAGTGTGATTGTGATTGCGTCATCTGTGGACCTATTGGGGCGGAAAGCAAATTGGAGTGGGTCTAGGGTGTCAGGTAGGGTGGAGGTGATATGATCCTTGACTAGTCTCTCAAAGAACTTCAATGATGACGGAAGTGAGTGCTACGGGGCGATAGTCGTTTAGTCATTTAGCTCAGTTACATTAGCTTTCTTGGGAATAGAAACAATGGTGGCCCTCTTGAAGCATGTGGTAACAGCAGACTGGGATAGCGATTGATTGACTGGGTCGCGTCTCTAGCAACCGAACCGATAGAACAAACAACCAGCCGGCTTGGGTAGCAACCCTAGATTTTTGTCGTGATTAAATCTTGTGGAAGGATGAAATAGTATGAACAAATTGATCAAAATAATATTTTGTTGGCAACTCGTTGTATAAAATTGATAATGCCTTTGTCTCGGGCCTAACAACACCCCTGCCAATATATCCTCAAAACACTGGCTTCTCGGGCATTATCACTTAAATAAACCCAATTAAAAACCTTCTGCAGAGAAGATGTTGCAAAGTCAAAATCCTGTATGATCAGGATGTGTTTGTTTTTGCACATATCAGTGTTGTGCTGGTTAAGCTTGCTACACACTCTACGCAAACGGAGCGATGGAACGTCGTATATAGTATGTTCCAAAAAATTCAGCGGCATAAAAGTACGTAGAACTGTACACAAACTACTGTACGTTCCGTCGCTCCATTTGGGTAGAACCCTTTAGCAGGCAGAGCGTGTAGGAAAACCTTCACTCAAGGAAAACCTGTGGTGCAGTTAGAGCCCTTTAAAAGATTCCAGGACAGAGTCAAGTACTGTAACTGTACAACATCCCGACAATTAACAGGGCACAGGGAGGGGGTTAGGAGAGATGGAGGGACTGACTGACTAACCTTCCATCTGAGGGTCTGTGTGTGCAGGAAGGTACATCCTCATCTTCACGCTTGGCCGGGTCTGGGCTCAGACAGGAGAGATGACCCAGAGTCAGGCCAAAATGTTTACTGACAGATGAGTTTTAAAGGAGCCCTCCTTAGCTGGTCATGGCAGCGTGAAACGCCCTGCTGTTCACTGCATCTGCAATCCACCGCTCTTCCACCAATCCCAACATACAAAATCAACCTGACCTTTTAGACAGAAAGGAATGATGGATGAGTGGACCATGCTGCAGTTTTTCCCTTTCTTAATCCCTCTCCTTTTTCTTTTTCTTTCTCTCTTTTTTCCATACCATTGAAGATTGAAGCTCTGTCAATGTTCGCCTCAGAGGCAAATTCTGTCCCTTCCCTTTGTCCTTTTTTCAAATCATTTTAAAGTCTGATGCTGGGATACTTGCTGCTTTGTCCAGAGCCCTTTGGCACTTGGCTTCTGTGCAATGGTTCGCGTCAGGAGCTACGATTTGTGATTTGCTGATGGCATGAGCATTGCCTTGCCTGGCTGGCTGGTGGTTGTAGATGTAGTTCTGCAAAGTAGAGTTGGTAATGTGTGACATGATGTGACATGGTGCCCACCGTCACCACGACCACTACACTTCTCTTTTCCTTGGTGAAAACATAAATGTGTATATGTATTTATTTGCACAATAATTAATGTGTGTGTGTGTGTGTGTGTGTGTGTGTGTGTGTGTGTGTGTGTGTGTGTGTGTGTGTGTGTGTGTGTGTGTGTGTGTGTGTGTGTGTGTGTGTGTGTGTGTGTGTGTGTGTGTGTGTGTGTGTGTGTGCGTGCAGAGGTGATGGCCACGTTAAGTACTTTTATAAGGTTAAAGGCAACTGATCCGGGTGGTAACTTACTCTCGCACTGCCTCCAGAACCTTTACAGCTCAATGAACAACATCATCTCTGTGGTAGAGAGCCCTTTAAACCCACCAGTGCCCTCTTCCCCCTCCTCCACCAAATATGGCTACTGCCAGTAGCCATGAATGATGACTGTATCTACCATTTCTGTAACGGCTTGTGCTCTCCTCATCCTCAGATGAGGTGAGGAGAGAAGGATCCTCAGACCAAAACGCAGGCTTTGGGAAATAAGCCATCTTTTATTTAATAACGATGATGGCAAAACACGAAACGAAACAAAACACTTTAACAAGCTTACAAAATAACAAAACGACGTTGACGCAACCTGAACATAAACTTACATAACTAAACATAAACTTACGTACAGGAAACAGACGACATCGAAACGAAACGAAACAAACAAACGCTACAGTCCTATGTGGTACGAACATACATACAGACACAGGAGACAATCACCCACAAACAAACAGTGAGAATGCCCTACCTAAATATGACTCTTAATTAGAGGCAAACGCAAACCACCTGCCTCTAATCAAGAGCCATACCAGGCAAACCAAAACCAACATAGAAACAGATAACATAGAATGCCCACCCAACCTCACGTCCTGACCAACTAACACACAAAAACTAACATAATAGGTCAGGAACGTGACAGTACCCCCCCCACAAGGTGCGAACTCCGGACGCACCAGCACAAGGTCTAGGGGAGGGTCTGGGTGGGCATCTAACCACGGTGGTGGCTCAGGCTCCGGGCGCGGTTCCCACCCCACCATAATCCATCCTAGCCTCCTCCCTCCAAGAATGTCCACCCTCTTTCTTCCCCCACAAAATCCTCTTAATAACATATCTAATAATGACAACACCGGGACAGAGAGATAAACCAAGACAGAGGGATAGATAAGAATATAGAGGTAGATAAAGATAGAGAGGGAGATCAGGATAGAGGGGCAACTCCGGACTGAAAGGCAGCTCCGGACATAGAGACAGCTCTGGACTGATGGGCAGTTCTGGGTATCTAGCCTTTTCAGGCTGAAGGGCAGCTCATGGCTGACTGACAACTCTCGACGCTCATGGCAGGCTGACGGCTCTCGACGCTCATGGCAGGCTGACGGCTCTCGACGCTCATGGCAGGCTGACGGCTCTCGACGCTCATGGCAGGCTGACGGCTCTCGACGCTCATGGCAGGCTGACGGCTCTCGACGCTCATGGCAGGCTGACGGCTCTCGACGCTCATGGCGCTCTGACGGCTCTCGACGCTCATGGCGCTCTGACGGCTCTGGCTGCTCATGGCGCTCTGACGGCTCTGGCTGCTCATGGCGCTCTGACGGCTCTGGCTGCTCATGGCGCTCTGACGGCTCTGGCTGCTCATGGCTCGCTGGCGGCTCTGGCAGATCCTGTCTGGTTTGCGGCTCTGGCAGATCCTGTCTGGTTGGCGGCTCTGGCAGATCCTGTCTGGTTGGCGGCTCTGGCAGATCCTGTCTGGTTGGCGGCTCTGGCAGATCCTGTCTGGCTGACGGCTCTAGCGGCTCCTGTCTGGCTGACGGCTCTAGCGGCTCCTGTCTGGCTGACGGCTCTGTAGGCTCATGGCAGACGGGCGGCTTTGCAGGCTCATGGCAGACGGGCGGCTTTGCAGGCTCCTGGCAGACGGATGGCTCAGATGGCGCTGGGGAGACGGATGGCTCAGATGGCGCTGGGGAGACGGATGGCTCAGATGGCGCTGGGGAGACGGATGGCTCAGATGGCGCTGGGGAGACGGATGGCTCAGATGGCGCTGGGGAGACGGATGGCTCTGGCCGGATACGGTGCACTGTAGACCTGGTGCGTGGTGCCGGAACTGGAGGCACCGGGCTAAGGATAAGCACCTTCCTACTAGTGCGGGGAGCAGGGACAGGGCACACTGTATTCTCAAAGCCTACTCTATCCCTGATGCGTGGTACCGGCACTGGTGACGCCGGGCTGAGGACAAGCACATCAGGATTAGTAGGGGGAGAAGATACAGTTTGTACAGGGCTCTGGAGACGCACTGGTAGCTTAGTGCGTGGTGCCGGAACTGGAGGCACCGGGCTAGATACACGCACTACAGGGAGAGTGCGTGGAGGAGGAACAGGGCTCAGGATACGCACTGGTAGCCTAGTGCGTAGTGTATACACTGTAGGTACTAGGCTGGGGCGGGGAGGTGGTGCCGGAAATACCGGACCGTGGAGGCGTACTGGCTCTCTTGAGCATTGAGCTTGCCCAACCTTACCTGGTTGAATACTCCCGGTTGCCCGACCAGTGCGGGGAGGTGGAATAACCCGCACCGGCCTATGTAGGCGAACCGGGGAAACCATGCGTAAGGCAAGTGCCATGTATGCCGGCCCGAGGAGACGCACTGGAGACCAGACGCGTTGAGCCGGCCTCATGACACCTGGCTCAATACCCAATCTAGCCCTACCAGTGCGGGGAGGTGGAATAACCCGCACTGGGCTATGCACTCGTACAGGAGACACCGTGCGCTCTACTGCGTAACACGGCGCCTGCCCGTACTCCCGCTCTCCACGGTAAGCCTGGGAAGTGGGCGCAGGTCTCCTACCTGCCCTTGGCCCACTACCTCCTAGCCCCCCCCCAAGAAATTTTTGGGAATTACTTACGGGCTTTTTTGGCTTCCGTGCCAGACGCGTTCCCTCATAACTCCGGTTCCTCTCTCCGGTAGCCTCCGCTCTCCTCAGTGCCTCCAGCTGTTCCCATGGGAGGCGATCTCTACCAGCTAGGATCTCCTCCCATGTGTAGACACCTTTTCCATCCAATAAATCCTCCCATGTCCATTGCTCCTTCTTCTGTCCCTTACTCCGTTTATTTTTCCCTGGCCGCTTGGTCTTAGCGTGGTGGGTGATTCTGTAACGATCGTGTGGGGGATTGACGGACCAAAACGCAGCAGTTGGAAAATAAGCCATCTTTTATTTAATAACGATGATGGCAAAACACGAAACGAAACAAAACACTTTAACAAGCTTACAAAATAACAAAACGACGTTGACGCAACCTGAACATAAACTTACATAACTAAACATAAACTTACGTACAGGAAACAGACGACATCGAAACGAAACGAAACAAACAAACGCTACAGTCCTATGTGGTACGAACATACATACAGACACAGGAGACAATCACCCACAAACAAACAGTGAGAATGCCCTACCTAAATATGACTCTTAATTAGAGGCAAACGCAAACCACCTGCCTCTAATCAAGAGCCATACCAGGCAAACCAAAACCAACATAGAAACAGATAACATAGAATGCCCACCCAACCTCACGTCCTGACCAACTAACACACAAAAACTAACATAATAGGTCAGGAACGTGACAATTTCAGGTTTTAACATCCATTCTAAAGAGCTCAGAGAAGACAGCAGTCATCATTCAAGCTGGCAATTGTGAGCACAAGCAGTATAAAACCATATCAAAGAATGATGTTCTCTTCTGGCAAAACATTTAGCTAGCTAGTAAACCATTCATTACGTGATACAATTTGTCACCTCGCTTGTCACGAGGTGTATTGTCTCACAATATTGTCACCTCGCTTGTCACGACTTCCGCCGAAGTCGGTCCTTCTCCTTGTTCGTTTGGCATTCGGAGGTCGACGTCACCGGCCTCCTAGCCATCACCGATCCACTTTTCATTTTCCATTTGTTTTGACTTTGTCTTACACACCTGGTTTCAGTTCCCCAATTACTTGTTCATTATTTAACCCTCTGTTCCCCCATGTTTGTTTGTGAGTGATTGTTTGTTTTGTAATACGGTCCGTTATTGTGGGCTCGAATATTTTGCGTTGTATTTGTGGAATCTTGAGTAAATACGTTGATTACTCATATCTGCTGTCTTGCGCCTGACTCCTCTACACCAGCTACACACAGGCTTTATTACATTTCTGCTATTTTTATTGAATATTGACGCAGACACACCCCTATGCATAATCCTGTTCTACCAAAGTTATCTTAACCTGTTATCAAAAACCTAATCTTTCATTCAGCCCTGTCTAATTTATCAATAACAATAATCTGAAGACTTTATAGGCCGTGGACCTGTAAATCTGGGTCATCACTTCTCTGTCTGTGTTGTATTATAGATTTACTTCGGCCAAGAGCTCTCCGGAGGATACAATATGCCCAGGGCATTGTTGAGTTTTAAATAATCCCTACAAGAGCATCGCCAACAGGACCCCAGATAGCACTGACTGTACACTTTAAGATAATAACCCCACCCGCTTCCTGCCCCATAACACTACAGAACAACGTCATAGAAAGCAAGAGCTGAGACCAGCTAGCCACTCTCAGTCACAGACAGTCAGGGTTTTCCCCTGGTGACTGTGCCCACTGATCATTCACTTTTTATGTTGGGACGTGTTAACCAGGGGTAACAATTGATGAAATAAATGATTGATAAGGGACATTTTATGAGCCTGCAGAGTTGGGGCTACTGACCCTAAACCAACCAGGTGTGTTGAATACAGCTCCTGTGTGTTGTGTTGTCCAGTGGTTCCTATTGTTATCTTTGAATTCACCACGTTTTGGTATAGGTGACCAAATAAGACATTCAAAAATCTAGAGGCACATTCTGAGAACTTTGAGGTCCATCCCTGTGGGATACCGTATGTTTGGGGAGAATCTACACCGCTCACCTCATTCTCACAATAACCAATGCATAGTATGCGCAACTCTTCGGTGCAAAATGCTATCTGCCGTATCTCATCAGGGTATGTTCTTCAGATAATCTATATCCAACATGTAACCTAAAGCACTTTACAATCTGATCTGATGTAAGCCTCTGAACAAATACGGTCCAGTAATATCATCATAAAGAACACAAAGGGGGTGTCTTCTCTTTCCACCTGTTTAAATCTGCTTGTTTGGCTGTAGGCTGATAATTATCTCTCTCTCTCTCTTCCTCCATCTATCCCCCCATCCATCCCTCTATCCCCTCTGAGTCTCCCAGGCTGTGTTGGAGCCTTTTGGTTTTGAAGTGCAAATGTGATGACAGGGGTGCGGTTGATGGCCGTGGCGGTGACACATGTGCCCCGGGGCTAGGTCAACAATAGTGGAGCCCTTCATCCTAAAGCCTGGTCTCCAGGGAGCCCCTCGGACACATGCCTGCTACAGGACCCTCCAGCTCTCAAGCTCCAACCTTACTGTTAGGATGCATCCTAAATGGCACCCTATTCTCTATATAGTGCACTACTTTTGAACAGGGCCCAGGGCTCTGGTTCAAATTAGTTCACTATGTAGGAAATAGTGTGCCATTTGGTACGCAGACTTACTCTAATGGAGGAGGAGGCTGGTGGAGGTAGAGGAGGCCCGCAATTCCTTGCTGATGAGATGTCAACATTGCCTCCCCCCCTTCTCTCATTTTTGTCCATTGGCCTCATGGAACACGAAGGTCTTAGTCTGGCTGTCAAAGGGGGTAAGGGATATTGACTTAAATAGCTTGACCTGGCTCTTCCCATGTGACTCCTACTCCCCTCCCCTCGGTCTCCCCGTCCCTCCTTTTCTATCTGGCCGCTACATCACACATCCCTTTTACCTCTATGTTCGTTTAGAGCAGAGCTGGAAGCCAGCCCAGTCCACCCACAGGGTCACCCCCTACTCCAAATATGAGAGGGAGAAACAAGAGGAGAACCATGTCTCGACAGTTACTGTTTAATTAGCCAACTGGGCTTTAGAGGCCTTGAGACATGGCAGGCTGGATCTGGCTTTACTAATCCCCCTACCTGCCAGGAACAAGTCCCACACCTCCACCACCCGACTCCCACACCTCCCTGACCCAGGGAGGGAGGGGGGCAGGACAGAGCCAGGTGGAGGGGAACCCAGCGAGGAGGTAGGAGCCAGGCCCATAGCTCCACAGCCCGACCTGGGGCGGGAGGGGGAAGAGAGGAAGCAAGGCGGAGGGGGGAGATGATGAGAGGTTGGGGGTGTGTGGTGGGTTGTCCCTGGCATAGTACCTGTGAGAGGAGGAGTAACTATAGCTACTGTTTCTCAATTTTCCCCTGAAGGCTTTGGAGAATAGGGAAGCCATCTTTAATGCTCCTCACCTTATTAGATGCATGGTTTGATTGATTTTCCTCCCTTTCCTTCTCTTTATGGACAGACAGTTATCTTTGCAAAGAGACATAAAAGAGGATGTTTTATACAGTGATATAAGCTCCTGAGGCAGTGATAGGTTGCATCCCAAATGGCATCCTATTACTGATATAGTGCATTACTTTTGAGCAGGGCCCATGCTATATAGAGAACAGGGTACCATGTGGGATGCAGCCATAAGCTCTTGTCGCTGGAATCTGGCAGTGAATAGGAATCGTTGGGACATTGTTCTGCCCAGGCGTGTCTTTAGCCGTATGTGAAGTGTACCATAAAAATGACCAAAATGTTCCATCATCACACTCCACATCGCTGTATTCTGTCAAACTACAGCTGCCGTTGCAGTACATTGGGTGGAAAGCATGTCTGCTTGGTCAGATGACAAACCCAAAATAATGCTGCTACACGTTCACGTTATAATGACACATGAATGGGATGTGGCTCCTCTCTTGAAGTAACATGCTTTCCTTTACGAAACACAAGGGAGGGAGAAACTCTGACAGGATAAATCGGGCACCAATTTTGATGTTAACTCTGATGTATTTTTTAAGACGACTCACATATGTACAATCAGTCAGGTTTAAAGTGGGAAGACAAGGATTTCAAAGGGGGAAATTATTTCTATATTTGCAAAGCTGGTCATTTGTGTTCTTACCACCATCTGTCATAGGGAAGATATGTCATAGGGAATAGAGAATATTCTTGTCTTCTTCTTTGTACTCTAGTTGTAGTGTGAAGTGTAGGCGATATCCTATGGGATACCAACATGGAAAAATCGAAGCACCTTTCCAATTCCCGACAAAGCTGTGAGTATGCATGTTGGGACAAGACCAGACACACAAGCTTTGGGGTCCAGTAATTGTATCCTTGATGTGTCGAAGCATGGTGGACCTAGAGACGGTAGTATGGACTGTCTTGCTGTCACCTCCCTGGAGGTAGCCTCAGAGTTGGGATTCGTCCCGGCTTGTGATACGGCCCTGGGTCTTTTTGCAGTGTGAGCTAATTGTGTCTATTATTGCACATTTTGGGTCTCTGTTCACAGCCGAGAAACACGTAGGACACCTATCAAAACCATTATTCCCAGGTGTAAAAAACTGTCACCTTCAGATGTGTCACTTTCCTCTCCCCCTCCCTCCCTCCCTCCCTCCAACTCATTCCACTTCCTGGCCCACTTTGGCTGAGAAAGTGAAATATGTGGCATCTGTCATTTGGCCGTGGGGATGGATAAATGGCTGGATGGATTGATGGAACATGGTCTCAGGGAAAGGCAATGGGGAGTGACATAGTCTTTACATCATTCAGCATGAAAAGGGGGAGATGACTAAATCAATACTGTTTTCACGCACTGACCATAAATAGAAGGCCGAGTTTATTTTATATTTCTCATAGCAAGTAGGCAACTTATGTGAAACATAAACTGAAAATAATTTTAGCAAAATGTACATTGTCATGTATTAATCATGTGTTCCAATTATGATCACCATCATTTTGTCACTTACTCTATAATCTCTTCTTATTGCCATTTTTTTATCGTCCATCCCCTAAAAATATAAGATGTTTTATTGTCACATACACAGGATAGGTTCAGTGAAATGTGTTGTTTTACAGGTTCAGCCATGAAGCAAATGAGGGTTAAGTGCCTTGCTCAAGGGCACAACAACAGATTTTTCACCTTGTCGGCTCGGGTATTCAAACAAGAAACCTTCCGGGTACTGGCCCATCATTCTAACCACTAGTCTACCTGCCACCACTGCAATGCAACCTACAAAACTGCTCAACCACAGGTCTACCACACTGTTAACCAACAGAGATATTGCTATGGTTAACACTCTCTCTCCAGCCACTAAGTGAGGATTCAACCCATTTAATGCTACATTGCATTACTGAGTGGACTCGTAGACCATGTACGGACAGGAGGTCTCAGAGAGCCTGTTAAATGGACCTAGACCAATGGGTGCCAACATCTCACCATTCTCAGTCCCACCCACGCTATCTATAGCCTGGCGTAGCTAGCACAGATTCTGATTATCCCTGGCAGGAGTCTCTTCTGGGCCTTTACAGCACCTTCAGTAGACCCCCACCATCCTCTAACTCTTAACAGAACAAGAACAGAACAAATGCTTAATTTTTTTAATAAAATAGATGTTATTGCTACTTAATTGAATTGAAGTGCATTGTCTATTTGTACAGAGTGTGTATAGAAAGGAAGGTATTTTAGTGGTTAACAGAATCCACTCTGTTGATGAATCGTGTAGCGTTACAGACTGCTAGATGACTTCCTTCCACTCCAGTACACCGTTAGTGGAAAAGCTTTTTTCATGGTTTATTTAACAGAGAGTCATTCTGATTAGTGTGGAGAGATATTTAAAAGGCACAATGACTAGATCAGACCTGTCAGGGGTTCCTGCACTCTGAAGGGACGATATTGACAAGACAGGCTGAGGGTGACGGGGGCTCATTTTAGAGGTTGGGTCATCCAGGCAAGATCTACACCATTACGCTTGGTTGAGCTGTCTTGTGCATCATGTAGATTAAAATATAGACTGAAAGGAAATGATGTGTGTGTTACATTGGTCCAGTTATAGTAGTGGTAAAACAACACAAGACACACATAGACTACCATGTCTAAATTATCCAGTTCTTAATTCAATGTAACTCTTTGGGTAATTCTTATTTGCAACAGAAGAGCAAATATAAATTTTTGCAACAACCTTAAAAGTTCCCTCTGCTTGACTCAAGTCTCAAGTTTTGCTCTCACTCCCACTCCGTCCCTCCCACCCTTCCACCTATCCGACTCCCTTGGGAGGAAAAATAAACACGGATTGACACCTTTCCCAATATTTGTCGTTTCTACAATCAATTAATCCCATGGTCACATGGTCAAAGCTGAGATGTTTAGGGGGTTTGTTCAGTCAGACGAGGCTTGAGCGGTCGCCATCGACCCACCCAGGCCACAGACAGCACATGTCAATAAGGCCTTTTTTCTGTCTGCTGCTGTCGCTGGAAGAATCGTCTTTATTGATCAAGACCAGGCGGTGGCGGAAAAGCGAGTAGGTGTCTCTGTCGCTTACAACATGCCACAACAATCTGAAACATTGGTCGGTACGCTGGGAGAAAATGTTAAGACAGGCAATTCATGGCTCAGTACATCAGGGTTAAGTCCCAAATAGCACCCTATTTCCTGTATAGTGAATTACTGTTTGACCGGAGCCCTATGGTGCCCTATACACTATATAGGGACTAATGTGCTATTTGGGACGTAGCTCAGCTGTCAGCCAAAGACAACAACTTTAGAAGACACATCATCACTGACCCACTGTCAAACACCTCCTCACCCCTCCAACCTCCCTCCTTACCCTCCTCATCCCCCAACCTACCCACTCACCACCCCCCAGACCGCAAATGCAATAGTTTAGACACCAACAGCTTTCTGGCCATCAACATGGAGTTACTTGGAGAAAAAGCTGTTGGTCTATGGTATTTAAGGGCAATAGAAAGGTCAACAGCCCTCTAGTCTAGTGCAGAGTGAAGAGGTTACTGTAGGAGGACATTTAGGCTGTTATGCATGGCACCCTATTCCTGTTGTAGTGCACTACTTTTGACCAGAGCTGATCAAAAGTAGTGCACTTTAATAGGAAATAGGGTGCCATTTGGGCTGCAAAATAGTGGTGAAGAGTGAGAAAGAGGACAGTTTAGTGGTCTAAATCATCACACACGTCTCACCCAAAAGGCTGTTATACAGTCAGCATCAGATGACTCAAGCTGTCCGCATGCTTCCCATCCGGAACAGTTTGTGAATTTTGTGATATTTTTTGACGTTTTTGTTCATTTTTTGTTTTTTTCGGCTGTTCGTGCACATATCCTTTTTCCTTGAGGCAAGCTGAATTTCGGTAGCCAAAGTTTACGCCTCTTTGTCGGTCATTGGTTAACAGGAGGGATTCTTCAATTAAAGTTGCACTATGCAAAAATTGCTCCGCCATCTTTTATTTAACGAGGCAAGTCAGTTAAGAACAAATTCTTGTTTTCAATGACGACGTAGGAACAGTGGGTTAACTGCCTTGTTCAGGGGTAGAAGAGCAGATTTTTACCTTGTCAGCTTGGGGATTAGGTTCTTGCAACCTTTTGATTACTAGTTCAATGCTCTATCCACTAACCTACCTGCAGCCCCAATTTCCTGGTTGCTAAAACTCGAACAGTTCACCTAATTTCAGTTTATGTGGCAAAATTAGCTAGTATAGTGTAGGGAATCATTGTACCATCTAAACTGCTGTGAAATATATTTTCCATGACCAGAAATGCTGTTGTTTCACCTGTTTGAAGCTGGTGTACAAAAAAAAAAGTCGCAAAAACAAAACTTATGAATAGGAAGCATTGAAATAGCGCACATAGAACAGATCTACCACTTTTTAGACTTGCTTTCAAGTAGAATTATAGATATGTAACACACATTTCTATGTGAATTTGGTTGGGTCGCCCAAAAAGTTGCATATTGGCACTTTTGTGTTTGTTGTCATTCAACAATAGACAACTTGTTTTCATGCATTTTTTCTTAGTTGAAAAATACACACCAAATTGTTACATTAGTTAAATAAAATTGCTTGACTGAGATTTCTGCAACATCTAAATTAATGACAGATTTATTGAATTATCGTGGATTCATTTAGACTATTTGGAGGTAGTGTATACTGGTTACGGCATTTCAAGATGGACATTTTTCAAGAAAAGGTATTTTAAACGTGCTAGACTTCAGAATTTCAGAAAATGTCCATAATATATCTGCCGCTAATAGTGGAATGATAGTGTTTCACAGTATTACTTACCTGCCAGTGTTGTGATTGGCTGTGCTATTCGGGAAAGCTGCTCTGACTTTGTGGATGTGTTATCTAGTGGAAATTGCTCTATCATTTCCTGGTTGCTAAAATTCTAAACGATTTCACAAGTTTCAAACAGCTGTAAAAACTATATTTTTTGGCAATGAAAATATATCTCACAGCGATTTAGATGGTACAATGCTACAATGCTACACTATTCAGCGCTTGTTTTCTCACATAAACTGAAGTTGAGCGAACAGTGTGAAAGTTTAGCAACCAGGAAATTTGCTTTGTCCACTAGATAATACAGCCACAAAGTCAGAACATCTTTTCAAGTTTGACAACAGATGCCTCTCCATCAGGAGAAACCAATAGGGGGATATCACAGCCAATCACAACACTGGTGGGTAAGTAACTGTGAAACACTATTCTTCCACTATTGGCGTCAGCAGCGGCGAAACTTTGGTTTTAGAAGTGGAGGGACATAATTATTATTATTAATTTTTTTAGATCCAGTTGGATAAACAATCCAAACAGCATCCGCATGGTCCTAAAGCACACCGTTGCCCCATTTTGTATCATATTCCAATGATAAAACTGGGGTGGACAAAAATGCAATTTCAGAATGTGGTGGGGACATGTCCCCCCGTCCCCAGTGAAAGTTGCACCTCTGAGCACCAGATATATCATGGCCATTTTCTGAAATTACAATGCAAAAATAGAAATAAAATCCTATGTGTAGCACATTTAAGGGAGTATGCGAGCACACTTGTTCGGTTCACCTAGCCGAGTTCGGCGAGGCCCCAGCCGAACCGAAGCATGCTGAATCCTTTAGGGAGCAATTAGGGGTGGGATGAATGTGATGCGAGTCAGTGTGGGTTTGGTGCTGCTTAGAGCGAGGGGTGAAATTGGAATGACTTTTCTACATTCACAAACTAATGAAACATTCATGTCACACAGAAACAAGCTCCAGAGCCGTGTCTCGTATTTGTTTTCCAACCAATCTACATTTAGAATATTTATAAGATGAAGAAAGCATTGTATTGTAAGCACAGTGCAACCCTAATTAATTAAGTAAGCATTTTACAAGCCTTTTACATTCAGCTGGGGTGGATTCGCTGAAGCATCAGGTGATGCACTGGACACATTCATTCTGTTCTCAGCATGCTAATAATGACATTTAAATAGGATGGGATGTTTAAACATTCATTTAAAGCTAATATCGTACTTAATGTAATTATTGGACCAAACATATTCCTGAAAATGTCCACTTCCTGCTGAATATTCCATTCGACTAGTGACTACATTACTATTATCTAACAAAGAAATAGACCATGTTCAAAGTAAATGAAAGTACATCGACTGATAAAATATGACATATCATCTGCTTGGTTAACTTAGAATATTGGATCCTTGTAATAAGATGTTTCTAAAAACATGAAGCAAAAGAAATACTCAAAGAAATTAAAATCTTCCAGTTTATCTTTTGTCTCTAGATAATTAAACGTTGAGCGTTTTCTTGAAAACGTGTCATGCACATTATAATTATTATAATTGTTTTAAACATATTTATCTTTCATTCATCCATCCATTTACACTTCATTTTCACATCTGACACATTTCAATAACATAAAGTGTTATGTGATCTTCACGTTACCCCTCCTCCCAATGCCTTATGGACTTCAAAAGGTGTCAAGTGACTGTCAAGCTTTACTTTCATCTTTAAATGACATCAATACATGTTTAACTCAAAGGTTTAAGTTGTGAATGCATAACTAAATCTATAGGATTAGGCCCACATAATTTTTAAGCCATTTTTATGAAGGAGACTACTACAAATTCTACTGGGCCTAATACCAGTTCTACTATTCTCCTGTTAAGGAATTCTGTATTATACATACTGTACAGCAAAGTCCAATACTACACTCTTCCTGCCCATGTACCCTACCATTCAAACGTTTGGGGTCACTTAGAAATGTCCTTGTTTTTGAAAGAAAAGCACATTTTTTGTCCATTAAAATAACATGACATTGATCAGAAATACAGTGTTGACATTGTTAATGTTGTAAATGACTATTGTAGCTGGAAACTTTTTTTTAATGAAATATCTACATAGGCGTACAGAGGCCCATTATCAGCAACCATCACTCCTGTGTTCCAATGGCCCGTTGTGTTAGCTAATCCAAGTTTATCATTTTAAAAGGCTAATTGATCATTAGAAAACCATTTTGCAATTATGTTAGCACAGCTCAAACTGTTGGTCTGATTAAAGAAGCAATAAAACTGGCCTTCTTTAGACTAGCTGAGTATCTGGAGCATTGGCATTTGTGGGTTCGATTACAGGCTCAAAATGGCCAGAAAAAAAGACCTTTCTTCTGAATCTCGTCAGTCTATTCTTGTTCTGAGGAATTAAGGCTATTCCATGTGAGAAATTGCCAAGAAACTGAAGATCTCGTACAAAGCTGTGTACTACTCCCTTCACAGAACAGCGCAGAATAGCTCTAATCAGAATAGAAAGAGGAGTGGGAGGAACCGGTTCACAACTGAGCAAGAGGACAGGTACATTAGAGTGTCTAGTTTGAGAAACAAATGCCTCACAAGTCCTCAACTGGCAGCTTCAGTAAATAGTATGATTTGGAATGGACCTGTCTATATATGGTCCCACAGTTGACAGTGCGTGTCAGAGCAAAAACCAAGCCCTGGGTGTTGAAGTAATTATCCGTAGAGCTCTGAGACAGGATTGTGTCGAGGCACAGATCTGGGAAAGGGTACAAAAACATTTCTGCAGCATTGAAGGTCCCCAAGAAAACAGTGGCCTCCATCATTCTTAAAAATGGAAGAAGTTTGAAACCACCAAAACTCTTCCTTGAGCTGGACGCCCGGTCATACTGAGCAACGGGGGAGTAAGGCCTTGCTCAGGGAGGTGACCAAGAACCCGCTGGTCACTCTGACAGAGCTCCAGAGTTCCTTTGTGGAGATGGGAGAACCTTCCAGAAGGATAACCATCTCTGCAGCACTCCACCAATAATGTCTTTATGTTAGAGTGGCCAGACGGAAGCCTGTCCTCAGTAAAAGGCACAAGACAGCCTGCTTGGAGTTTGCCAAAAGGCACCTAAAGACACTCAGACTATGAACAACAAGATTCTCTGGTCTGATGAAACTAAGATTGAACTCTTTGGCCTGAATGCCAAGCATCACATCTGAAGGAAACCTGCCACCATCCCTTCGGTGAAGCATGGCGATGGCAGCATCATACTGTGGGGATGTTTTTCAGTAGCAGGGACTGGGAGACTAGTCAGGATCGAGGCAAAGATGAATGGAGCAAAATACAGAGATCTCTTTGATGAAAACCTGCTCCAGAATGCTCAGGACCTCAGAGTGGGGCGAATGTTCATCTTCCAGCAGGACAATGACTCTAAGCACACAGCCAAGACAACGCAGTAGTGGCTTCAGGACAAGTCTCTGAATGTCCTTGAGTGGCTAAGCCAGAGCCTGACTTGAGCCAGGTCAAACATCTCTGGAGAGACCTGAAAATAGCTTTGCAGCAATGCTTCCCATCCAACATGACGGAGCTTGAGAGGATCTGCAGAGAAGAATGGGAGGAACTCCCCAAATACAGGTATGCCAAGCTTGTAGCGTCACATCCAAGAAGACTCGACGCTGTAATCGCTGCCAAAGGTGCTTTAACAAAGTACTGAGTAAAGGCTCTGAATTCTTATGTGGATAAGGTTTTCCGTTTTTATTTTGAACAAATGTGCATAATATTCAAAAACGCTGTTTTCGTTTTGTCATTATGGGGTATTGTGTGTAGATTGATGAGGAACATTTTTATTTCATACATTTTAGAATAAGGCTGTAACGTAACACCATTTAGAAAAAGTCAAGGGGTCTGAATGCTTTCCGAATGCACTGTATGTTGGTCTTGACTCTGCCAAAGTCATTACCATATCAATTGGTTTCCAACCTGAGCTGCCTGGACACTTTCTATCTGCTGGGCATCTTGGTCTTGGGTGTCTTGTATATGTGCTGCATAGCACATATACAAGACATTCCATAGCAGATATGTTTAGACTGGAATTGACAAGGGCAGTGTATCTTTCCTACCTTGCTTTAGATATATAACCTAAGGTTGACTGGCTGTGAGAACAAGGAAAGAGAGGAGGCGGCTTATGCTTCAGTTAAACCTGTTTTAAATCATCTTGATCAAGCTGACAGAGTCTTTGTAGTGATGTGTATTAGGGTATAGGGGACAAGAATTAAGGCTGATGTGTATACAGAGATGAGGGGTGGTTCAGTAAAACCTGTGGACTGGGCTGGCAGTCCCTGATGCTACAGTTCTATACGTACATTGTACACATACTCATGTTGCCAGTCCTTATACTTCATTTTCTAAAATGGCATCAAGAAGAGACAAAGAGAGCCTCCCCATTCCTAATCATCACAATAAACGATGAAAGTTATTTGGGGATGTGATGTCATTCTCATATGGAGATGCTAGATTTTTTTTACCGCTAGATTTCAGTGTTTGTTTGAAGTCTGTCTCTGTCTACTTGTCTCATTAGACTTATTCAATACAATATTGGATTTTCTTCTTTCAAATGAACTGTTTACCCTTTCACTTTAAAATGTATAATTTACTCCTCAATCTGTGAGACAATTTGCAATTACAGTGGGCCGGCTTTCCCTCATCCGTTTAGTGTTCTTTTCTATAACAAACCAAATCGTTAATCAGCCCAACAGATCAAAGAGTGACACTGCAGAAGACTTATGAATATTTTAATCCTCCACTATTCAAATCTTATCGCATGTCAAAGCATTTCGCAAGTCATTTTACTGGTAGATTCAAGGCCATACACACAGACGCACACAGACTCCAATTAAATACCTACCACCGATTTCTGTAAACTTCTCATTCTATTTTCATCTATTGTATGAGCACGCCTCTCATTTTGTACAATTGAACTACGGGAAGAGAAGTGGCAGATTGGAAAGAGTAATTGATGAATGTGATTGTTTATTTTAAGTTCTTTAGAAATGACACGCAACTTAAAAGTGCATCTCCTTCATTAAGGGGAGTATGTCTCTGTGTGCCTTAGATCAAAGCTTTAAAGGCAGTCAAATGCAGTATATATATATAATAAGCACCTTTTGAAAAAGAAATCTCAAAGATTCCTGCTTTGATTTTGATTACAACCAGCTTTGCAACTGAATATATTATAGGCCCATGCAATGTTTTTCATGTTATTATTGAGCAATTATATAAGCAAACATTGGAAATACAATCACATATGGAACACAAACAAAATTGTATTATTTTATTCAACACGCAAGAGAAAGACTGCAAGATCAGCTGACTGAGACAAATGAAGTACAGTCTTCACTTCTACACAGGGTTCATGCAGTACTAGGTTAGCGTGAGGCCTCAGGTCGTGACCATCTGACTCTGTTCGTTACTGAGGTGGAAAACACTTCCACATACACCTTGGCACTGAGCTCCATTAGAGTAAATTACTTTTTCTACTTAAAAGGTGAGGGCAAGGCACACTCTAATTGGTCCTCCTCAAATGTATAATCTTAGCCAATTAGGAGCTAACACTGTGCTCCTGGCAAAGTAATTGGCTTTATCTTTTTGTGTTAAGTTGTCAAGTGTCTCGTTGCGATGGGAAGAGGAGGAGAGGTGAGGAGCGGTAGTACAGTGAGATAATTACATTTCCATTGACAGTAAATTGGACATGCTTCTCCTAATCAGAGAGAGGGATCTACTACTGAGAGGGATCAACGTCACAGGGGGCTTCTGATGAGACGTAGGATACCTGTGTCAATCTATGGATGTGTCCCAAATGATGCTCTATTCCCTATTTAGTGCAGTCATTTTGACCAGGACCCATTGAGTGCCATTTGGGACTGAGACTATAACACGTCCCGTGCAAATTTGTCAGCAGGAACGATTATTTATCCGGAAATTACAAAGAGAAACACATCCAGAGGAAAGCTTTGACCTCTCTTTGTAAACAGATGAATATGCACCGCAGAGAGCAGTCTATTGTAGTGGGTTAATGCTACGTCTTAGGCTGCATCCTCAGCTGATGTAATGGGTTTATATTGTGTATTGCATTTCCCTGGTACAGAGAGCAGGAAAAACGATTTCTCAATGGATTGGAAGGGTTTTCATGAGGCAGGCAGATGGATAAAATATTGTTGACATTAAACTGTTCCTCTTTTAAGGAATTGTTGTGACAAGGTTGAGCTCCTTCACTCGAAATAGCAGCTGGATAGCTACTGTTTACAGAGAGGCCCAAAGCAATGTTTGTTTCCATCGAAACGGTGGCAAGTTCTCTCTCTCTCTCTCTCTCTTCGTAATGATGCTGCTTCTGGCATTATATGTTTCGTTTACATCTGCTGTCATAAGATTCCTATCTCATTCTCACTAAATACAACAATATACAGTGCCTTCAGAAAGTATTCACAGCCCTTGACTTTGTCCACATTTTGTTGTTACAGCCTGAATTTAAAATGTATTACATTTATATTTTGTCTCCCAGTTTTGTGTATTGCCTACAAACAATACCCCATAGCAGGCCTTTCTAATCGACCTGGCCGAGGTATCCTGGAAGGATATTGATCTCATCCCGTCAGTAGAGGATGCCTGGATATTTTTTTTAAATGCCTTCCTCACCATCTTGAATAAGCATGCCCCATTCAAAAAATTTAGAACCAGGAACAGATATAGCCCTTGGTTCTCTCCTGACCTGACTGCCCTTAACCAACAGAAAAACATCCTATGGCATTCTGCATTAGCATCGAACAGCCCCCGTGATATGCAACTTTTCAGGGAAGCTAGAAACCAATATACACAGGCAGTTAGAAAAGCCAAGGCTAGCTTTTTCAAGCAGAAATTTGCTTCCTGCAACACAACCTCAAAAAAGTTCTGGGACACTGTAAAGTCCATGGAGAATAAGAACACATCCTCCCAGCTTCCAACTGCACTGAAGATAGGAAACACCGTCACCACCGACAAATCCACTATAATTGAGAATTTCAATAAGCATTTTTCTACGGCTGGCCATGCTTTCCACCTGGCTACCCCTACCCCGGTTAACAGCACTGCCCTCCCCTCTGCTACTCGCCCACGCCTTCCCCATTTCTCTTTCTCCCAAATACTGTCAGCTGATGTTCTGAAAGAGCTGCAAAATCTGGACACTTACAAATCAGCCAGGCTAGAAAATCTGGACCCTTTCTTTCTAAAACTATCTGCTGAAATTGTTGCAACCCCTATTACCAGCCTGTTCAACCTCTCTTTCGTGTCGTCTGAGATTCCCAAAGATTGGAAAGTAGCTGCGGTTATCCCCCTCTTCAAAGGGGGGGACACTCTTGACCCAAACAGCTACAGACCTATATCTATCCTACCCTGCCTTTCTAAGGTCTTCGAAAGCCAAGTCAACAAACAGATTACCGACAATTTCGAATCCCACCATACCTTCTCCACTATGCAATCTGGTTTCAGAGCTGGTCATGGGTGTACCTCAGCCACGCTCAAGGTCATAAACGATATCTTAACCGCCATCGATAGGAAACAATACTGTGCAGCCGTATTCATTGACCTGGCCAAGGCTTTTGACTCTGTCAATCACCACATCCTCATCGGCAGACTCGACAGCCTTGGTTTCTCTAATGATTGCCTTGCCTGGTTCACCAACTACTTCTCTGATCGAGTTCAGTGTGTCAAATCGGAGGGTCTGTTGTCCGGGCCTCTGGCAGTCTCTATGGGGGTGCCACAGGGTTCAATTCTCAGACCGACTCTCTTCTCTGTATACATCAATGATGTCGCTCTTGCTGCTGGTGAGTCTCTGATCCACCTCTACGCAGACGACACTATTCTGTATACTTCTGGGCCTTCTTTAGACACTGTGTTAACAACCCTCCAGGCGAGCTTCAATGCCATACAACTCTCCTTCCGTGGCCTCCAATTGCTCTTAAATACAAGTAAAACTAAATGCATGCTCTTCAAACGATCGCTGCCTGCTCCTGCCCGCCTGTCCAACATCACTACTCTGGACGGTTCTGACTTAGAATACGTGGACAACTACAAATACCTAGGTGTCTGGTTAGACTGTAAACTCTCCTTCCAGACTCACATCAAACATCTCCAATCCAAAGTTAAATCTAGAATTGGCTTCCTATTCCGCAACAAAGCATCCTTCACTCATGCTGCCAAACATAACCTTGTAAAACTGACCATCCTACCAATCCTCGACTTCGGTGATGTCATTTACAAAATAGCCTCCAAAACCCTACTCAATAAATTGGATGCAGTCTATCACAGTGCCATCCGTTTTGTAACCAAAGCCCCATATACTACCCACCACTGCGACCTGTACACTCTCGTTGGCTGGCCCTCGCTTCATACTCGTCTCCAAACCCACTGGCTCCAGGTCATCTACAAAACCCTGCTAGGTAAAGTCCCCCCTTATCTCAGCTCGCTGGTCACCATAGCAGCACCTACCTGTAGCACGCGCTCCAGCAGGTATATCTCTCTGGTCACCCCCAAAACCAATTCTTCCTTTGGCCGCCTCTCCTTTCAGTTCTCTGCTGCCAATGACTGGAACGAACTACAAAAATCTCTGAAACTGGAAACACTTATCTCCCTCACTAGATTTAAGCACCAGCTGTCAGAGCAGCTCATAGATTACTGCACCTGTACAAAGCCCATCTATAATTTAGCCCAAACAACTACCTCTTTACCTACTGTATTTATTTATTTATTTTGCTCCTTTGCACCCCATTATTTCTATCTCTACTTTGCACTTTCTTCCACTGCAAACCAACCATTCCAGTGTTTTTTTTTACTTGCTATATTGTATTTACTTCACCACCATGGCCTTTTTTATATATTTATTTATTTATATATATATTTTGTTTGCCTTCACCTCCCTTATCTCACCTCACTTGCTCATATTGTATATAGACTTATTTTCACTGTATTATTGACTGTATGTTTGTTCTACTCCATGTGTAACTATGTGTTGTTGTATGTGTCGAACTGCTTTGCTTTATCTTGGCCAGGTCGCAATTGTAAATGAGAACGTGTTCTCAATTTGCCTACCTGGTTAAATAAAGGTGAAAAAAATATTGTCATTTATGTTTTTTGAAATTTTATCAAATTAATTAAACATGAAAAGCTGAAATGTCTTGAGTCAATACGTGTTTAACCCCTTTGTTAATGCAAGTCTAAATAAGTTCAGGAGTAAAAATGTGCTTAACGATTATAGTGTTTCAAATTACTTTTGAATGACTACCTCATCTCTGTACGCCACACATACAATTATCTGTAAGGTCCCTCAGGTGAGTAGTGAATTTCAAACACAGATTCAGCCACAAAGACCAGGGAGGTTTTCCAATGCCTCGCAAAGAAGGGCACCTATTGGTCATAATAAAAAAAAGCAGATATTGAATATCCTTTGAGCATGGTGAAGTTATTAATTAAACTTTGGATGGTGCATCAATTCACACAGTAGCTACAAAGATATAAGGGCACAAGGCAAGACCCAAATGCAGACGCAGGAGGCAGATGGTTGAGCTCCAATATTTATTACACCAAAAGGGGTAGGCAAAAGGCAGGTCGGGGACAGGCAAGAATTCATAAACCAGGTCAGGGTCCAAACAGTACCAGGGGATAGGCAGGCTCGAGGTCAGGACAGGCAGGGGTTCAGTGAACAGGTCAGAGTCCAATCAGTACCAGGGGATAGGCAGGCTCGAGGTCAGGACAGGCAGGGGTTCAGTGAACAGGTCCGAGTCCAAACAGTACCAGGGGATAGGCAGGCTCGAGGTCAGGACAGGCAGGGGTTCAGTGAACAGGTCCGAGTCCAAACAGTACCAGGGGATAGGCAGGCTCGAGGTCAGGACAGGCAGGGGTTCAGTGATCAGGTCAGAGTCCAAACAGTACCAGGGGATAGGCAGGCTCGAGGTCAGGACAGGTAGGGGTTCAGTGAACAGGTCCGAGTCCAAACAGTACCAGGCGATAGGCAGGCTCGAGGTCAGGACAGGTAGGGGTTCAGTGAACAGGTCAGAGTCCAAACAGTACCAGGGGATAGGCAGGCTCGAGGTCAGGACAGGTAGGGGTTCAGTGAACAGGTCAGAGTCCAAACAGTACCAGGGGATAGGCAGGCTCGAGGTCAGGGCAGGCAGAGTGGTCAGGCAGGCAGATACGACGTCAGGATAGGCAAGGGTCAAAACCAGGAGGGCTAGGAAAAAACAGAGACTGGGAAAAATAGGAGCTAGGAGAAATGCTAGTTGACTTGGCAAAACAAGACGAACCGGCACAGAGAGACAGGAAACACAGGGATAAATACACCGGGGACTAATGGATAAAACAGGAGACACCTGGAGGTGGATGGAGACAAATCACCAAGACAGGTGAAACAGATCAGGGCGTGACACAAAGATACAGACGTCCTTCCTAATACAGTTGGAAACCGCTCAGGGATTTCACCATGAGGCCTTGTGTTTTAGGACAATAACCTAAAACACAAGGCGAAACACTGGAGTTGCTTTGAATGTTCCATTGAATTTACCTAAGTGGGCGAGTTATAGTTTTGACTTAAATTGTCTTGAAAATCTATGGCAAGACTTGAAAATGGCTGTCAAGCAATGGTCAACAACCAGCGACAGAGCTTGAAGATTTTTCTAAAGAATAATGTGCAAATATTGTACAATCCAGGTGTGCAAAGCTCTTAGAGACTTACCAAGAAAGATTCACAGCTGTAATCGCTGTGAAGGTTTTCACTTTGACATTATGGGTTATTGTGTGTAGACGGGTTAAAAAAACATATTTAATCAATTTAGAATTCAGGCTGTAACACAACAAAATGTGAAATAAGTTGACGGGTATGAATACTTTCTGAATGCACTGTATGGTACCAGCCTACTACTGTTCTATTACCAATAGTATACTCCTGTACTTTTACTACTATTTTATATTGCTTCTACTATACCATGCGGTAATATGCTATAATGATAGAAAAATAATAAATAAATACATAAAATACAAATTGTATCCCTTATTTTACCAGGTGAGTTGACTGAGAATACATTCTCATTTACAGCAACAACCTGGGGAAAGTTACAAAACATAGTAAACATATATATTTAACCTACAAAATACTGTATATAAGCAAGTAAAGGTGTTTGTGGAATGTAGACCATTCCACAAGCAAGGTGCAAAATAGCTAAAGGCAGATTTACCTAACTGTAATGCACTATTATAAACTGCATCCAGTAGCTTCAATGCAGTGGCAGCTGCATTCATATAGCAATGCTATTTTTACTCGTTATTATTATTTGTTATTCACTATGTATTTATTCCTTGTGTCACTATTACATTTTTTAACTCTGCATTGTTGGAAAAGGACCCCTCACTGTTGTTTATGAAATATATGACAAATAACTGTTAAGATGGCGCCGTACTGGATGGCCGCCGTTTTGCAAGCTCCGAACCAATTTAGCTATTTTCAGATTATTTTGTTGTTTATTTTTACTTTATTTTCACTTAAATGTATCTGCTACTATTCCCTACAACTGACAATAACTTTTGAACATCTGATCAGCAGTTACTTACCTCAATTCCAGCTTCAACTTCGACTCATCTGTCCTGGGCTCTCGTTGTAATTCTGACCCAATTTTCGGGCTACCCATGAGGAAACGCCAGCGTTACAGAGACAAGGGGTGGGGGGGGGGGGTGAGATTAAGGCGAAGGGAAAACCCACCACCTCTTCCCTCCATTCTACTGGCCAACATACAGTCACTTATCGAGTGATAATAATAATAAGATGATGACCTTCAATTGCGGATTTGCTACCAACAGGACTCTCGAAACGGCAATATTATTTGCTTTTCATTCACCGGGCGGACACAACAGTGTCATTTAAATCAAGGGGGGGGGGGGGGGGGGGGGGCGTTTGCCTCTACATCAACACCAACTGGTGTGCTGACTCCAGTGCGGTGGAAGTGTCGCCCCAATGTTCACCCGTCTTGGAATACCCGATGGTCAAATACATTTCACCTCAGGACAAGAAAAAGAACAAGCTCACACTTAATAAATTGTACAAGGCTATGAACAAGCATTAAAACCTACATCCAGGGGCTGCTTTTCTGATTGCTAGCTATTTTAATTCTGCGTCACTAAGACGTGATGCCCAACATCCATCAACATGTCTCCAATGCCACTAGGGGCAATACAGTCCTACACCACCGTTTTTCCACACACAAGCATACAGTGGTTCATCAATTAAAAGTTTAGAGCTTATGCCGCGACCGTTTGTGGTAGTTGATGGCAGATTGTGGTAAATTGCGTCATTCTGTCATTGCACCACACTATCACAAGGGGGAGTTAGAACACTGATCTATCGGTAGTCTAAACTGTGGCACAAATTGACTATCTTTTCGTAAATTAATGGAGGTGTGAATGTTTCAGTCCCAGAGTCTCTCTTCTCTGGCACTAGAGTCCTGGAGTTGAGAGAGAACTTGGGTAAATACAATGGCACAGTTACACTTGAAATGTGAACTGACAATTTTCAAAAAATAGGCATGGTGGGCTTTTGGTTTCTCAAATAAATAACAAACTGGCTTTATTTACCACAGTGGGAAAGAGTAATAGGCCCTCTATATAAAGTGAGTTTCTGAAACACGGAATCTTTCTTTGCTGATGTGAAGAAGAAATTGAATGAAAACGAGTCCATCGAGGATAGGGAGGGGAAAAAGGTTGAGCTACTCAATTTATTTGTGTACTTGTCACGATCGTCGAAATGAATGGACCAAGGCGCAGCGTGTGTAGAGTTCCACATATTTTCATAAATCGAAACTCACCAAACAAAACAAACAAGCACAAACGAAACGTGACATTCTGTGCTAGTCACAGGCAGCTACACAAAAACATAGTCAAGATCCCACAAAGCACAAAGGGAAAATGGCTGCCTAAATATGATCCCCAATCAGAGACAACGATAAACAGCTGCCTCTGATTGGGAACCACACCAGGCCAACATAAATCATAAATCATCTAGATAACCCACCCTAGACATTGTCATGCCCCAACCACCATAGAAAATAAACAGCTCTCTATGGTCAGGGCGAGGGTAGGCAAGGCTATGGTCAGGTGGTGAGGGTAGGCAACATCACCTCTGCCACGCTGACCCTCAACACAAGGACCCCAAAGGGGTATCTGCTTAGTCCCCTCCTGTACTCGCTGTTCACCCACGACTGCGTTGGCAGGCACGACTTCAACACCATCATCAAATTTGCTGACGACACGACGGTGGTAGACCTGATCACCGGCGACGATGAGTCAGCCTACAGGGAGGTGGTCAGTGACCTGGCAGTGTGGAGCCAGAACAACAACCTTTCTCTCAGCGTCAGTCAAACCACAGAGCTGATCGTGGACTACAGGAAACGGGGGGTGAACACGCCCCCATCCACATCAACAGGGCTGCAGTGGAGCAGGTTGAGAGCTTCAAGTTCATCGGTGTCCAAATCACAAAAGACTTCAAATGGTCAAAACACACAGCGCCTCTTACCTCTCAGGAGGTTGAAAAAGTTTGGCATGGGCCTTCAAATCCACAAAAAGCTCTACATCTCTACCATTGAGAGCATCTTGACTGGCTGCATTTCTGCCTGGTATTACAATAGCACCTCCCTCGATCGCATCGCACTACAGATGGTGGTGCGGACAGCCCAGTACATCACTGGGGCCGAGCTCCCTGCCATCCAGGACATCTATATCAGGCGGTGTGGTAGGAAGGCCAGCATAATCGCTAAAGACTACAACCACCCAAGCGATAGACTATTCTCTCTACTTCCACACGGCAAACAGTGCGGGTGAATCAAGTCTTGCACTAACAGGCTCTTGAACAGCTTCTTTCCCCAAGCAATAAAACTGATAAATAGCTAACAAAATAGCTACACGGACTATCTGAGTTAACCTTGTATCTTTATTGACTTTTTATTTGTATTTTTGTCTCTATGCACACTTACAGGGCCCTACACACTCACGCTCACTCCATCATCTGCTCACTCACACGTAATACGCACATACATTTATACTGACGCTAAACACACACACACACCAACTCACATACAAGCTGCTTCTACTCTGTTTATCTTATATACTGTTTTCTAGTAACCTTACTCCAACACATATCTAGCTCCATGACTCCAGTTTCCCTGCATATTGTAAATATGGTATTGGGACTGACTCTGTATACAATATAGTATGCTTACTTACTTATTGTGTTCCTCATGTTTCTTGAGTTTTTTTCTAATTTTACATTGTTTTTGAAAATGTACATTGTTGGGATTTGAGTTTGCAAAAAAGGCATTCCACTGTATTTGGGCACGTGTTTGTTTTTGAGGAAGAGTAGCAGCAGCTAAGGCAGTTTATACAATTTACAAATATTACAATACATTCACAGATTTCACAACACACTGTGTGCCCTCAGGCCCCTACTCCACAACTACCACATATCTACAGTACTAAATCCATGTGTGTGTGTGTGTGTGTGTGTGTGTGTGTGTGTGTGTGTGTGTGTGTGTGTGTGTGTGTGTGTGTGTGTGTGTGTGTGTGTGTGTGTGTGTGTGTGTGTGTGTGTGTGTGTGTGTGTCTGTATGCATGTGTCTGTGCCAATGTTTGTGTTGCTTCACAGTCCCCGCTACTTTATAAGGCGTTTTTTTAATCTGTTTTTTCAATCAATTTTAATGCTTGCGTCAGTTACTTGATGTGAAATAGAGTTCCATGTAGTCATGGCTCTTTGTAGTACTGTGTACCTCCCATAGTCGGTTCTGGACTTGGGGACTGTGAAGAGACCTCTTATGGCATGTCTTGTGGGGTAGGCATGGGTGTCCGAGCTGTGTGCCAATAGTTTAGACAGACAGCTCGATGCATTCAACATGTCAGTACCTCTCATAAATAAAAGTAGTGATGAAGTCAATCTCTCCTCCACTTTCAGCCAGGAGAGATTGACATGCATATTATTAATGTTAGCTCTCTGTGTACATCCAAGGGCCAGCCATGCTGCCCTGTTCTGAGCCAATAGCAAAAAGTCATTTTTTGTGGCACCTGACCACACGATTGAACAGTAGTTAAGGTGCAACAAAACTGGGGCCTATAGGACCTGCCTTGTTGATAGTGTTGTTGAGAAGGCAGAGCATCGCTTTATTATAGGCAGACTTCTCCCCATCTTAACTACAACTGCATCAATATGTTTTGACCATGACAGTTTACAATCTAGTGTTACTACAAGCTGTTTAGTCATTTCAACTTGCTCAATTTCCACATTATCTATTACAAGGTTTAGTTGAGGTTTAGGGTATAGTGAGTGTTTTGTTCCAAATACAATGCTTTTAGTTTTAGAAATATTGAGGGCTAACTTATTTCTTGCCACCCACTCTGGAACTAACTGCAGCTCTATGTTGTAAAGGCAGTCAATGTTGTTCTCCCCCTTAGACGAGAAGGAGCATGGATAGGACCAAGATGCGGATTGAGGGAAATAAGCCATCTTTTAATGACAACAGCAAACAAGACACTACAAAACTACAAAACAACAAATGTGACTAACCTTCAACCGTCCTGTGAGGACACAGGAACAAACACCCACAAAACCCCAGTGAAACCCTGGCTGCCTTAGTATGACTCTCAATTAGAGACAAACGATACACACCTGTCTCTAATTGAGAATCATACCAGGCCGAACACAAAAACCAACCTAGAAATACAAAACATAGACTGCCCACCCAAAACACACGCCCTGACCAAAAACACATACAAAAACAACATAAAACAGGTCAGGACCGTTACAGAACCCCCCCCTCAAGGTGCGAACGCCGGGCGCACCAGCACAAAGTCCAGGGGAGGGTCTGGGTGGGCAGTTGACCACGGTGGTGGCTCAGGCTGAGGGCGAGGTCCCCACCCCACCATAATCAATCCCCGCTTCTTTATCCCCCTCCCAATGACCACCCTCCCACTAACACCACCTAAATGAAGGGGCAGCACCGGGATAAGGGGCAGCACCGGGATAAGGGGCAGCACCGGGATAAGGGGCAGCACCGGGATAAGGGGCAGCACCGGGATAAGGGGCAGCACCGGGATAAGGGGCGGCAGGTCCTGGCTGAGGGACTCCGGCAGGTCCTGGCTGAGGGACTCCGGCAGGTCCTGGCTGAGGGACTCCGGCAGGTCCTGGCTGAGGGACTCCGGCAGGTCCTGGCTGAGGGACTCCGGCAGGTCCTGGCTGAGGGACTCCGGCAGGTCCTGGCTGAGGGACTCCGGCAGGTCCTGGCTGAGGGACTCCGGCAGGTCCGGGCTGAGGGACTCCGGCAGGTCCGGGCTGAGGGACTCCGGCAGGTCCGGGCTGAGGGACTCCGGCAGGTCCGGGCTGAGGGACTCCGGCAGGTCCGGGCTGAGGGACTCCGGCAGGTCCGGGCTGGGGGACTCCGGCAGGTCCGGGCTGGGGGACTCCGGCAGGTCCGGGCTGGGGGACTCCGGCAGGTCCGGGCTGGGGGACTCCGGCAGGTCCGGGCTGGGGGACTCCGGCAGGTCCGGGCTGAGGGACTCCGGCAGGTCCGGGCGTAGGGACTCCGACCGGTCCGGGCGTAGGGACTCCGGCAGGTCCTGGCTGGACGGCTCTGGCAGGTCCTGGCTGGACGGCTCTGGCAGGTCCTGGCTGGACGGCTCTGGCAGGTCCTGGCTGGACGGCTCTGGCAGGTCCTGGCTGGACGGCTCTGGCAGGTCCTGGCTGGACGGCTCTGGCAGGTCCTGGCTGGACGGCTCTGGCAGGTCCTGGCTGGACGGCTCTGGCAGGTCCTGGCTGGATGGCTCTGGCAGGTCATAGCAGGACGGCTCTGGCTGGTCATGGCAGGACGGCTCTGGCTGGTCATGGCAGGACGGCTCTGGCTGGTCATGGCAGGACGGCTCTGGCAGGTCATGGCAGGACGGCTCTGGCAGGTCATGGCAGGACGGCTCTGGCGCTAGGCAGACGACAGACTCTGGCCGGCTGAGACGCACTATAGGCCTGGTGCGTGGCACCGGAACTGGAGGCACCGGGCCGAGGGCACGCACCTCAGGGCGAGTGCAGGGAACAGGAACTGGGCACACCGGACTCTCGTGGCGCACTCTAGGCCTGGTGCGTGGTACCGGAACTGGAGGCACCGGGCTGGAGACCCGCACCATAGGGAGAGTGCGTGGAAGAGGAACAGGGCTCTGGAGATGCACTGGAAGCCTGGTGCGTGGTGTAGGCACTGGTGGTACTGAGCTGGGGTGGGAAGGTGGCGCCGGATATACCGGACCGTGAAGGAGGACACGTGCTCTTGAGCACCGAGCCTCCCCAACCTCACCAGGTTGAATGGTCCCCGTAGCCCTGCCAGTGCGGCGAGGTGGAATAGCCCGCACTGGGCTATGCAGGCGAACCGGGGACACCACCTGTAAGGCTGATGCCATGTACGCCGGCCCGAGGAGACGTACTGGAGACCAGATACGTTGGGCCGGCGTCATGGCACTCGGCTCGATGCCCAACCTAGCCCTCCCAGTGCGGCAAGGTGGAATAGCCCGCACTGGGCTAAGCACGCGTACTGGGGACACCGTGCGCTTTACCGCATAACACGGTGTCTGACCAGTACGACGCCCTCTTACTCCACGGCAAGCCCGGGGAGTTGGCTCAGGTATCCAACCCGGCTTCGCCACACTCCCCTTTAGCCCCCCCCCCCCCCCAAGAAATTTTTGGGTGAGCCTCTCGGGCTTCCAGCCGCTCTGCCTTGCTTTTGCCTCATAAAACCTCCTCTCCGCTTTTGCTGCCTCCAGCTCCGCTTTGGGGCGGCGACACTCCTCTGGCTCTGCCCAGGGTCCTTCTCCGTCCAGAATCTCCTCCCAAGTCCATTCCTCTTTTCCCCATTGCTGTAGTTCCTTTTCTCTCTCCTCAATCCGCTTGGTCCTGTTGTGGTGGGTGTTTCTGTCAGTCAAGGCAGTCAAGGCAGTCAATGTTGTTCTCCCCCTTAGACGAGAAGGAGCATGGATAGGACCAAGATGCGGATTGAGGGAAATAAGCCATCTTTTAATGACAACAGCAAACAAGACACTACAAAACTACAAAACAACAAATGTGACTAACCTTCAACCGTCCTGTGAGGACACAGGAACAAACACCCACAAAACCCCAGTGAAACCCTGGCTGCCTTAGTATGACTCTCAATTAGAGACAAACGATACACACCTGTCTCTAATTGAGAATCATACCAGGCCGAACACAAAAACCAACCTAGAAATACAAAACATAGACTGCCCACCCAAAACACACGCCCTGACCAAAAACACATACAAAAACAACATAAAACAGGTCAGGACCGTTACATATGTTGAGTGTTGCAGTCATTTCAGTCGCTGTAGTAGCTGACGAACGTGCATGTGACATTAAAACACTTGAAAATAAAATAGGATTTGATATTGCCATAGTCTAAGACTGGAATGAATGTCTGACTGAATGATTTGTTTTCTGCTATTTAATGATAATGTCTTAAAACTTCTTAGGGATAGCCCACTTTTTTAAAATTTTCGCCTAAATAACATACCCAAATCTAACTGCCTGTAGCTCATGCCCTGAAGCAAGGATATGCATATTCTTGGTGCCATTTGAAAGGAAACACTTTGAAGTTTGTGGAAATGTGAATTGAATGTAGGAGAATATAACACAATAGACCTGGTAGAAGAAAATACAAAGAAAAAAACTACCAGTCTTTTTCTACCACCATCTTTGAAATGCAAGAGAAAGGTCATAGTTCTAGCTATCACTCTGGTTGTAATTCCGATAGTGTCCTCAAGATGGGAGCAGTGTATGTGCAAAGTAAGTTGAAGTATGAGTGAACAACAAAAGTTTTAGTGTGAAGTCCCCAGGTAGATTTTTTGGCAAATCCTGAAGGAGACGTTCACATTCATATTCCATTTTTCTGCAAGAATATCGTCAAATCTGTATACTTGGACATTGATTTAGCTTTTCCTGTATTAGTAGCCATATTATAAGTTCAACATTTGCAAAACAACCGGTTTTCATAACTTCATAATTCTGAATATCCTTCTAATTTCTGTCCAAAATGAAAAGGCTTGCTGTCGTACAAGGTTAGTAGCTACATTTTACGACATATATATGGTTTACTCCCGTAAAGCCCATCTCATTGGCTATCTAGCTAGCTTTGTTTGAACCAGATTGGTGCTTATTTGACAACGATACAGTTGTTCAAGTGATAGACGCCCTGAAACAGCTTATGCTCTCATGCATGCTTCAGTGTTGCTTGCCTCGAAGCGCGCATAGAAGTTATTTACCTCATCTGTTAGGCTCGTGTCACTGGGCAGCTCACGGCTGTGCTTCCCTTTGTAATCCATAATAGTTTGCAAGTGCTGCCACATCCGACGAGCATCAGAGTCGTTGTAGTACAATTCAATCTTAGTCCTCTATTGACTCTTTGCCTGTTTGATGGTTCATCAGAGGGCATAGCGGGATTTCTTATAAGCGTCTGGGTTGGAGTCCCGCTCATTGAAAGCGGCAGCTCTACCCTTTTGCTCAGTGCAGAAGTTAACTGTAATCCATGGCTTCTGGTTGGGGTATGTACATACTGTCACTGTGGGGACGACTTCATCAATGTTCTTATTGATGAAGCCAGTGACTGATGTGGTGTACTCCTCAATGCCATCGGAAGAATCCCGGAACATTTTCCAGTCTGTGCTAGCAAAACAGTGCTGTAGCTTAGCATCTGTGTCATCTGACCACTTCCTTATTGGGTGAGTCACTGGTGCTTCCTGCTTTAGTTTTTGCATGTAAGCAGGAATCAGGAGGATAGATTTACGGTCAGATTTGCCAAATGGAGGGCGAGGGAGAGCTTTGTACCACTCTCTGTGTGTGGAGTACAGGTGGTATATAGTTTTTTTCCCCTCTGGTTGCACATTTAACATGCTGGCAGAAATTAGGTCAAATGGATTTATGTTTCCCTGCATTAGGTCCCCGGCCTCTGGTTGAGCATTTTCTTGTTTGCTTATGGCCTTATACAGCTTGTTAAGTGCCAGCATCGGTTTGTGGTGGTAAATAGATAGCTACGAAAAATACAGAAATGGTAAATAGTGTCGTCTACAGGTTATCATGAGATACTCTACCTCAGGGGAGCAAAACTTTGAGACTTTCTTAATATTAGATTTTGTGCACCAGCTGTTATTTACAAATAGACACAGACTACCACCCCTTGTCTTACTGGAGGTAGCTGTTCTATCCTGCCAATGCACCGAAAACCCGACCAGCTATATGTTATCCATGTCTTCGTTCAGCCACGATTCGGTGAAGCATAAGATATTACAGTTTATAATGTCCCGCTGGTAGGTTAGTCTTGATCGGAGCTCATCCATTTTGTTATCCAATGATTGCACGTTGGCTAACAGGACTGATGGTAAAGGGGGATTACTCACTTGTCGTCGGAGCCTTGCAAGCCACCCCGACCTACCTTCTCCTATCTCTGTCTCTTCTTCATACGAATGACGGGGATTTGCAGGTGTCTAAAGTAAATCCTTTGTGTCCAACTCGTTAAATAAAAATTATTCGTCCAGTACGAGGTGAGTAATCGCTGTCCTGATATTCAGAAGCTCTTTTCTGTCATAAGAGACGGTAGCAGAAACATTATGTCCAAAATAAGTTACAAATAATTCGAAAAAATACAATCCCACAATTGGTTAGGAGCCTGTAAAATGGCAGCCATCTCCTCCAGCACTATCATTGTCAACTGTGGGAACATAGCAGCTCTCAATACCAGACAACAGAAAGAGCTGGCTGGTACTATACGATAAATTGTGAGGAGATTACCTCTCCCCTCGATTTACAATTAAAACCTGTAAATTAATTGTTGGCAGTGCTCACTGCTAAAGTAGATACCTATTCAACTGAAGTGGAATGTCTGGAGAAGGCACCCAATGCGACAGAGGTGCGACTCCATGATCTGGTAACAGCGCAAGCTAAATTGTAAGGGATAATCAAACTCCTAAAAGATAAAACAGAATCCCTCAAATGATTCCTGTAAATTCAATGTGCGGGTCACAGGACTTAAACTGGTGTGGAGGCGGGCAACCCAACTGCCTTCATGAGCAATCTTTTCTACGAACTGTTTAGGCAGGAGAAGCTGGGTACCATGCCAGGCAAAATTGCACCTCATTATCTCATTGTTAGTGATATATCCAAATAAATGTCACTAGAAAACAGCTTAAACAATTGCAAATGCAGCTACTTTGTTGTTATTCTGGCTGCTCTTTTTGACATGACTGTAAGTTAGCCATAGGTGGCTATCTAGCAAGCAAGGGATAAGAACGTTGCCAGCCAGTATGGCAATAGACCATTGAGAATGAACAACTGGGTCGCGTCCATAGATACAGAACATGAAGACTGAACGACTGGGCCATGTCTCTAGCATCCCTAGATTTGTGTCGGGACGAAATCCTGTGGAAGGATGAAATAATATGAATAAATTAATAAAAAGAATGTTAATAAAAATGTCTATCATTATTTGAATATGTTGCTACCCTGTTGAATAAAAGTGATAATGCCAGAGAATCCGGTGTTTGGAGGATATATTGGCAAGGGTATTGTTAGGCGCAAGTTTAAGTATAGGGCCGGCAAACAGTGTCGATGTAAATATAAATAGACATGGAATCCATGGCCAAGTCAATAATGGAACACTAGTCACTTTACTAATGTTTTACTCATCTCATGAATTACCTGTCAAAAGTTTGGACACATACTCATTCAAGGGGTTTTCTTGACTTTTGCTATTTTCTATGTTGTAGAATAATAGTGAAGACATCAAAACTATGAAATAACAGATAGGGAAACATGTAGTAAGCAAAAAAGTGTTAAACAAATCAAAATATTGTGACATGGTAAGGTTGGATCCAGGTGCAGAGAAGAGACCAGATGAGGTCAGTGGTTAAGGACAAACATCATATTTTACTGATAAATGTTAACAGAATAACACAGTAACAAGCACCAATTAGCCTGAAGCTTGCCCGGCCAGGGATCCTGTGCTACCACCGAAGCCCACTCCTGGGCTACAATATCCGGGGCTACTGCCGGTACGGAGCACGGAACCCCGCCGATCCTCTACGACTGGAATACCGACATAATCTGCCCGAGGACTCTAACAGGCCCCTCAGGCACGATGCCCGCTGTAGGCCCATTTTGCTAACCTGCTAGGCCTGCTAGCTACCTAGAGCTACCTGGAACCCTACTAATTCCACGACTGGTCTATCGATGTCATGTTACTTATTTTCCACCATAATTTGCAAATAAATTCATTAAAAATAATACAATGTGATTTTCTGGATTTTTTTTCTCATTTTGTCTGTCATAGTTGAAGTGTACCTATGATGAAAATTACAGGCCTCTCTCATCTTTATAAGTGAGAGAACTTGCACAATTGGTGGCTGACTAAATACTTTTTTGCCCCACTGTAGACTTATTTTTCTACTGTATGTTTTGTTTATTCCATGTGTAACTCTGTGTTGTTGTATGTGTCGAACTGCTTTGCTTTATCTTGGCCAGGTCGCAGTTGCAAATGAGGACTTGTTCTCAACTAGGGCTTGTAAGTAAGCATTTCATGGTAAGGTCTACACCTATTGTATTCGGCGCATGTGACAAATTCAATTTGATTTGATTTAATATCCCAGTTGCTTTATCTGGCAGAATATCTATTGTCAAAATGAATATATTACCACTGCTGAATTTCTGTAGTTCAATGCTTCCCTTGTCTCTTACCTTCTGGCTATTGGGATGAAATCCATAGTGGGTAAAAAAATGATATTGCTTGGTAAGCAAGCCTGGATAAAATTAACAAACTTGCAAAGAGGGAAAGACGTAGGGGGAGTATCCGTACCAAACTTTTAATTGTATTTCCAGGCACTAGCATTTCATCCCATCCTAAATTCTTCCACCCCCTGGCTGAGTATGGAAAGAAATATGGTGTCTCCTATTGCCTTGGAAGAGGTGGTCTTCACTGATACAGTATATCTCTTAAACAATGTAAACTATGCTTTGGTCCTATTATTCTTCACACAATTTCTATTTAGCGCAAAATTGTAAAACATTCTAACGGGGAATCATAATGGCATGCCCATATATTTCACAGTACTGCCTTGCGATCTGGAGGGCAGCCTTTTGCTTCCACCCAATTGTTCAAACGGGGGATCCGTACCCTTGCCGATATCATGGACAGTAAAGGTTTGAGAACATTCCAAGATTTGAATGATACACACACATTACCAGGTAACTCCATTTTTCTATGTTTATTTTTACAATTTATGTCAGCTATGCTGGCCTATGGAGTCCTTTGGGAAACCTAACTACTGAACCATATAAATAAATGATGTGGACTCCCGAAATGAGTGATCTCTGTAATATATAAACATCTAAGTGAATCTGAACAACCCTTTAACTGGAACAGAATATGGAAAAAATATGACCTTAGAATCCCGTAATCCGAAGCATCAATTTATACATTTTAAGTTTGTTCACAGCCTGTATTTAATAGCAAGGAAAGGTTTTACAATGAAATTGGCCCCAACTCCCAACTGTTCACTGAGTCCTTCATATTCACTGAGGCACATTCCTTCCTCTGCAGTTAAATGCTTCTGGGACAAAGTTACAAAATTAATTTAGAAGTGCATGAATGTAAATATTCAATGCATTGCCTCTACTATGTTACTCAACGTTGATAGCTCCTTGAATCTCTCAATCAATCAGAGACGATAACTATTAGCAGGCAACACTGCCGCAAAAAAAATATGTTGGCTCTTAGATGGCAATCACTCCACTCTACCAATTCACCAGTGGATACATTTACTATTAAAAGTTATAACATTAGAATGATCAACAGAGAGAATCAGGGTTGGGTAGGTTACTTTCTAAATGTAATCCGTTAGTTACTAGCTACCTGTCCAAAATTGTAATCAGTAACGTAACTTTTGGATACCCAATCTGATTACATTTACTTACTTTTAGATTCCTTTCCTTTAAGAGGTATTAGAAGAAGACAAAAACGTAGGTTACAAATTGAACGACATCTATTGCAGGATAAATCAATGTTAAAGTTTACATAGCTGGCAAAATATATAGGTCCGTGGGGCGACGCACAATTGGCATAGCGTCGTCCGGGTTAGGGAGGGTTTGGCCGGTAGGGATATCCTTGTCTCAGTATGTAAAAAAAAAAAAAAATGTAATAAATGTATGCACTCTACTGTAAGTTGCTCTGGATAAGAGCGTCTGCTAAATGACTAAAATGTAAATGTAAATGTAAATATATGGATGTTACATTTTACTTTATGAGTTGGTTATGTAAGCTTCTTCTAACCCATCACTTTCTACTACATATAATAATACAATTAAATTGTATATTTACATAAAAAATCTAAGTCTATCAGAATTCCAGTCATTCCAATAAATGTTATACCCCTTGGTCTTCAAGAATAGGACTCTGAAATATGGAAGTATAGATTAGCCAAATTGTTTTACCCTACTCTGTTGTTTATGATTTTGTTGTCTTCGAGGACTGATTGGGCTCATTGATTCAAGTTGAAAAATAAATGATGCGCTCATGGAATGGCTGCTTTGAGCACTACTGAAAAGTGCTATTTACATGTGAAAATAAATGCCGTATGCTGCATTTGCTATAGGCCTATTGTTTACCTTCTTTTTGGTGACAATTTGATATCTTGATCATATGCAGCTGTTTAAAGGGCAAATCCACAGAGGAAACAATAACAAAACGGTTGCCCCGCCTCCGTTTCTGTAAAAAGCTGAGGGATGGGCCTGGAGAAATGTAAACACTCTCAAAATAATAGACTGAGCTATGGATGCAAGGACTGACCATCAATGATATCAAAAGTATTGTTTTAACCATGTTATGAGGCTATACAGGGTTTGTTTATATTCCAATGTTTACACACATTGGAGTAAAACAAGCTTATATTTTGGGTTCTCGTGGAGTGTGACAGTTGAACTAAGCTCATGAGGCATTTATAAATTATATTCTTCAAGAATCAATGGATATACAGTACCGGTCAAAAGTTTGGACACACCTACTCATTCCAGGGTTTTTCTTTATTTTTTACTATTTTCTATGTTGTAGAATAATAGCGAAGACATCAAAACTATGAAATAACATATATGTTATCATGTAGTAACCAAAAAAGTGTTAAACAAATCAAAATATATTTAATATTTGAGATTCTTCAAAGTTGCCACTCTTTGCCTTGATGACAGCTTTGCACACTATTGGCATTCTCTTAACCAGCTTCATGAGGTTGTCACCTGGAATGCATTTCAATGAACAGGTGTGCCTTGTTAAAAGTTCATTTAATGTTTTTGAGCCAATCAGTTGTGTTGTGACAAGGTAGGGGTGGAATATGTGTTTTTGTATGTTTGTATATGTATGTGTATATGTATGCATGTTTATATATACACTACCGTTCAAAAGTTTGGGGTCACTTAGAAATGTCCTTGTTTTTGAAAGAAAGCTATTTTGTTGTCCATTAAAATAACATCAAATTGATCCGAAATACCATGTAGACATTGTTAATGTTGTAAATGACTATTGTAGCTAGAAACGGCTGATTTGTAATGGAATATCTACATAGGCGTACAGAGGCCCATTATCAGCAACCATTTTAAAAGGCTAATTGATCATTAGAAAACCATTTTGCAATTATGTAGGCACAGCTGAAAACTGCTGTGCTGATTAAAACTTCTTCGGGATCGGTATCCCTTCCATGGGACGGTTGAGCTAATGTAGGCTAATGCAATTAGCATGAGGTTGTAAGTAACAAGAACATTTCCCAGGACATATACATATCTGATATTGGCAGAAAGCGTACATTCTTGTTAATCTAACTGCATTGTCCAATGACGCTCACCAAACTGGAAGTCTTCCGACTAGCTTGGAAAGACAGTACTGTGAAATATCAAAAAGCCCTCACTGCTGCTCAATCAGCCTGCTTTTCCAACCGGATTGGGGGAGAATTAAAACTCAAAATGTATTTTTTTAACTGTCGCAAAGCTAACTTAAAAGCAGCATTACCCAAGTCAGGATGACCACTTCAGCAGTAATGAATTCATGAACTTCTTCGACGAAAATGTCATGATCTTTAGAAAGAAAATGACAGACTCCTCTTTGAAAATGCATATTTCTCCAAAACTCAGTTGTCCTGAATCTGCACAGAACTTCCAGGACCTCAAATCAATGGAGACACTCTAGTTTTTAATCCTGTATCTCTTGACACATTCACAGAAATAGTCATGGCCTCCAAACAAACCATTTTGGATTGTTTTTGGGTTCCCAGGTGGCGCAGCTGTCTAAGGTATTGCATCTCAGTGCTAGAGGCATCACTACAGACACCCTGGTTAGAATACAGACTGTATCATATCCGGCCGTGATTGGAAGTCCCATAGGATGGCACACAATTGTTCCAGCGTCACCCGGGTTTGGCCGGTGTAGGCAGTCATTGTAAATAAGAATGTGTTCTTAACTGACTTGCCTAGTTAAATAATGGTTAAATAAAAAAATTACAAAAAATAAACTGGACCCTATTCCAACTAAGCTACTGGAAGATCTACTTCTGTGCTTGGACCTTCTATGTTGAACATAATAAATTACTCCCTATCCTCCAGATGTGTACCAAACTCACTAAAACTGGCAGTAATAAAGCCTCTCCTGAAAAAGCCAAACCTTGATCTGGAAAATGTAAAAAAACTCTCGGCCTATAACAAATCTCCGATTTCTCCCCCCAGAAAATGAAAAAGCTGTTGTTCAGCAACTCACTGCCTTCCTGGGGTCAAATAATGTATACAAACCACTCCTGTCTGGTTTTAGACCCAATCATAGTACTGAGACTGTAACGGCGTTCCTCCTCCTCTTCATCCGAAAAGGAGGAGTAGTGATTCGACCAAAATGCAGCGTTGTAGTTCGACATATTATTTATTAAACAAAACAGAAAACACGACGAACACAAAACACTTGAGAATTTACAAAATAACAAACGCAGTCAACAGACCTGGACACGAACTTACATATAACGTGAAGAACGCAATAACAGGAAAACTGACTACATAAAACGAACGAACAAACAAAACCGAAAACAGTCCCGTGTGGCCTAACATACACTTACACAGACACAGGAGACAACCACCCACAACAAACAATGTGAAAACACCTACCTTAATATGGCTCTCAATCAGAGGAAATGAAAACCACCTGCCTCTAATTGAGAGCCATATCAGGTCACCCTTAACAAACATAGAAACACACAACATAGACTACCCACCCAAAACTCACGCCCTGACCGTCAAACACATACAAAATAACTGATAACCGGTCAGGAACGTGACATAACCCCCCCCTTAAGGTGCGAACTCCGGGCGCACCAGCACAAAGTCTAGGGGAGGGTCTGGGTGGGCGTCTGACCACGGTGGTGGCTCAGGCTCTGGGCGAGGTCCCCACCCCACCATAGTCAATCCCAGCTTACGTCTCCCCCTTAGAATGACCACCCTCATTTTACACCCACTTAATTTAAATGGTAACCTTAATATAAGGGGCAGCACCGGGACAAGGGGCAGCACCAGGATAAGGTATCTCAGGACAGAGATATAGCTCAGGACAGAGAGGTAGGTCAGGATAGAGAGGTAGCTCAGGATGGAGGGGCAACTCCGGACTGAAGGGCAGCTCCGGACAGAGAGACAGCTCTGGACTGAGGGGCAGTTCTGGATAAATGGCCGCTCTGGGCTGAGGGGCAGCTCATGACTGGCTGACGGCTCTGGACGCTCATGGCTGGCTGACGGCTCTGGACGCTCATGGCTGGCTGACGGCTCTGGACGCTCATTGCTCGCTGACGGCTCTGGCTGGTCATTGCTCGCTGACGGCTCTGGCTGGTCATGGCTCGCTGACGGCTCTGGCTGATCATGGCTCGCTGAAGGCTCTGGCTGATCCTGTCTGGCGGAAGGCTCTGGCTGATCCTGTCTGGCGGAAGGCTCTGGCTGATCCTGTCTGGCGGAAGGCTCTGGCTGCTCCTGTCTGGCGGAAGGCTTTGGCTGTTCCTGTCTGGCGGAAGGCTCTGGCGGCTCCTGTCGGGCGGAAGGCTCTAGCGGCTCCTGTCTGGCGGAAGGCTCTAGCGGCTCCTGTCTGGCGGACGGCTCTGTAGGCTCATGGCAGACGGGCGGCTTTGCAGGCTCATGGCAGGCGGGCGGCTTTGAAGGCTCAGTACCGACGGGCGGCTTTGAAGGCTCAATACAGACGGGCAGTTCATGCGTCGCTTGGCAGACGGACAGTTTAGACGGCGTTGGGCAGACGGACAGTTCAGGCGCCGTTGGGCAGACGGGCAGTTCCGGCGCCGCTGGGCAGACGGCAGACTCTGGCCGGCTGAGACGCACTGTAGGCCTGGTGCGTGGTACCGGAACTGGAGGTACCGGGCTAAGGACACGCACCTTCAGGCTAGTGCGGGAAACAACAACAGGGTACACTGGACTCTCAAGGCGTACTATAGGCCTGGTGCGTGGTACCGGCACTGGTGGTACCGGGCTGAGGGCACGCACATCAGGGCGAGTACGGGGAGAAGGAACAGTGCGTACAGGGCTCTGGAGATGCCCTGGAAGCCTGGTGCGTGGTGCTGGAACTGGAGGTACCGGGCTAAGGACACGCACCTTCAGGCTAGTGCGGGAAAAAACAACAGGGCACACTGGACTCTCGATGCGCACTATAGGCCTGGTGCGTGGTACCGGAACTGGAGGTACCGGGCTGAGGGCACGCACCTCAGGGCGAGTGCGGGGAGAAGGAACAGTGCGTACAGGGCTCTGGAGACGCACAGGTGGCTTAGTGCGTGGTGCCGGAACTGGAGGCACTGGGCTGGAGACACGCACCATAGGGAGAGTGCGTGGAGGAGGAACAGGGCTCTGGAAACGCACTGGAAGCCTGGTGCGTGGTGTAGGCACTGGTGGTACTGGGCTGGGGTGGGGAGGTGGCGCCGGAAATAGCGGACCGTGTAGGCGTACTGGCTCCCTTGAGCATTGAGCCTGCCCAACCTTACCTGGTTGAATACTCCCCGTAGCCCGACCAGTGCGGGGAGGTTGAATAACCCGCACCGGGCTATGTAGGCGAACCGGGGACACCATGCGTAAGGCTGGTGCCATGTAAGCCGGCCCGAGGAGACGTACTGGTGGCCAGATATGTAGGGCCGGCTTCATGACATCCGGCTCAATACTCAATTTAGCCCTACCAGTGCGGGGAGGTGGAATAACCCGCACCGGGCTATGAACACGTACAGGAGACACCGTGCGCTCTACTGCGTAACACGGTGTCTGCCCGTACTCCCGCTCTCCACGGTTAGCCTGGGAAGTGGGCACAGGTCTCCTACCTGCCCTTGGCCCACTACCTCTTAGCCCCCCAAGAAATTTTTGGGGTTTCTTCACGGGCTTCCGTGCTAGCCGAGTACCTACATAACTCCGGTTCCTCTCTCCGGTTGCCTCTGCTCTCCTAATCGCCTCCAGCTGTTCCCATGGGAGGCGATCTCTTCCAACTCGGATCTCCACCCATGTGTAGCAACCCTTGCCGTCCAAAACATCCTCCCATGTCCACGGGTCCTGGTTACTTTGCCACTGTGGTTGGTTCCTCTCACGCTGCTTGATCGTATTATGGTGGGTGGTTCTGTAATGGCGTTCCTCCTCCTCTTCATCCGAAAAGGAGGAGTAGTGATTCGACCAAAATGCAGCGTTGTAGTTCGACATATTATTTATTAAACAAAACAGAAAACACGACGAACACAAAACACTTGAGAATTTACAAAATAACAAACGCAGTCAACAGACCTGGACACGAACTTACATATAACGTGAAGAACGCAATAACAGGAAAACTGACTACATAAAACGAACGAACAAACAAAACCGAAAACAGTCCCGTGTGGCCTAACATACACTTACACAGACACAGGAGACAACCAACCACAACAAACAATGTGAAAACACCTACCTTAATATGGCTCTCAATCAGAGGAAATGAAAACCACCTGCCTCTAATTGAAAGCCATATCAGGTCACCCTTAACAAACATAGAAACACACAACATAGACTACCCACCCAAAACTCACGCCCTGACCATCAAACACATACAAAATAACAGAAAACCGGTCAGGAACGTGACAGAGACTGCACTCGTGAAGGTGGTAAATTACCTTTTAATGGTTTCAGACCAAAGCTTTGCGTCTGTCCTTGTCCTCCTTTTTTGACACACATCAATCACCCCATTCTTATTGGGAGATTAGAAACCAAAATGGTCTACGAAGACAAGTTCTTGCATGGCTTAGATCTTATCTGTCGGAAATATATCAGTTTGTCTCTGTGGATGGTTTATCCTTACCACTGACAAATCAGTGGTAAGTTTTGGAGTTCCTCAAGGTTCAGTTTTAGGACCACTATTGTTTTCACTAAATATCGGCTCATTTAAACAGTGTGCAAGAAGTTGGACTGTGGTATTAGTTACTAGCTCTATTGCTATAAAAGTATTGGTCCACATTCTAGCTAGCATCCATCACTGATACAGTCAAGAGTTGCTTTCCTTAGCTCCCTACAAAAAGCATTAGGTCCCATTGTTATATTGGTTGTCTAGTAGCCAGCTAGTGGGGATTGTAAACATACAGCTAGCTAGGTCATTCCAGCTGTTGTTTAGTTAGCTAGCTAGCCAAGTAGCTAACAAGCTAGCTACATTTTGGGTATAGTAGCTAGTAACTACCTAACCTTTACTCTACAGATATTGAGCTTATCATAAAAACAGCTAAATGGTAGCTAGCTAGCATAGTTACAGGTACTCTTATGCTTGAAACAACTTTGGAACCATTTATCCACAGTTGCTAGTTAGCTAGCTTTGAAAGGTTAGCTAGCCTCTAGCTTAGTAAGTAAAACTCCAGTAGTATCAATACACTCTGTATTCATCCTTGATTGTTCAATTCCATTGCAGAAGAGGGAGGAGGAGAGTAGATTGTCCTCCGCCTCGTCGTAGCTAGCTCTGCTGTGCTCTGTAGCAATTAGCGAAGTTACCCTCGCTTTTTAGGTTTGTTTATATAACTTGCGGAGTGTGGGCTGTGACTGAGATAGTATGGCCTGTGCACACAGAGGAAGGTGGAGATGTGCACGATTGATTAATCAGTATTTATAAGGAGCCATATTGTAAGTCGGTGTTTGGAGGGTGAAACTAGCCAATCCTTTCCGCATAAGGACCGGAAGTGTTTGGCCCGACGCTGTTGCTACTTTGCTAATTGGCGGTTTGATGTGGAGACCACGACCCACTTTACCTCTATCTTTCAGTTTCTAACCCTCTCTCTCGCTCCCTATTTTTGCCCCCTCTCCCTCCCTTTGTCAATGTCTCTCTCAATCCTTCTCTCTCTTCCTCTCTCTTTCTCTCCCTCTCTCTCATCTCTCTCTCTCATTCCCTTTATGCTTTTGTTGAGATTGCGAAGTCAAGGTCTTCTCACCCGTTTTAATGACTCCTCTTGCGTGTTACAAGGAATAATTGATATTCTTACAAGCAAACAGCTAGGTGCTCATTTATCTATAGCTGTCAGTTTCTCCCGCCATAAAAATGTACTTTAATATCCTCCTTCCTTCCTTGCTCCAGTCACCCTGAGTGCCCATTGCTTTAAATGCTTGACATTTAACCTTTTGTGTACAGTTCAAATGCTCAAAGAGTTCTTGTGATGAGGTGATGAGTGCTGCCTTGCCTGCAAAGCAGAATAAATTAAGAAATATCCTTGAGAGATATGCCAGAAATAAACCTCTACATGCAAATGATAACTGAGATATATTACCAGACATGAACAATACACTGAGTGTACAAAACATTATGAACATAATGTTCTTTCCATGACATAGACTGACCAGGTGAATCCAGCTGAAAGCTATGATCCCATATTCACTTGGTAAATGCACTCAATCAGCGTAGATGAAGGGGAGGAGACAGGTTAAATAAGAATTATTAAGCCTTGAGACAATTGAGACATGGATTATGTAAGTGTGCAAGACAAAATATTTTTAAGTGCCTTTGAACGGGGTATGGTAGTAGGTGCCAGGCGCACTGGTTTGTATCAAGAACTGCAATGCTGCTGGGTTTTTCACGCTCAACAGTTTCCCTTGTGTATCAAGAATGGTCCACCACTCAAAGGACATCCAGCAACTTGACACAACTGTGGGAAGCATTCAGCATCAACATGGGCCAGCATCCCTGTGGAACGCTCTCGACACCTTGCAGAGTCCATGCCCTGACGAATTGAAGCTGTGGTACAACCCAATATTAGGAAGTTGTCTTAATGTTTTGTGCACTCAGTGCATTTTGCCCTTGAGTGTAACGGCTGTCGCTCTCCTCATCCTCGGACGAGGAGAGGAGAGAAGGATCATCAGACCAAAATGCAGCTTCAGGGAAATAAGCCATCCTTTTATTTACACGACGATGGCAACACGAAACACAAAACACTTTCAAATTTACAAAACAAGAAAACGACGTCGACGAAACCTGAACATAAACTTACATAACTAAACATAAACTCACGGACAGGAAACAGACGACATCAAAATGAACGAACAGCCAAACAGTCCCGTATGGTATCGACACGACACAGACACGGAAGACAATCACCCACAAACAAACAGTGAGAACGCCCTACCTAAATATGACTCTTAATTAGAGGAAAACGCAAACCACCTGCCTCTAATCAAGAGCCATACCAGGCAACCCAAAACCAACATAGAAACAGATAACATAGACTGCCCACCCAAAACACATGCCCTGACCATAAACACATAAAAAACAACATAAAACAGGTCAGGACCGTTACATTGAGGATGAATCTATTATGTGATGATACATTTAGTAAATATTGTTAAAACTCACATTCTTTTTTCTCTCTCCTGTTTGTGAGACCTTAAACTCTTCTCCCCAATGGTAGCATCCCAAATGGTATCCCATTCCCTTTATAGTGTACTACTTTTGACCAGGACCAGTAGGCCTCTGCTCAATAGTAGTACACTATTTAGGGAACAGGGTGCCATTTGGGACACAAACCTAATAGTTTATGTCTGGATGGTAAACGTTGTGGAAGGAATGGTGTTTATCCCATCTCCCCATCTCCCCATCTCCCCATCCAGTGGTTAGTCAAATGGACTAACTCAGGAGCACCCTGAGACCCACACCACCACAATGACGTCTTGCTGTGACCTGACCGACTGCACATCATACTGAGGGGCAGCAGAGAACATTGGAATATTTGATTTCTTGTCAGGCGACTGAGCATAACTAAAACCTTCAATAACCCAATAACCTGTTTGAGACGTCCATGCCTCATCCCTCTGCCCCCCCCCCCCCCCCACCACCACCACCACCACCACCCATGTCCAGCCTCAATACCCAAAAATAGCTAGTTAAAAAGGAAGAAGGTACAACTTAAAAGGTAATGTCATCATAATAAAGGTGAAACTTACAATTGTTCACAGAAAAGCAAATATCATTCATATTAATGGTAAAAATAACCGGTCTTCAATTGGAACCTTATGGTACTCGTTTTACACTCCATGCCGTGATGAGTCCTAAGTAAGTAACTAAAGATAATAATACCAGCAAATCTAGAGTGGTAAATGTAGTGGTGGCATGCGTTGATGTGTTGCTAGTATCGGTTGGTATACTTTTGTCACGCCCTAACCTTAGTTATCTTTGTTTTCTTTATTATTTTGGTTAGGTCAGGGTGTGACGAGGGTGGTATATGTGTTTTTGTCTTGTCTAGGGTTTTGGTATGTCTAGATGTGTGTGTGTAGTCTAGACATTATGTAGGTCTATGGTGGCCTAGATTGGTTCCCAATCAGAGGCAGCTGTTTATCGTTGTCTCTGATTGGGGATCCTATTTAGGTTGCCATTTTCTCGTTTGGTTTGTGGGTGATTGTCTATGTGATGTTGCATGTCTGCAATTGTTATATTTAGCTTCACGTTCGTTTTTGTTATTTTGTATTAGTTTGGTTATTATTCTTCGTTATAATTAAAGAAGATGTATTCACATCACGCTGTGCTTTGGTCTCCTCACTACGATGTTCGTAACCACTTTGCATTTTGTCCCATACATTAACACAGTTGTCAAAAAGGAATGCCTACCAAAGCGATTGACAACAAACGGCTAAGCCTGAGGGTATATCAGCAGGTTTCTCAACATATGGTTTGAACCTGCAACACTGCAGTCATCTGATCCGCCTAAACTATCCTGTCAGACTGTAGCCTCAAAAACATGCTGCAATAGAGGGGTTTAGTTCAACTCTAGCTAAACCCTCTCGCAATGCTCAGATACCAAATTAGGCCCTGGCTCCATGTACAACTTCTGGTTCCTGTTTATTCATGTATATTCTTCCAGTACGCTAAGGACTGTACATTATAGTTTCTGATATTTATTTCATAGCATCATGCTTCTTCTTAGAAACAAATAGACATTTCTGCTGCTGAGAAATGAAATATTAAAAACAGCTCTGAAAAATAAATAAGTAGAAAGACCAGTATCCATATTTACAACAGAGACATGTTGTGAGATTAGAAAATAAATTAGAGGCTCATCTGACATACTTAGAGAAATGATGTACAATGAGGCAAAAACTGCTTTGGGATATTTTGATCAAATGATTAATGAGTATAATAAATACATAATTTACTCGCCTGGCCGTAAACTATTTATCTGAAATGAATGCACCCAGCATTTGGTTTTCATAGCTCAGCGCTTAGAAGGGTTTTAAGCATTTTGGAAATAACCAGCAGCTGTCAGCTTTTATTCAGAGAGAGACGGAAATTGTTCTTGTGCTCAGAGAGGTGGAAATGTCAATAACTCGAAAAGGTGGTTTTATGATTAATTCAAACCTGATAAGATATCATTACACTTTTTAAGGATATCGACCGTCTCAGAGAGGCGTTGAATGAATAAAAAAGCATTTTTCTTCTCCACTTCATTAGTTTGTGCATCCTAAATTGACTCGTCAATATGCCTTTTGCACGAGTCAGCAAGCACATCATAGCAAGACAACATGACTATTTAATGCACACGTCCTCCGTCTTCCCAAAGTGATGATTCGCCCTCTTTTGGAATCAAATGAATTTATTAGCACCCAAGTATTTACCAACTTATATTTTCTAAAAGTGTTATAAATATACAAAGTGAGCGAGAACACAGCAGATAGATACTGTATAAAGCACAGAAGACCCAGAACCATAGATATCCTATAAATGATTAGATGTAGAATATAGTAATTATATATGTAAATCTATGCCCAGAACCTATTATAGACCTAATCATAACGTATGTAAGGCACAGAAGATCCAACTTTAATACTGATCTCATTAGGAATGAGTGCCAAAAACAGGTCAGATTAGCATACATTTGAAGAAGTGATTTTCCACTTAGTGTGGATTACTGACTCTCTCACCACTCTTACAAGTAAAAGCTGTTGCATTAAAAGCATTTAACCCATTTTGCTTCAACATATTGCACACATCAAAAGGCTGTTTTTGAAAAGAGCTCTGCTCTTTATAACTGCAGGGTACACTTTGTACACTTTTCCCCCCTTACCCACTCCCCTCGACCCCCTACCCTCGCCGCGCCTGGCCTGCCACCCTCCACCCCTTCACTCGTCTCTCTGAATAGAGCGAGAGAGCAGAGAGAGAGAGGAGCGTAGAGCTAGGTGTTAAAACTACAGAAGACGAGTAGAGCCAGAGAAAGATCTTGCAGGTGCCCTGTGGGTATCTTTCAAATTAATCGTCTGGCTGGTCTGTCTTATGTGCAGTTTTGAAACATTAACAAGACCTTTGAGAGCGAGGGATGAGGGGGGAGAGAGAGTGGAGTAAGGGAGAGAGTGGGAAGGCAGAGGGAATGAGCAGGACATGTCATGATGGTCTTTAATGTTTTATTGAACAGACACAAATTATTTTGGCCCTGGCCTTTAGTGTTGGCTGGAAGTCAATGAGAAGGCGAGTCGGGGCATGCCATGGGCGCTGAGCGGTGAGCGTGACAAGGAAAGTGTGGGATTGAAGGGTCTTTCTGTCTCTCTGAGGACTAAAGCATGGATCACAAAAATAAGTTTTATTGATCAATGATGATGACAAGTTTCCACTTATCACCTAATTACTTTAAATTACAACTCGGTGCTTTAGATTGCTCAGTGAGGCTCAGTTGGTAGCGCACGGTGCTTGCAACGCCAGGGTTGTCGGTTTGATTCCCATGGGGGACCAGTATAGAAATGTATGCACTCACTACTGTAAGTTGTTCTGGATAAGAGCATCTGCTAAATAACTAAAATGTAAAATGATGAGCAATACAGTAAACATAGACAACCTGATCTCGTAGACTAGACATAACATAGTAAATGTAAATCTGTGACACTCAAATTAGGATGATATTAGGATGGTATTGTCTGTTACGTATGGTTACATAAGACAGATGGCTACTTAAGGCTAAACCAAAAGGTTGATGGATCGAATCCCCGAGATGACAAGGTAAAAGTATGTCATTCTGCCGCTGAGCAAGGCAGATAAGCCACTGTTCCACCGGTCACCGAAGACGTGGATGTCGATTAAGGCAGCCCCCCGCACCTCTCTGGTTCAGAGAGGTTGAGTTAAATGCGGAAGACACATTTCAGTTGATGGCATTTAGTTGTACAACTGACTAGGTATTCCCCTTTCCCTTTCCCAAAGCTGGCAAGTTTGAATCTCATCAAAGACAATTTTAGCTAATTAGTAACTTTTCAACTACTTACAAATGTTTAGCTACTTTGCAACTGCTTAGTATGATAACTAACCCTAACCCTAACCCTTTTAGCTAACTCTTCCCCTAACCTGAACATTAAGCCTTTAACCTAACTCTTAAACTTGACCCTAACCTTAACCCTAACCCCTAGCCTAGCTAAAGTTAGCCAGCTAGCTAACGTTAGCCACCTAACTAAAATTGATAACATATACTACGTTTTGTAAGTTCATAACATATTGAACGTTTTACAAATTCGTAACATATAATACAAATTGTAATTCATAACATATCATACGAAATGAATAATGGACATCCACAAATTAATACATACCATACAAAACTTAACATATCATACGGAATGGAGTGTCTCAGATTTTCCTTCTATCATAATCCGAAATGCTCTGAGACAAGGTTGGCATAAAGTTTACTGTCCAATGGGGATGGCCAAGAGACTGTGGGTGGATGTCGAAATACAGTACCAGTCAAAAGTTTGGACACCTACTCATTTCAGGGTTTTTCTTTACTACTTTACTACTATTTTACTATTTAAAGGAGTTCCCACATATGCTGAGCACTTATTGGCTGCTTTTCCTTCACTCAGCCAACAAGTGCTCAGCATATGTGGGAACTCCTTCAAGACAGTTGGAAAAGCATTCCTCGTGATGCTGGTTGAGAGAATGCCAAGAGCGTGCAAAGCTGCCATCAAGGCAAAGGGAGGCTACTTTGAAGAAAACAAAATATAAAATATATTTTGATGTATTTAACACTTTTTTGGTTACTACATGATTCCATATGTGTTATTTCATAGTTTTGATGTCTTCACTATTATTCGACAATGCAAAAAATAGTAAAAATAAAGAAATACCCTTGAATGAGTAGGTGTGTCCAAACTTTTGACTGGTGCTGTAGATGATGATAATTTGTCAAGGTTAGCATTTTTTTAACTCAGTTTTTTTTTATATAGCAGCCGATGGGACAGATGGGAGATATCTATGGTCAGTTATCAGCCATGGAGAATATTTTCTTTCAAATAAATAAGTGCACTTTAAGCTCTCCGTAGTACATTAACCACCAGTAAGCACTATTTCCGCTGATGGCTGACTGACTGACGGACTGACTAGTGTTAGTAGATAAATAATTTGTGGTTCTAATTTACTCTCACTGGGTACGTCCCAAATGGCACCCTATTCTCTATATAGTGCATTACTTTGGACCAGGGCCCATAGGACTCTGGTCAAAAGTTGTGCACTTATAAGGAATAGGGTGTCGTTTGGGACGCAGACATTGAGTAACGGAGATGTCCTCTATAAGAGAGTAAGGAGGAGAAGACTCAGGCACTAAAAGCTTTTAAAAATGCATTAGATTTATTTAAAAGCCTTACACTTATTTAAAAGCATTAGACTTATTTAAGTTGCTCTTGGTGAGCCCGTTTATACTACCCTCTATGTAGTAAAATAATTTCATTTTTGTTTGAGAGAGCTCAGCTGTTTATTTTTCAATACCCCTTAGACCACTTAACGCAAACACATATATTACATTGGATGCCCCCTTTAATGTCTTATTATCATCTCTTAATAACCCTGACTAAATGACAGCTATATTCAACCCATTAAAAATGTAAACAATAAGGCCTGAGGGTGTGTGGTATATGGCCAGTATACCACGGCTAAGGGCTGTTCTTCGGCACGACGCAATGCAGAGCCACTGTATATTTCCATGTATCACAACCAACGCAATTAGAGCAGTAAAAATAAATGTACCATTGCTGTCAGCCAATCAGCATTCAGGGCTAGAACCACCCTGTTTATCAAGGCCATTATAAACTGGGTGGTTCGAGGCCTAAATGCTGATTGGCTGACAGCCGTGGTATATGATACTGTGGAATAAGGTATGATAAAATATATATTTTTCCTGTTCTAATTACGTTGGAAACCAGTTTATAATATAAATAAGGCACCTCGGGATTTGTGGTATATTGCCAATATAACACGGCTAAGGACTGTGTACAAGGCACTCCACGCCGTCTCGTGATTATGAACAGTCCTTAGCCGTGGTACAGTATATTGGCCGTATACCACACCTCCTCGGGCCTTATTGCTTAATTATGAGACATTATGAACGCTTGTACATGCTTATAATAAATGATAAAGCATTATACCTGTTTGCTTAGTGTTACCCTACTAGCCGAAATGACATATACACTCTACTATATATTTATTTGGACGGTGAAGATAAAACTTTTATTTTGGCTCAAATCTCCAGCATGGGTGTGTAGACTACTGTAGGTATTATTAAGCTGACCCAGGTTGATTAAGCACAGCACAGTACTAAAATACAGTGACAGCAGAACCCTTACCTTGGTACTAATTGTTATTCTGTGTCACACCCTGATCGGTTACACCTGTCTTGTGATTGTCTCCACCCCCTCCAGGTGTTGCTTTTTCCTGGTGTATATATCCCTGTGTTTCCTGTCTCTCTGTGCCAGTTCGTCTTGTATGCCTTTCAAGTCAACCAGCGTTTTTCCCGTACTCCTGCTTGTATTCTCTTTTGCTAGTCCTCCCAGTTTTTGACCCTTGCCCTTTTTCTGGACTCCGTACCCGCCTGCCTGACCATTCTGCCTGCCCTGACTTCAAGCCTGTGTAACGGATGTGAAATGGCTAGTTAGTTAGCGGTGCTGCGCGCTAATAGCATTTCAATCGGTGACGTCACTCGCTTTGAGACCCTGAAGTAGTGGTTCCCCTTGCTCTGTAAGGGCCGCGGCCTTTGTGGAGCGATGGGTAATGACGCTTTGTGGGTGACTGTTGTTGATGTGTGCAGAGGGTCCCTGGTTCGCGCGAGGGGACGGACGTAAAGTTATACTGTTACATTGATGCTGTTGACCCGGATCACTGGTTGCTGCGGAAAAAGGAGGAGGTCGAAAGGGGGGTGAGTGTAACGGATGTGAAATGGCTAGTTAGTTAGTGGTGCTGCGCGCTAATAGCATTTCAATCGGTGACGTCACTCGCTTTGAGACTCTGAAGTAGTGGTTCCGCTTGCTCTGGCTTTTGTGGAGCGATGGGTAACGATGCTTCGTGGGTGACTGTTGTTGATGTGTGCAGAGGGTCCCTGGTTCGCGCCCGGGTTGGGGCGAGGGGACGGACGAAAGTTATACTGTTACACCTGCCTGACACTCTGTACCTCCTGGACTCTGAATTGGTTTTGACCTTTTGTCTGTCCACGACCATTCTCTTGCCTACCCCTTTTGGATTGTTTAATAAATATCAAGACTCAAACAATCTGCCTCCCGTGTCTGCATCTGGGTCTCGCCTTGTGCCCTTACATACAGAGAGTATTGTCACTAGTTATTCATGATTACAAAAATTCTGCTAATTCCATTAGTGTAACGAGACAGGCCAGTTTCCCTCATCACACAGTTATTTCTAATGTGATAATGATACATTTGCATGGCTAATTATTATTTTAAATATTAACTATGTACACCTACAGAAGAACTGTCATTAGCGTTAATGCTCAAGTTGTCAAGAACTAGGATATGCCTGTTTATGCTAGCATACGATTATGTCAGGAAGACACATTTCAGTTGAACGCATTCAGTTGTACAACTGACTAGGTGTCCCCCTTTCCCTTTACTAATAGCATTTCAATCGGTGACGTCACTCGTTTTGAGACCCTGAAGTAGTGGTATAGGATACGAACACTCTATTCCAGCTAAACAATGGATGTGTAGCGTTTTGCAAAAAAATTACATTTTCATACACATCTAAAATCTATTAATAAAAACATCTGAGAACAGTAATATTTTACACACTCATGAAGTTACCCATAAGCAATTATGTCTGATTTAAAGCACAGTAACACATGGCATTAAGTTGCCCCTATTACTATGTAACTACCACTAACTGTGTTAATAACTCAAACCAAAATCGGACCATGAATACACTTGTAATGCCAGTCACACCCTGTCATTAACATGGTAATTCACAGGTGACTTTCAAACATGTAATCACAAAGCATTAGTTATATAGTGGAACAAGAAACAGTGTAATATGTAGTTACACACGTGGAATAGCCTGCAGCAAGTGAATGTGTAATTACACATTCCTCGTTCCAATTGTGCAATAACTGATTCCTCTACAACCATATTACCATGTGATTACATAGTAAAGCGTATGCAACTACTATGTTGTTAACAGTTGTAACTGCGCTAGTTACATAGTAATAGGGGCAAAGTGTTGCCAAAAAAACAAATGTAAATAATTGTTGGATATAGTATTTGGAAATAAACTTAAATTGTTTCACAGTTCATATTATGTACTATAAATTGGGTGGTTTGATCCCTGATTGCTGATTGGCTGACAGCCGTGGTGTATCAGACCACATACCATGGGTATGTCAAAACATGTATTTGTACTGCTCTAATTACGTTGGTAACCATATTATAATCGCAATAAGACACCTCAGGGGTTTGTGGTATGTGGCCAATATCCCACGGCTAAGGGCTGTATCCACGCACTCCGTGTTGCATTGTGCATAAGAACAGCCCTTAGCCGTGGTATATTGGCCATATACCACATCCGCTCTGGCCTTATTGGTTAAGTATCAATTAACAATGTGCATATATCAAGGTAAGTTAGCGTCCATCCTGAACCCTGGTTCTGTAAACAGCAGATAGAAGTGTATTCCCATCTCCACAATGTGTTCTATCAGTGATACACTGCTGGCTGTGCACAGGGTAGGACAAATGAAAAAGCTGTCCACAAGAATGTTTTCTAGTACCAGCACCACTGAATTTTTTCAACCAGCTATGGATTGAGTGCCACCACCAACTGGTGGCAAAACAGAGTTTTTGGGCAACTTGCTTTCAGCCACAGAGGCTCTATCCTCTATCTGTGCACATGGAAGAAAAGAGAAGAGGTGAGAAGGAGGAGGAGAGTGGGATTGCATTACAATAAAAACATTTTTAGGTGGAGTTGTGTTTTAGTATGAAAGTGCACTCTACTTGAGCGGATAAGATTGATACATGCATTCATTAATGAGAGTGGATGGATGATATGCAGCATTGTCTGCTTCTAGCTTCTGTTTAGTGAGGTTCTGATGATGGAAGATTAATCTGCATCCCAAAGGGCACCCTATTCCTTACATAGCGCACTACTTTTAATCAGAGCCCCAACAGTGCACAAAGCTGGTCATAATTATTTCAGAACCAGATCTGCCAGGGATCAGCCTCGGCCATCGTGCAAAGTAGCTATCAGATAGTCACTTTTAATATAGGAGAGGAAGAGAAGAGATAAGAGGAAAGTGGGGCGTTGGTCATTAAAATGTAATTTGGCTTTTTTACTTGGGAAGGATGGAAATACTATTAGAATAACTTTAAAGTGGCTTTAAAACAGCTTTAGAATGGGATGTAGAATTAGCGTGAAGAGCATTTACATTTCTGCACTGGAGTGATGAAAAAAATGCAAAGAGAAGCACAATGAGAAGGGAAAAACCCAGCTGTTTTATAGATACATTGCTAAATCAATAACTCATGAATGAGAAACATGGCGATTTCCAAATCAAGGGTATCTTTTTTTTCTTTATTATCATTACTTGATTGATCTTTTTTTATTTTGTTGTCACTTTCAATCACATTATTAGAGTTAATTATAACAATAACTTGTTGTGAATTAGTGTGTGTGTGTGTGCGCGTGTTTGTGCGTGTGCGTGTGTGTGTGCATGCGTGCATGTGTGTGTGTGTTTGTAAAGTGGGAGGAGGGTGTTGTGCTGTGACTGCTGAGTGAGTGAATGTGGTTGATGAAGTGTGTCTGCTTCGTGTTGAACGCTACGGCATCTCCTCTTGCTTTGTATACTTAACTTTATTGATTTCTCCTTACTCTGGCCTTAGGAGCAGTAATTATGAGCCTAGACCATCTCATTGATTTGACTTCCCATCGGAGGCTAGCTTACACTGGCACATCTTTACAGACCAAATTAGGGTTTCCTTAGGACCCGACCCAGTTAACTACAGTTTGTGTTTTCACTTAACAGGACTGCAATCTATAATGCAACTGTACACAAAAATACATGTTTTATGAACAAATATTGATTATTTTAATACATTAATGTATTATTACTTTTTATGCATTAATACATTATTATTAATATTATAATTATTATTATTATTATTATGGAAAGCAGCCCATGTACTCCCCCTTCATTAAGGTGTTGACCCGTGTGACTTAAATAATATCGCCCATTTCCAGACGCTCTTGCCTAGCTAAAATCTTAGAATCCTTGGTAAGTACTCAACTTAGATCCTTTTTAACTCTGAAATGTATTCTAAATGATCATCAGTCGGGTTTCAGACCTGTTCATAGCACCATCTCTGTGCTTCTATGGTTTTAAATTATGTTATTCATTGTATGGAAAGGAAGAAACACTGTGCAAACTTTTTTATTGACCTGTCTAAGGCTTTTGACACCTTGGATCACTCATTACATATTCAGAGGTTTTCTACAATAGGCCTGAACGAACCTGTGTGAAGCTGGTTTGAAAATTATTTCACGGAAAGAATGCAGTGTGTATTTTCTGATGGTGTTCAATCAGGTTTTCTGGACATAACAAAGGGTGTCCCACAGGGATCGATTCTTGGTCCGGTTCTTTTTACAATTTAAATTAAAAATTAAAACACTTTCACCTGTATGCAGATGACACTGTTGTGTATGCTATTGGCCCCATGGCTGACCAGGCTAGTTCGGAGCTTCAATCTGCCTTTATTGCCTTGCAGAAAGCCTTTGTTTGTTGTTGTTTTTATTTGCTTTGTAAATATTGTCAACAACATTCACGTCAATTTACACGCTCTAAAGAAAAAAAAGAAAGGAATACATATACAAAAACAAAAATAAAGAAGTACGGTCAGATGCCAAGCAGTTGCCATATTAAGCAGTAATGCAGTCAGTCAAGATGCTCTCAATGGTGCAGATGTTGAACTTTTTCAGGATCTGAAGGTCCATGCCTAATCTTTTCAGCCTCCTGAGAGGGAAGAGGCATTGTCGTGCCTTCTTCACGACTGTGTTGGTATGTGTGGACCATGTTAATTCATTTGTGATGTGGACACTGAGGAACTTGAAGCTCTCGTCCCGCTCCACTACAACCCTGTCGATGTGTATGGGGTAGTGCTCAGCCCCGTTTCCTGTAGTCCACGACCAGCTCCTTTGTCTTGCTGATGTTGACGTTGTTGTCCCCACCAGACTGCCTTGTCACTGGCCTGCTCCCTTTAGGCTGTCAGGATCCTACCCACTGTGTACAGTACATCAACACACAATTCAAGCCACCCATGATTGTTCCGCCTTCTTGTAGTCCTGACACTAATCTACTCTACTTTTAGCAGGGTTGGACAATAATGATCGGTGACCTATTTTTTGGGGGAGAGAGAGAATCCTCTTTCTCAGTTTTCTGGGCTTGTATGAGTTATTATGTTATTTACAGTAACATACGTAGGTATACCTTCACAATAACTTACGTAAATGAATGTGTACACTGCGTTTTAAAAACACTGCATTAAAAACTACAGTAATGTCCTCAAAACACTAACTATAGTAAATACTACCTCCCCCATATCCCAATTTGTGCCACCCGTAAGTAAGAAACCTACATGAGTCACGATTATAGATCATATAATGCCTTCATGACAGATTATAGAAAAGAAAAGAGAAGAAGCACTGAACTATCTGTTCAGACCCCAGTCCTACCTACCTACAGGTTATGGACAATTTGCTATTTTAGTATTTCTCTAGTAGGCTTCCTCAAGGAGAAAGCCTGCACTTCTATGTCAAAGACAATAAAAAAAAAACACTATACTAAACACTACTGTAATGGCCATGAATATACTACAATCTGCAAAAACACTACATTAATTACTATAGAAAATACTACAGTTTTCTTTTACTACAGTTTTATACAAAAGTTAACTGTAAATACTACAGCATACTACAGTTAATACCACAGTAAAGTCCTCAAAATATCTACATTGAATAGTATAGTTGTCACGATCGTGTGGGGGAGAGACGGACCAAAACGCAGCATGTGGAAAATAAGCCATCTTCTTTTATTTTGAAGAAGGAAAAACGAAACAAAACACTTACAAACTAACAAAACAACAAACGACCGTGAAGCTATAAACGTAGTGCACACACACAGGCTACAAACGTTCACCATAGACAATTACCCACAACAAACTAAAGCCTATGGCTACCTTAAATATGGCTCCCAATCAGAGACAACAGAAACCAGCTGTCTCTAATTGGGAACCCATTCAGGCAACCATAGACTTTCCTAGACAACTACACACAACATTAAACCATCTATACACCTTAACCCTCTAAACCATACAACACCCTATACAATACAAAAACACACAAACTTCCCCATGTCACACCCTGACCTAACTAAAATAATAATGAACACAAAGATATTAAGGCCAGGGTGTGACAATAGTATTACCGGTATTATCCGGAAAGTATTCAGACCCCTTGACTTTTTCCACATGTTGTTATGTTACAGCCTTATTCTAAAATGTATTAAATCGTTTTTTCCCCTCAGCAATCTACACACAATACCCCATAATGACCAAGCAAAAACAGGTTTTAGAAATTACAGCCTCACGTCTTCATGGTATGACGCTACAAGCTTGGAACACCTGTAATTGGGGAGTTTCTCCCATTATTCTCTGTAGAACCTCTCAAGCTCTGTCAGGTGGGATGGGGAGCGTCACTGCACAACTATTTTAAGGTCTTTCCAGAGATGTTCGATCGGGTTCAAGTCTTGGCTCTGGCTGGGCCTCTCAAGGACATTCAGAGACTAGTCGGAACAGCTGGTGCTCTCATGCATGTTTCAGTGTTATTTACTTTGAAGTAAGCATAGAAGTAGTTTAGCTCGTCTGGTAGGCTCGTGTCACTAGGCTGTTCTCGGCTGTTCTTCCCTTTGTAGTCTGTAATGGTTTGCAAGCCCTGACACATCCGACGAACGTCGGAGCTGGTGTAGTACGATTTGATCTTAGTCCTGTATTGATGCTTTGCCTGCTTGATGGTTCGTCAGAGGGCATAGTGGGATTTCTTATAAGCTTCTGGGTTAGTCCCGTTCCTTGAAAGCGGCAGCTCTAGACTTTAGCTCAGTGCGGATGTTGCCTGTAATCCATGGTTCAGCCACGACTCCGTGAAGCGTAAGATATTACAGTTTTTAATGTCCCGTTGGTAGTTTAATCTTCCTCGTAGATCATCAATTTTATTTTCCAATGATTGCATGTTAGCTAGTAGAACGGAAGGCAGTGGGGGTTTATTCAATCGCCTACAAATTCTCAGAAGGCAGCCCGACCTCCGTCTTCTCTTTACGTATTATGTCCTTCACGTCAGGCTCATTGTACTCGTTAATGGAAAAAAATGCTTCTGCCAGTTCGTGGTGAGTAATCACTGTTCTGATGTCCAGAAGTTATTTTCGGGTAATTTTATATATTTTTTATTTTACCTTTATTTAACTAGGCAAGTCAGTTAAGATCAAATTCTTATTTTCAATGACGCACAGTGGGTTAACTGCCTTGTTCAGGGGTAGAAAGACAGATTTTTACCTTGTCAGCTCAGGGATTCGATCTTGCAACGTTTCAGTTACTAGACCAACACTCTAACCGCTAGGCTACCTGCCAACCCTCTTATAAGACACTGTAGCAGCAACATTATGTTCAGAATAAGTTAAAAAAATGTTTTTACAAACAACAACAAAATTTACAACAGAACATATTCGGTTAGTAGCACGTAAAACGTCAGCCATCTTCTCCAGCGCCATGACACCACTGCACAGTTAGCTATGCTTAGCTAGCTACCTAGTTAGCCAGCCAAACGTGTATAGTTAGCTAGCAAACAACTGCTTCTAGCTAGCTAGCTACTCTCTTTTGCTTGCTACTGTTGCGCTGCCGTGTCAATAACATGTCTCCAGAAACTAAGAGGTGTCCCAGCTGTGTTGACATTTCACCTATCCACTTCATCCACTTTTGGCATTAGCTACCTCACTAGTTATCAAGCTAATGTTACCTAGGTAGCGATGAAGCTACTAGCCCCTGACAAGTCATCAAAAGTCACGATCTGTGTTAGCCTGGCCAGGCTGGTTACTTCAGACATTGGCTCCCATGGCTATTTGGTGAAGTGAACGTCAGTAACTTTTCACAAAGCTTGCTAGAATAGCTCTTTTTTTTACTCACCATTTCATCATCAGCCCAAAAGCTCCAGGTCGAAGTGTGTTGCAGACAGCCGTAAGCCAGTAGTAACAGGTTGTAAACAGGAGTCCACATGTGAAACATTGTCGGTGGTTCCAAAATAACTCAACCCAGTCCTGAAAAAAATATATAGTCTGAAGAGTGTATGGACATACTTTTATCTTAAAAACACAAGGCATCCTATTACATATATTTGACAAGAGCCCTATGAGCTAGCATGTCATCCTAGGCCCCAGGGTGCCTCTTGGAACACAGCCATAGGTTACACCCTGGTAGGATTACTGTTTTCTCTTTTCCAGCCTTTAACAGATCTACTACCCAATTCTACTTCCCCAGTCTACTATGAACTCTTCTGTCCTTCTCTTAGGAAGCGACTCCCTCCCAGACCTGCCTGATTTGGTCCGCTTGGCTTTCTAGCAGGGGTCCAAAAAAGCCTTCCCTTCATGCACTGCTCTGATTATTTAAGACGGAGGGAATAGTGGGTTTAAGGCTGCAGTGCTTTGGGAAAACACCAGGCAGGCTGGAGAAATCTCAAAGCCCTGCTCAATTATAATGGAGAATGGGGAGGAAGATGGAAGGAGGAGAGGGGGGCGACTGGCCTTGGGTAGCCACAGGGGAGGGTCCTTCTGCAGGCCAGCCAATAGAGAGGAGAGGAGGTATCAGGGGCTTTCTGTCGGTGTCTACAGGCCGCAGTCTAACACTGTCTCACCTGCTGCCATCATTACTGTCTGGAAGAGACCTCCTGCCATGGAGCCACCTCCTGTCTGTACTGTGAGGAAAATCTGTGACAACGCCTAACCCAGTGTTTCCCAAACTCAGAAACTGGGGACCCCAAGGGGTGCACACTTTGTTTTTTTGCCATAGCACTACACAGCTGATATAAATAATGAACTCATCATATCAGCTGTGCAAAAAACAAAACGTGCACCCCTTGGGGTCCCCAGGACCGAGTTTGGGAAACGCTGCCCTAAGCCTTATTCCCTATGGCCAAAGTCATCACATTGGTTAGCTAACCGGTTGTTTATGAACTTCTAATTAATTTGAATCATATAACAATTGGATTAAAGTTTGATAAGATTCATTGTACAATCCATCGTGGCAGGAAATCAAAGTTTGTATTGTTGGTAAAAACTCCCACAGACAGGCATAACAACCCCTGTATCTCTTACAAGTTAATAAGCCCATCTAGCACTTGTGAGCTTGTTTGTTTTTGTCTGTCTCTGTGTCGGAGCTCTCTCCTCTCCACAGCTAACCCACGGCAGACCACTCCACAGGCCTAACACTATAGCAGATAGACCTCTTCTCCTCTCCTCAGGGGTGTTAGGCTACTGATACCTACATGGAACAATGCAGCAAAAGCCACCTTAAATAAGCAGATACTTTAGCCCAAGCTCTCTGTGCAGCCCTGGATCATTATTTTTTGAAGCAGAAAAACCCAGTTTGACAGATGAACCAAGGCCACAGAGATGCCCGGCACTGCTCTGCCACATAACAAGCTCTCAGAAGAGATACAACACACACTCATTACCATGGTAACCTGCATCAAAACACACTTCCAGGGAGGATTTCTTTGTTTTGTTAAAGGAGAGAGTGATGATTATATTTGATGGGAGCCTGAGCTGTGCACTAGCTAGCGAGACAACACCAGGTTCAGGGGTATTAGTGCACAGCAGCGTCGGGCCTCTGTGATGAGTTAAATAGTCCAAGGCGTAGAAGGCTGCTCTCCCAAACTGGGAATACTACAACAGGAGCAGGATCAGTGGAGGAGTCAGAGTAATTTAATGGGTGAGTTATATTTAGGTGTGATATTACTGCAGGGCTATAGGAGGGTGAGGATGGTGAAGGATACGGGTGGAGGGGGATGGGGGGACGTTAACCACCACCGACCACAGACACACTGTAGCTGCTCTCTCTCTAACGACTCCTTCAACCTTCTCACCTTCCAGGCATCAGTGAGCGTGTGTCTTCTGTTATCTTAGATTAGCTTTGATTTGCGAACAGACAGAGCCTTGAAGAGTGGTCATTATTGTACTGTAGACCTGCCTACACTCTTAGAAAAAAAGGTGCTATCTAGAACCTAATAGGATTCTTCAGCTGTCCCCATAAGATAACCCTTTGAAGAATCGTTTTTGGTTCCAGGTAGAACCCTTTTTTGGTTCCATGTAGAACCCTTTTAGGTTCCACGTAGAACGCTATCCACACAGGGTTCTACATGGACCCAAAAGGGTTCTTTCTACACGTAACCAAAAAGGTTTCTACCGGGAACCAAAAAGGGTTATCCTATGGGGACAGCCAAAGGACCCTTTTGGAACCCTTTTTTCTAAGAGTGTATAGAAATACACAACATTTGATTTTATGGTGTACTGGTATATTTATGACATCCAGGTTCAACATAACAATTTACACTGAAAGCTGGCCAGTGGACACAAGGGTCCACCTGACCCTATTAAAAAACAGATATTGCATTCTGCTCTATTCTATTTTAATATGGGTCAAGACTGATGTCATATCTGGAAAAAGCAGCTCTTTATTTCTCTTAACCTCCATCCCTCTCTCTTTCCACCTTCATTCCTCTCTCCTCAGTGTGCTCACAGCATCTGTCATTTGTCATCAGAAGTGACTGGGCTGGTATTACAGGGTCAGCCTGTGAATGCAGTTTAAAACCTTGAGTTAAGTCTCGTCCTCTGTCCTCTTGGCCTGTGTGTCATTCACCAAATAGTCATCCCTCCATCCGATCAACCCTTAAATCTAAAAAACAGATCTAAAACATGATCAAGACGGGAGATAATTCCGCAGAAGACATTACAGTAAGAGGCCTCATGTTGCTAAGCACTAACTGTGGTACAGAAGTGCAGTGTTTTATCCAACTACCTGTCTGTTGAAATGCAACATCTACTAATTGAATTTAATACAAAGAGAAAATCCCAATCTCACTGTACTACATCATTACATGTACATAATTAAACATTGACATTCATAATCCAGTAATGAAATCCAGTAATGCAACCTCTTTGATTTTAAATCCAGTGATGAAGGAAAAAGTATTCTGTATCAATCAATCTGTTCCATTCCCTTTCATTTGTAAAACACGTCAAATAAATATTTTGGCACCTGATGCTGGAGGAGCCTGGCTAAATCAAAGTGTATTAATAATTAGTTCTAATTAGCAGTGTGTGTGAGAGGTGTGATGCCTGTCTTCATGGCTGCGCTCCTCCCCTCCTCCTCCTTACCTCTCCTACTTTCCTTCCTGAATCTCTATCTGTTCTGCATGTCAGCTGCTGAGAGAGACTGCACATTACAGAGAGGAAGTTATACTTCTCACAAAGAGAGAGAAAGAGAGAGAACGACAAAGAGGGAGTGAGAGAGAGAGTGAGAGAGAGAGAAGGCGTGCGGTTAACGTTTGTGACATCGAGTTAATTGAAACACACACACACGCACCCGCACACACACACACACACACACACACACACACACACACACACACACACACACACACACACACACACACACACACACACACACACACACACACACACACACACACACACACACACACACACACAAGTGAGAGCAAACATTCAAAAGTGTATCCATTTATTTCAACAGTAAGTTAATTAAACGCCCTGACCTGCAGGGAGGGGTTTGAAGCACCTGTCCACACAGGTTTGGTTGGTAAGCGAGAGCATTTCGGGGGCATCTGGTGATACAGGCCATGAATGGACCTTAATTAGTGTCCCAGCAGGGGTGTAACGAATGGGGAAACACAGCCAGGAATGACACACACACACAAAGATAGGCATACACACACACACACACAAACGACTCGCACACACAGCCAGGAACGACACACACACAAACGACTCGCACACACAGCCAGGAACGACACACACAGCCAGGAACAACACACACACACACCGCCTGACAGTGAGTTAGATTTCACAGTGTTGCATCATCATGGATTATCTAACGAGCACCAGTGTCACAAAGCCAACAAATATCCTTGGGACCTGCAGGGGTAAATTAGTCTCCTGCCTCACACCCCTACCAACGATGGGTACAAAATAATAGAACTCACACTATCACTCTCCTTTACAGCAGCCGGGGGCCCACAGCACTGCACTGCCATCACTTTAATGAGAAGCTGTATATTTGTATTATACCTCAAATCCCCTCCCACCTCCCGTTTTCATAGATTCATCTTGCTAGAGTGGATAATTCATCTTATGTTTAAAAAAAATCTGATTAGGCCTAACACTTTGGCCCTGTTTTTGCGTGATGAATCATGTGAGTCATATATGCAGCTTTAGATTTATCTTCCTGACCTTTTGTATGCAAAGGAGACACGTTCTGTACAACCATAATGTGACATGTCAGAAAAAGAGGTCAGGCCTGTGAGAAAACACAAACACTCCCTCCCTTTCTTCTCTCCCTCCCTTTCTCTGATGACTCTATTGTTTTGCTGTGCTGTGGCCTGTGTAGTATTACAGAACAACACACTATGTTCTTCTTATCACAAAGCTAGCTATCTGAAAGTCATGCTTATTCATTTTATTTGATTTGTGGGAGCTAGGCTCACATTTTCAAATGACATGGGGAAACCATTTATAAAGGTTAAATTCTACTAACCATGATGAAATTATTAGATATTGAGAATGTATGGCAAATGTAAAGCCTTCTAAGATAAGGACGACCACTTTTGAAATACACTGAGTGTACAAAACCTCAGTGTATTTCAAAACACCTTCCTAATATTGAGTTGCACCCCCTTTTGCCATCAGAACAGTCTAAATACAGTTGTGTCAAGTTGACTGGAGGTCCTTTGGATGGTGGACAATTCTTGATACACACGGGAAACTGTTGAGTGTGGAAAACCCAGCAGCGCTGCAGTTCTTGACACAAACTGCCTGGCACCTACTACCACACCCCGTTCAAAGGCACTTCAATCTTTTGTCTTGCCCATTCACTCTCTGAATGGCACAAATACACAATCCATGTCTCAATTGTCTCAAGGCTTAAAAGTCCTTCTTTAAACTGTTTCCTCCCCTTCATCTACACTGATTGAAGTGGATTTAACAAGTGACATCAATAAGGGATCATAGCTTTCACCTGGATTCATCTGGTCAGTCTATGTCATGGAAAGAGCAGGTGTTCCTAATATTTTGTACACTCCGCGTAAGTGTTTTAATGAATGCTTTCAAGTGTTATCCTCTGGGATCAAATTGACATCCAGTTTGATGCATGTACCCAAAATGCAATTCTAAGATATATTATAACTATAGGCTAAGATGAGTAAAATGACAAAATTGCCTAATCAAGTGTGTGTGTGTGTGTGTGTGTGTGTGTGTGTGTGTGTGTGTGTGTGTGTGTGTGTGTGTGTGTGTGTGTGTGTGTGTGTGTGTGTGTGTGTGTGTGTGTGTGTGTGTGCGTGGGCGTGGGCGTGGGCGTGGGCGTGTGTGTGTGTGTCCTGTTGTAATTAAACATGCATGGGTGTTTTTTTTGCTCATACAGTGTTTTTTTTCCACTAGCCTGGGTTTTGACAGGACTTCACAACAACCCCAGGTGGAACCAGGCGTGCAAACAAGCTTGTGAGTACAGCCATGAAACACACACATTAGCACCTAGACCAAATTACTATGCATGCGCCGCTGGGAGCAGGGCCATAACATTGCCACTCGGCTATGTACCAGAGTCCACCAGAGCACTCAGCCAAGTAAAGTGGAAGTCAATAGTCACCATAAGCAAGAATTATATACATTTTTATGTAACGCTCTTCATTGAGATGTGAGCCAATTTATTCAATATGGTTGGATTTTGAGTTTGTGGATATTTGTGATTTATTCCCCAAACACAACCGTAGGATACAATGCATTTTCAATGTTTTAAATTTTCTTTAATGCTAAATGAAATGCAGTCAGGTTTACATGAGCAAACAGTATGATTTGGAGCCTGTATGTGTAAGCAGGACGTGCAAGTGTTTAGGTCCGGTGTCTAGCAATGAGTGTCTATGGGGACCAGTCATCAGCCCTACTCAGCCCATCTCTCCAGCACCACAATTTACTTCAGTAATTAATACATAAGAGGCTGAAACATCAGCCAACACAGAGGCTGCTAACTGTTCATAAATAAAGACCATGCCAAATATCACAGAACAAACAATAACGAAAAAAACAGGGAGGGGATACAGTGATGATGGGTAGACTGGAGAGACAGGAAAGACTGGGAAATGGAAGAGTGATGGATGTGATGGGAGGCCACTGAAGAGGCAAGGAGGGAAGAAGAAATGAGGTAGAAACAGAGAGACAGAATAGAAAGAGAAAGGTAAGAGAGAGAGGGGTGAGAGAGAGAGAGAGAGAGAGAGGTGAGTGGTATGTGATAAGGGGTCCCACCAGAGCAGTGTAAAGTGAAGCTGAGTTAGTGGTGGAGGTGAGTGAGAAGCAGTCCAGGAGTGTCTCAAAGGGGTTTCCTGCCTGGACAAAGGGAGAATGGGAGAGGAGGGAGTGCTGGTCAGGTCCCCTGGCGGACCCAGTCCTAGCTCTGCCTGACATAAGTACCTTTCCAAAGATGAACAACATCACCTCCACTGTAGCTTAGAAGGTCGGGAAATTGCTCCCATTGCACATCACCCCGAACACCCCCCCCCCCACACACACACACACACACACACACACACAACACACCATGTGACCTTCCTCCTGTCCGCTTAGAGTTCCACCTTCCTCCCCCTCCTCCTGCATGTCCAGCTCTGGACAGCTTCCCCAGCCCGGCCTGGCATCTCTAAAGGTAGCTTTTACACTCCTTTACTCTTCCACTTGATGGGACATGGAGACCACTCGGGAACCGCGGCAGACCTTTTTCCACTTGACTTTGTCCATTAAAGTGGTTTTAAAATAAAGCCCTGTTACTCACACATGGAGTGTGGGTGCATTATGGATGTGGCAGTGGTGATGAAGTTGTGGGATATCTTAATGACACCCAACACGTCTCCTGGTAACCATCCCCAGCCACAATGAATTAACTAGAGCTCATAATTAAACTGCATGGAGGGGGAAAAAAGAACAACTTTGGACGTTAATAAAACATTGCTGGTAGTACCAATTTACTTACGCGATTACGCTTACTGATTATGTCAAGTCTCCACTCACACACTCCTCTGTGGCTTGAGAGAGAGAGAGAGAGAGAGAGAGAGAGAGAGAGAGAGAGAGAGAACTATCACCTGGTAATAATAGAAAACAAAACTAGAGTTTTCCCCTCCGTCCATGGACAGACACATTTTTGTTTATTCCAAGAGGCTATAGGGAAGAGACTTCCGTTTAGATGTTCAGTTGCCTAACTCCTTAATGTTAATGTGGTGCTGCCTGCTGGATGATGCTAGGTTAGTATGACGTGTACTGCACTGTGCTTAGCTCACTGCTCCCATTAAGCTTTTGGGGTGTCATCAATTTTTATTCCTACAGAGGATCTGGCACGCGCCAGAGGAAACATTGCAGTAGAACTCTCAATCTACATCCATTTATCCACATTAAACAAATGCTTTAGGGCTGCCCTCAGAGAGATAAGAGTCTAATAGCACTGTCCTAAATAAGTTTGCTTCAGTGTAGCGGTGTATACTTCAGCAGCACATCCAACATTCATGTCCCTCTTTGATGCTTTTATCACCTAGAATAGGCCAGACCCAGCCAAGCATGCATCTACTGCTTTATCTGCCACATCCAGGTAAATCTCATAGCCCACCCAAGTACACCAGCTTACCAGCTATCAGCTATCCAAGTAAACCAGATAAGGAATATTATGCTTTTCAAATCCCATATTATCAACATGACAAAATAATATCTCATCTCTAACATCTTATCTTTAATTTCATGTTTAATGGACGAGGATAGAACCAGCAGTCAAACATAATTTGTGATTGAAAGACAGCAGACTTCGGGTGGCGGTTGGAAAACATTGATGGAATTGAAAGTGATTCACACGAAAGTGAACCGTGTGAGTAGCCTACCTACAGTGCAGTTAGCTACAGTACAGTGATTATGTCTGGTTGTCTTGAGGGAGGGAAAGGTACATGTGCTAACTGTAATCAGGGGTTGTTCCTGCCATGTAGAGTAGCAGGAACAACCCCTAGCTCCCTGCTGGACACACTGAGGCTACATTATAGGATAATGTTCTCCAGTGTGACACACTGTTTCTCTTACTCCCGGCATGCAAAGAGAGGAGGAACCTGTCACCATGAATTTTACCGCAGGCCTCGCGGCCATACAAACACAGGCTATCATATGTAATTGAAGTTAGGAAAAAGAGAGAGTGAGTGAAAAGAAAAGAAAAGAACGAGGAAAGGAGAAAAGGCTCTAAAAAAATGGTTTTGTCATCGCTAGTTACACCGTTGAGACTGTGGTACCCGATGGTTGAAACATAACAAAGCTTTTAGCGAAGGAGGAAGGTTTGGAAGGTCAGGAGGCTGAAAAGATTTGGCCTGGGCCCTCAGATCCTCCAAAAAGTTCAACAGCTGCACCATTGAGAGCATCTTGACTTGCTGCGTTACCACTTGATACGGCAACTGCAGGCCAATACAGAGGGTGATGAGTACAGCCCAGTACATCACTGGGGCCGAGTTCCCTGCCATCCAGGACCTCTATTCCAGGCAGTGTCAAAAAATGTAAAGACTCCAGCCACCCAAGTTAACCTGTTGAGGACAGAGGGCGCTGTTTTCACTTTGGGGGAAAATCGTGCCCAATTTAAACGGCCTCGTACTCAATTCTTGCTCGTACAATATGCATATTATTATTACTATTGGATAGAAAACACTCTCTAGTTTCTAAAACCGTTTGAATTATATCTGTGAGTAAAACAAAACTCCTTTTGCAGCAAACTTCCTGACAGGAAGTGGAAAATCTGAACTCGATGCACTGTTCTAGGGCCTGCCTATTAAAGTCCTTGATATTTATTAGTTTAGATGCACTTCATACGTCTTCCACTAGATGTCGACAGGCAGTGAGAGAAGAAATGGAGTGTGTAACTTGATCTTGTGTCGAATAATAGCTCTCGGCATGACGTGTCACCAGTTTCCTGTTTTCTGGAGAGCGCGTGAAGGGACCTGGATTTGCCTTCTGATAAGCTGTCGTTATGGACGACTAATATCTCCGGCTTTGATTTTATTTGATACATGTGACAATATCATCGTAAAGTATGTTTTTTCAATATAGTTTAATCAGATTATTGAAATTTTTTCGGGAGTTTTGCCGTGTTCCGTTCTCTGAGTTTGTTGACGATGGAGAGATTCGCGCCACTTGGCAAGTGTGCTTGCTAAATCGAGAGGGAAAAATGCCGTTCTAAATCCAAACAACGATTGTTCCCGACAAAGGACCCCTTGTACAACATTCTGATGAAAGATCATCAAAAGTAGGACCCATTTTATGATGCTATTTCATATATCTGTCGAACATGTTGTACTAGTCGTTTGCGCCCAGATTTTGGGTACTCTCTCGCTATACCTAAGCTGGATGTCGTAATGAAGTTATTTTTGGAATTCTAACACGGCGATTGCATTAAGAACTAGTGTATCTATCATTTCCTATACAACATGTATTTTTTTGTTATGTTTATGAATAGTTATTTGGTCAGAATATGTGTGTCAGAAAAAGTGTCAGAAAAATGTCCGGACGTTGTGGGAAAAAGATGCTACGTTAGCACAATGTATAACCACTGATTTCAGCTCTAAATATGCACATTTTCGAACAAACATAAGTGTATGTATAACCTGATGTTATAGGACCGTCATCTGATGAAGCTTATCAAGGTTAGTCAAAAATTATATATCTTGCTGGTTTATTCGCTATCGCTAACGTGCCTATTGCTATCGCTAACGTGCCATGATGAATGAATGTGGTAGTGTGGTAGGCTATTGTAGTAAGCTAATATAATGCTATATTGTGTTTTCGCTGTAAAACACTTAAAAAAACAGAAATATTGGCTGGATTCACAAGATTCACAAGTCTTTAATTTACTGTACACCATCGATTTCTCAGAAATGTTTTATGATGAGTATTTAGGTATTTGACGTTGGTGTCTGTTATTACTCTGGCTGCTTCGGTTCTATTTCTGACGGTAGCTGTGATTGTAGCTGCAATGTAAAACTGATTTATACCTCAAATATGCACATTTTTCGAACAAAACATAGATTTATTGTATAACATGTTATAAGACTGTCATCTGATGAAGTTGTTTCTTGGTTAGTTTGGTTGGTTCTTGGTTAGTTAGGTTGGCTTTGTGCATGCTACCTGTGCTGTGAAAAATGTCTGTCCTTCTTTGTATTTGGTGTTGAGCTAACATAAATATATGTGGTGTTTTCGCTGTAAAACATTTTAAAAATCGGACATGTTGACTGGATTCACAAGATGTGTATCTTTCATTTGCTGTATTGGACTTGTTAATGTGTGAAAGTTAAATATTTCAAAAAAATATCTTTTGAATTTCGCGCTCCGCTAGCGGAACGCCAGAGCCAGACAGGTTAAAGAATGTTCTCTCTGCTACCGCACGGCAAGCAGTACCAGTGCACCAAGTCTGGAAACCAAAAGGACCCTGAACAGCTTCTGCCCCCAAGCCATAAGACCGCTAAACAAGACTGCTAAATAGCTATCCCGGACTACCTGCTTTGAACATTTTTTTTTGCACTAGCTCTCTATGCACACACACTGGACTCTACCCACACACTCACCATACTTAAAATGACACCCCAACACACACATATTACATACGCCCACATACACATAACATCATAACATGTGCACACATGCATACTGACGCAACACACACACTTTCACACTCACCACATATGCTGCTGCTACTGTCTATTATCTATCCTTTTGCCTAGTCACTTTACCCCTACCTACAGTATATGTGCATAGCTACCTCAATTACCTCGTACCCCTGCCTGCACATTGACTCGGTACTGGTACTCCATGTATATAGCCATGTTATTTTTACTCAGACACAATACATTGGTGTCCTCAGGGCACCATTGCAAATGAGACACCAATCTCAATTGGGTTCCCCTGTATAAATTAAAGTTAATAGGAATACAATTATTTGTTATTCACTGTGTATTCATTCCTCGTGTCACAATTTCAAATGATATCTTTTTAATCTTTGACTTTGCATTGTTGGAAAAAGACCAGTAAGTAAACATTTCACTGTTAGTCTATACCTGTTGTTTACGAAGCATGTGACAAATATCATTTGATTAGATGTTCGATTTGATATGATGTGCCGGTGCGAATCTCATGCTGCATACTTTTCATTTTTCTAACTTTGCATTGCCTTTGGTGCAGCCAGCGTCAATAGAACAGGAAGTTACCAAACCAAAGAGCAAGATGAAAATATGTGTTTTTTTGGCTTTATGGGATAGCTAGCTATTTGTAATCAATGACCCATTCCTATAAGTGAGTACTGTTTTTATAGTAATGTTAAATAATACAATTTGCATAATAACATTTAATTTGCATAATAAAAAAATACCCATAAAAATCTGCCAGTTTGAGCTAGATATATCTTTTGCACTGAATGCGTCTCAATCCACCACATCAGCCTATGTCGCACTTTCAAATCTGCGGTGAAAGATGACAGAGCTAGAGCTCTGTTTGTCAGACCAAAAGACATCCCACAAAATCTTCTCACAAAATCGTCCGAACGGTTTGGCCTACAAACTACACTGTATATCCTTTAAATTTGTGGATTCGGCTATTTCAGCCACACCCGTTGCTGACAGATGTTTAAAATCAAGCACACAGCCATGCAATCTCCATAGACAAACATTGGCAGTAGAATGGCCTTACTGAAGAGCTCAGTGACTTTCAAGGATGCCACCTTTCCAACAAATCAGTTTCACACATTTCTGCCCTGCTACAGCTGCCCCGGTCAACTGTAAGTGCTGTTATTGTGAAGTGGAAACGTCGAGGAGCAACAATGGCTCAGCCACGAAGTGGTAGGCCACACAAGCTCACAGAATGGGACCTCAGAGTGCTGAAGTGCGCAGCGCATAAAAATGGTTTGTCCTCGGTTGCAACACTCACTACTGAGTTCCAAACTACCTCTGGAAGCAACATCAGCAGAAGAACTGTTCGTCGGGAGCTTCATGAAATGGGTTTCCATGGCTGAGCAGCCGCACACAAGCCTAAGATCACCATGCGTAATGCCAAGCATCGGCTGGAGGGGTGTAAAGCTCTTGGACTCTGGAGTTAAATACATATAAAACAAAGTACTATAAAAATGTACAAATTCTAAAAATTCCAAATCAAATAGCAAAATGATCCTTGGTATGATCATCTTAAAACCATTTCACATAGCTTAGTAGACTGTGTTTGTATCTGTTTGCCGTGCAGTGAGTGCTTTTGCTGCCTGCTGCAGTCTTGGAGAAATGACCAGTTTACCTGATGATATCGACAGCTCTGTTGTAAAAAAAATCGTCATCAGAGGTCAAAAAGACCTATTTTTTTCACTGCCTCCTCCGGGCTCGCTACCCATCCAAAGGAGAGTAAATCTCAGAGCTGATTCACTTTTCTGACAATCATTTATAAATTATGCGCGGCATGTGTTTGAATTGCGAAAGGCTTTCCATTAACTCAGATTAAGATTTCATAGTGATGCTTGGGAGAATGCTAGCAATATCCCCAGCTCATTTTAATGACATTTTTATCAGTGCTTTTTTCTGTAGTAGTACACTCCTATTGGGATGACTGTGAATGTGAAGGTTGGCTTTGGACATGAACTCCCCTCAACCTGACTGTGTCTCAAATGCCATCATATTCCCTAATTAGTGCACTATTTCTGACCAGGGCCCATATGGCTCTGGTCAAAAGTAGAGCACAATAGTGAAAAGGTTGCTATTTGGGACGCAGCCCCTGACTGCCAGTGGCTCCCAACGTTTCAATATTTGATGGGCTCCAGCTAACTCAGCCGTGATATTCCAGCTGCAGAGATTTAACTCTAATGTAAAAAATGTTGAACGGATGAAAACTGGGATGTCATAAGTAATACATCTATTCCAAGTGGGGGCAAGGCTACCATCCGCACACAGACAAAAAAAAAGAGGAGGAGGGACAGAACAGGGAGAAAAAGAAAAGTATTTAAGACAGAACATCTTAGCCACTCTCTTTCTTCTCCTTTAAGCCCCCAAAATGAAATGACTTGAAGCTAAAGGGCTCATTTATAATCCCCCCTCCACCGCCACCCTGACCCCTCCAGCTTCCCAGGTCTTCAATTGACTCTTAATTTTGACCACTCTGTCCTCCTTTTTGTGTAGCCATCAATAAAAAGGGTCCCATAATGCCCTTCTCCTGAATAAATGGGCATCACACTACTTACATTTGTAGGCCAAATCCATTTATTCGAGGCTCTCGCCCCTTTTCCCCCTTTCTTCCTTTCTCAGCATCCAAACGGATTTCAAAGCATTTGGAAAATCTGTCTATTCAGTGCTAGTGTCCTGATGCATTCTGCCCCGGGATCTGAGAGAGGTCAGATAAGATGGGTCTGATGAACTTTCACTTTTTCTCCCTCTCCTGGCTGCTTCCCAAATGGCACCGTATTCCCTGCATAGAGCACTACTTTTGACCAGGCCCAATAGGGCTGTGGTCAAAAGTAGTGCACTATGAGAGAATAGGATGCCATTCGGGACACAGTCTATAGCTGTCTCCCTTGAGCCATATGTTGTCCAGCGAGTGCGGAGAAGACTGTTGGTAATGGCCCTGCTAACAAAGCACTCTTTATGCCCGAGAAGCAAAGGAGAAGCGTTGTGTTGCCAGGGGGCAAGAGGTGGAAGAAACACTTTTAGTACATAGCAGTGAATAGTTTTTTTCTTCTTCATTCCGTTATACACTGAGTATACAAAGCATCAAGAACACCTGCTCTCTCCATGACACAGACTGACCAGGTAAATCCAGGTGAAAGCTATGATCGCTTATTGATGTCACTTGTTAAATCCACCTCAATCAGTGTAGATATAGGGGAAGATACAGGTTAAAAAGGATGTTTATGCCTTGAGACAATTAAGACATGGAAGGTGTTCTTAATGTTTGGTATATTCAGTGTGCAAGTGGGCTCCGCTCACAATATTTGTCTTGACAGTAGTTTAGCATCCCTCCCTCTTTCCCTCCCCTACGCCCAGTTAAAAGTTTAAACCAAAGATGCCCTCTTACTTTGTCTGGTTGTTTCTTTAGAGTCACAGTGCCCCTTTTCACCAATGGTTCTTACCACCCTCATTTGTTTGTCACAAACTTTGAATGGTGTTCCAGGGAAAGGGGGACTTGAACTTTGTATCTAAGTCTCAGCGGAGCATACACTCAGAGAAGTGTGTTTTCTATAGTGGCATAAGCTTTCCTCTCACTGTATTTATGGGTTTTTATTATCAATAATAACATTGTTCCTCTGGGAACTGGAGGCTAAGGATGCCCCCTAGCACTCAAGCTCTTTTACACAGAGAGAGAGACTACCCTACCGTCTAGCTAACATAATAAAGGCCTTGAAGTCTCTGTGTGTATCTCAAATGGCACCCTATTCCCTATATTGTGCACTACTTTTGACCAGGGCCCATTAAAAGTGCTCTAGGGTATGTAGGGAATAGGGTGCCTTTTGGGACGAATTCTCTCTCTCTGCTTCTAACTCCCCGATAAGACATGTACTACTAAAATACAGTCTGATGGGTATCTTTTAGAGCAGATTAATGGAGAATAAGAGAAAACGTTATGTCAGGGAACTGTTTCATCTCCATTAATGCTTGGATTGGCATTTCAGAAATAAACATACTCTTAAACATACTATACGCAGGCCAGGCCAGTACAAACTACATGGTTGAAATGCTTCACTATTGGTAGTAATTTACATTGTATGGTAAAATCAAATAAATACTCACAGCCATGACCCTGCTAGAAAATCTAGAAACATCCAAATTCTGGCCAGGCTGATGCCATATTTTATGTCAGATATTATTGCACCTAAAATAATATAAGTTTCTATGCTATTTGGTTTTCTCTGTTTTAAAACCATGCACATATCCAGATAGAGATAAAAATTGACAGTTCATTAAAATAATAGCAGGTTGATAATATCGTTGTTATAGCTATTAAAAGCTATTGTGCTAAACGTTTTACCGGCTCCTCCTTTCTGTGTACTGCAAACAGCTGAAGATGAGAACCATATTTGATGCTCTACTTTGAAGGCATTTGAAAAGGCCTGATGTTAAAGATTCAAGTGCTGATACAGTTTATGTCTATGAAATCTATTAAGAGAGCTTGAGTACGCTCCTATCTCTTAGTCTACCTCTCTCACCGCTCTCTTTAATACTCCAGAGTACTACCTGTCAAAACCATTTGAGAGTATTTATTAGCAAGGCATCCATGACTCTAATTCTTGCTGCAGCTTTTTAAAACATCTTAACATCTATCTTAACTCTGGGACTACTTTAAAATCTGATCATCTCAGAATGATGGTGATATATAGTTTTATGTGAAATACAGTACCATATATATTTTTGCCTAAAATGTCTATCATTCTATTTACAAATGTTTCATTAAAAGCTAGTAAACCCTGAAAAGGGCATGTAAGTTTATTTGAGTTGGCTGCCAATAAATTGGTCTATCTTGCCATCTAACAGGGGAGGAAGGAGTAGAAAGAGAGATAGAGTGAAAAAGAGGCCAGGCCATGTGAGTGAATGTCCAGGTCGGCGTCTCTCTCTCTCTCTCTCTCTCTCTCTCTCTCTCTCTCTCTCTCTCTCTCTCTCTCTCTCTCTCTCTCTCTCTCTCTCTCTCTCTCTCTCTCTCTCTCTCTCTCTCTCTCTCTCTCTCCCTCTCTCCCTCTCTCTATGACACCCTTGTTATTTAAAAGTAATTTCCTTCATTAACAGGGAAGGACAGTCATCTCCTCTGGGAGCAGACAAAGGCAGACAGCACAGATCACAGCTCCAGGGGCTAGCAGAACAGGCACATGCTGCTCAACTATCAATAACTTCAGCTAATTGTATGCTTTGTAATCAGAAGCATAATCAATTACCAAATCGTTTGTGCTTTGTCCTGCTGCTATCCCTTACGAGGGGAAATTACAATGAGATTAAGAAAAAAAAAAGAATTAAACCCTATTGTGTGGTACATTTTCTACCAATAATTGGTATTTGTGTTAGTTGGAAATGAATAATAATCAACACCCATTTTTACTGTGAAAATTACACAGTGGGATTAATATAATGGAGCTAGAACAGAAACTTGATGGTTTGACCTCTACATTGTCAAACTGCAAACAATGTGCTTAATCCTCATCTGTCCCTTCCTATCTTAATTAATCCTAATAGACTATTGATGCCGAGGCAACTGTTAGGCTTTGTAATTAGTATTGCAATTTAGACCGGATAATCTGGGAGGGCATCCCAATTACTCCAGAGGAAATAGAAAGCTGTGACAAGATAATTGTGAAACGATCATTACAAAAACAGATGTTTTATTTATTTTTATTATCCATGCATACATCATACACTCCACCGAACAAGAAAGACAGAAAGAATCAGAGCAATCTTTTGAATATTTCAAAGCCGGCTTATTTAATTGCAGCTATCAATAGGAAACCAATCTGTTAAAATGTCTATGCCTATATAATCTGACCTGATTCTACAGCTGTCATAATGAGTGAGAAATCTGCCATCCATGCTCTTTTACTCTAATCTGGCCAGTGCATTTACATGTCTTTGTGTTTCCACGTTGATAGGGCAATAAATAAAATATATGTTAATAGGATGTTAATTGTTTGACAACAGGCGCTTGACAAGGCTGTGGGAGAGAGGAGGGTTGTGGGTTGTCAATGATATGAAATGTGTGTTTGGCCAGTCAGTCAGTCTGTGAGGAGTTAGGTGAGCAGCATAGCCCAGAGCCTAGCATATGGTCCTCTTTCCAGGCTTAAACTGTACCACATAATGGGCTGCTAGAGCCTGCTGTTATTTTTTTTTTATTATTAGTGATGTCACCAACTCCTTTGTTTCCCTCTAAGACAATGGCTGCCGTCTTGCTTTGTTCTTCTTGCTTTTGCTCAGATGATAATCCACAGAATAAAATATGATCTTTATGAGATAGTCACAGTTTTTCAGCTAAGAAGATATCCCCAAATAGGATGGGAAATCTATACCTCAGTCGATTTGTGTGTATCTGCACTGTGCCCAAAATCACTCCCAAACACACGGTTCATATATTTTTAAAATTATCACAAACATTATTTGCCAGCGTAGAAAGCACCCCGTAAATTTAATGTCGGTTAATTTCGACAGTGAATGCGTGCTAATTCATTCTTGCCAATCAGCCACTTAAAGTTAATTAGAAATGACTTAATCTTAAAGTGAGTGAAATCTGCCATATGCTTACAGTGTGTGATCTATTGGGGACACGGGATTATGAAGAATCCATTTAGAACTAAAGCTGTTGTCATTTGCCAATTAAGCTACTGGTGTATCTGGGAAGAATACTTTATGATATTGAAACAAACACAACACAGCGACACTGATGCAATTTATATTGTGTCGACACATGCCCGCACTTGCGCACACACTCGTGCACACACAGGCACACTATCACAGCATCTATATTAGTTTATATTAGTTACTCCTCCAGTTCAAACTCCAGGGTCAGGCGTTTCATTTACCAATAAGATCATCTATATAACTTGAAAACAAAAAAAAAACTAATTAGATCTACATGAATGGCACTATTTGGTATCTCTGCAGTAACTATTCATGATAGAAGTGATTTCCTCCCGTGGATTGAGACTGACTCATTGAGCAGATGATCAGCAGCATTAAACAGGTCGAGGCCATGGGTGTTGTTTTTATTTAAAACTGCTTCTGGATGTGGCAGCTAGCGAAGTGCGGGCCGTACGGCGGTTGATTGTGTGTGGCTGTGGGTTATATCTGTGGCAGCAGTGTGTTGCCCATGCAAGGGGATGCCAAGCCAAGTGGTTCATACACAAGCGGCCTGAGGGAGGCAGCAGTGAACAAATATGAGCTCAGCAGTGAGCAGCTAGTCACTCTCTCTGTCTCTGAGTGCTGGGCACTGTAAAAGGCCATTTACATAGAGAAATCTAATTACCTCAATGATAGAATAGAGCATTTCATCTGTCTGCATCCCAAATGCCAACCTATTCTCATTGTTGTGCACTGCTTTTGACCAGGGCCAATAGGGCTCGGTCAAAGGTAGTGCACAGTTGTGATATTTGTGACGCAGCTTCAGTCTTAAGCAAATAAGAACATATTATTAAGAAAGAAATTGCTTTTATGAAGTTTTAGATGAGCGTGGCTTATTGAACAGAGGATTCAAGCTTGTAAACAATTCAGTCCTCCTTTTTAATTATGTTCTTCCAACCACAGAATAAAAAGAAAAGAACGTTGATTTGTTTGTGTCGTGGGAGATCGGGTCTGGTCTTTTGACAGAGAATAAAAACCAAGGAGGGGACTCTTTCAGACAATTGCGAAGGAACAAAGTCACTCCATCACTTTCGGCTAAAGAGGAAGTAAAAAGATTGGACAGCCTTGCTCATTCCTGGAGCCTTTCTCCCTAATAGTGTTGAGTCTATGCTGGTCCCACATGTCACCCTATTCCCTTTACAGTACACTACTTTTGATGAAAACCCTTTGGACTTCGGTCAAAAGTAGTGCACTATAGAGGGAATAGTGCCATTTGAGACGGAATCTCTAACTTGGCTTAGTCCAGACTTACTGCAGGCTCACTGGGTATTAAGGTAATTACCTCATAGTGAATCACATCTTTATTTTCCCATCAGGACTACAACAAAAAGTACGGATGATATCATCATTAGATTGGCTTATCAGCAACATAACTAAAAGAAAAATCACAAGATGATGCATCTTATCATTTTTATTATAATATTGAATATGTAAAATAATTATTCAGGTCGAATGACATGAATTATCAAGATAAATACACATTTTTCTATGAATGATTACCCATGTACTGACCTTTGCTCTTTACACTTGTTTTATGTATCCCAAAGTATCTATTCATCTAAACATGAGTTATGGTCATGGTGACATCTGAGAGGATATTATGTGCAATGGACACAGCCATAGAATTAGGAATTAGAATACCAGAATGGACATGAACCTTCTTATGATGTTATAAAATGGCAGCACTTTTGGTCAGGCAGTGCTGTAAGATATTGTGTAAAACAATGTATTTGAAGAATGTCTCTGCACTGTATGTTTGTTAGCTAGCTAGCCAGTAAGTTTTAGAGGAATGGTTCCATCATTTTTTCCAATTAACTGCCAATATGCCAACATTCCATTCAAACAATGTAGTCAATCCACAGCCATACATTGGTTGAAATCAGTTGATGATATCACAGCTTTCCAATAAGAAAACAAATAGACATTTATGGTCTGTTTCATATATTTTAGAGGCTATTTACACAGAAAATGTATATAAAACCTGTATAAACTGTATTTATAAGTGTATGACAATATTTTAAGTTGACAATAATACAATTACACAATTTTTGATATATCAAGTGCCTTACTTTAATTTTCATACATAAGTAAAATAAGGAAATGAGAACTGTAAAAATAATCTTTTTGTTTTTACGGTAACTTATTGGCAGGCTATAAATTACAGTAAAAAAATATACAGTATGTTACTATAAATTCCAAAGAAACTTTGGTTTAACAGTACATTACTGTAAAGTTGACAGTTCACTGACATTCATTCCAATTAGACTGGTTTGGATTTCACCCTGACCACATTGGTTGCCATTTTCCCTCATTCTGGAACTTTGAGGGTTTATGAGATAGGCCCTATAATAATGTGTGTGTGTGTGGCTCACTCTCGCACAAGCCTTTATATGTGTGTTCGCATCATTTATGCCTCTCTACCCTTTGTTACATTATAGCAATTTTCAATACCACACCAATTTCAGCCTCCATAATGTACAGGATGTGTTTTTCATTGCATGAATGATCATCAAGTGTTTCCAATTCGCCCTTATTTCATGACAAGATTAGGGCTTTCTGAAAATAACTCCTGGAAATGTCTGCTTGCGGCAGCTTTTTGTTCCCCCTCTGCCTGAAATGATAGGTAATTGTAGTTTCTCCATGAAGATTTTTTAGCTCTGACCTTACCTACGTAATAATATATAAATTGATGGAGAGCAGATTGCCAGGCTGAACCCCTTACTCTCTCACCTGCTTCTCAATCTCAGATGATGGCATGGAGGCTGTTCTAGCCGAGGGTTTCCGAAACTCGGTCCTGGGACCTCCCCTGGGTGCACTTTTTGTTTTGTTGCCCTAGCACTACACAGCTTATTCAAATAGTTAAAGCTTGATGAGTTGGTTATTTGAATCAGCTGTGTAGTGCTAGGGAAAACACCGAAACAGGCACCATTTTGATATTGTTGTTTTGCGGTGCAGTGTAACGTTTCTTTATACCTCCATTAGATTTAGGCTACTGCCTATACAATGCACTAATTTTTACCAGAGCCCGTAGGGCTCTAAAGTACTGTACTACAGGGAATAGTGTTCCATTTGGGCCCCAGAATTACTGCTGTGAAATTAGGATTCCATGCACAGGACAGGACCCTTGTTCTAGCTTCAAAATAGATTCCCAATTTTTTTAAACTCCTGAGCAAAAAATTGCCCTTCTTTGATCGTCACAGTCTTGAAATAACATAGCCAAAAGCTCCCAATCTTGTAAATTTTCAGGACCACTCTCCCTCGCTTAGTTTCACACAGCCACTGAGAACGAACTGTGCTTCTCCTCGCTAAATTGGAAACCACAAAAGGACAATGCAGCCGTAGTGAGACTCTCCAAATAACCTTTTCACAAAAACATTAAAAGGTACGTTAACTGTAACAATTGTTCTCTGTGTCCTTCAAGTAAATCCTCATTCTTTAAAAATAAAAATAAAAATGCTCTGTGTTTTTTTCAACACAGATAGATTAAAACGAATTGATTCATGTCATTTTTATTTTCTTTCACTTTATAATGGACAGTTGTGTTATATTTAGTGCTGTACATGGGAAATGATATGCATCCACATCCATGGTGTCTATATTGCTTTCTGCAGCAGCCCGTGGATTGTGTTAGCGGTCCAGACCTTGTGTGGCATGCTGGCCCTTTGAATAGTGTATTGGCAAACCAGCATGTCTCCAGTATATCTCTAGGCATAACGAGTTCACAATGGAACACTATACCAAGGTGACTCCACAGCTATCTGCACACACACCACACACACACAAACTCTACAGCTATCGACCAGGGTGCCTATAACCAGCAAGGGACCCGTGTAAAGGGTGGCGTCCATCCGCTACTTCTTTAAAGCAGTTTGAAGTTGGGTCTCTCAGCTCAGACAAAGCAGGGCTGTGCGACTCAAAGCCTCTGCAGGAAGGAAAGACTGTCCCCCTGACTCCATCCATGGACACGCTGTGTGGTAGATTGGTAGATTGCTCATTTCCATCTCCTGTTCCGGCTCCCTGTAAACTTTCTCTCTTTCTCTACCAAACTCTAATTAGAGTTCTGCTTTCCTCCACTACCACCAGACTCCCTTCCTGACACGTAAGTCTGTCCACAGCAACGATGACAACAACAACAGCAAAACCAGGCAGACACAGATACATACACTACCTGCAAACATCTCACAGACAGACTGCAGGCTATTTTCATTCTTACTGGGTTCAAGGAAAGTGTAAGAAACTGACAACGATTCTCAGAAACACAAAAAGTATTCAGGGGAGAACTCAAAGTAAACTTGATTCTACTTTAAATTAATAAAAATGAACAATGTGTATTCAGTCTATTGTGTTATTACAAGTACCTGAGAGTTTAGATCTATTTTCAAAATTATCACACAACCACAGATTTTTAAGTCTGTCTCGACGACAACAGGTCTATAGTTCCCTGTGTGCTTCACCCACCTTCCTCTTACATTCCGCCACCCTAACCCACCAGCGGATGTAATCTGGATAACTCATTATTTCTACTATTCCTGTCTGGGGGGCCTTTCAGTCCCTGTAATGAGGTATTAGAAACTACACACTAAATTACTGAGCTTTCACAAGGCACATTTTTTAACACAGCGGCTGAAAGCCGATCGTATATGTTAATCATTTTATAACGTTGCAACCTGGGGCTACAGCCACACCTCTGAACTAAGAGCTTACAGAAATCCCGGGCTCTCTCTGCTAGGACATTGGTTGTTACGTTTTTCTGACCAAGCAGCAGAAAATCCAATTATTAGCCACAACCCAATTACTTTCCCCTCCGACTCAGTGGCTCAAATCCAAGGTCGGATTTGTGGATTAGCTTGCAAGGTTTACCGGGTAGCTTCCTAAAAAAGGAAAGCAACAATGTTGAATTCCCCTGTCGGCTGCTTGCCTGCACTCTTCCGGGATTTGGAGTCAGAGGGCAACATAATCATCAAGGACAGGGGTGATGAGGGATGGAGAGAGAGAGAGAGATGGGGGGAAGAAAAGGGAAGAGAAGAGAGAGGGAAAGAGGAGAGGGGAGAGAGATAGTGACATACAGAGGGAGGGAGGGAGTTTGCACTGCATCCACCCTGGCAGTGAAGACGTCTCTACATACTGTATGTACACCGTACACATAGGAATATATCCAGTGACATTGGAGTCATCCAATCATATACTACTTACATCTGTATGATGACAACACTATAGGCCTCCATTAAGGGCTGGCATCGTCCTTTCCCCCCTGGGCAGTCAATTTGCAAGTACTTTGTAAAGTATGGATCTGTCCTGTGCTCTCCAGTCCCAAAAGAAGGCATAAGGACCCCATGTCAAAGGTGAAGTGAGCCAACTATTGTGTTGATATTCAATACTGCATTCATGTAGGCTACCTTATGTGTATGCTCACAAAGAAGACCTTAACGCGATCATAAATAATGCTGTGGGTTTGGAGAAGGAAAGAAAGAAGGAAAGAAGGAAAGAAAGAAAGGAGATAGCGAGGTAAGAAGAGAGACGGGTCTATCTGTGGACAAAAGATCAGTGTAAACTAGGGTCAGGAAGCCAAGCAGGGCCTGTCAGGGGAGTCCAGGCCACTAGTAAAGTCATATCGACTCGGCAGGCACATTTAATGCTGGGAGTCACTTTGAGGCCAGACGACACTCCATTTGTAAGTCAATCATAGAGGGGAGATGAAGCCTGTGTGTGCGCGTGCTTGTCTGCGTGTGTGTGTGCATGCTTGTCTACGTGTGTGTCTGTTGGTAAGGGGGTTGTCACTTTCACCTCCAGAGGACTTCATTGGACATTGACCTCTGCACCAAGATCATACTCTTTGACCCCTGGCTACTCCTCTGACAGATTGCCTGACAGGGCAGTTATTTGAACACAAACAGACTCGGTTCAGAGGTGGTATTGACACAAACTATTGAATTATTGGAATATCAAGGTCTCACTATGTTAAGATGCTGCCAATAAATGTTACTGCTATACACATCATTATGTTGCCCTGGTAAATTTACACAAACTATTCTCATAATAGGGATAGAGCCAAAACTCAGGGAATAAATGTGTATTTGTTGGTGTCGTATGTATTATGTAGATGTGCAAACCAATTTTTCCTTTAAAGACATCCCCCAGCAATTTTGGAACTTTTACTGTTGAAAAGTGATATTCAAAGTATAAATACAGTAAAGGGTAAAAAAAAAAAAAACATTTTCAGCAAAATAGTGTTTTTTATACACAACGGCAAAACAACGACATTGAGACTGGTGGTTTGCGGGTACTATTTAATGAAGCTGCCAGTTGAGGACTTGTGAGGCGTCTGTTTCTCAAACTAGACACTCTAATGTACTTGTCCTCTTGCTCAGTAGTATGCTGCAACGTTTTTTAAGAGATATAATGCACTGTTAGATTAATCAATTTCCCGGCTAACTATCAGGAAATTATATTTAGCGATTTAGCCAATGGGTTTTGTGTTTCCACTTCCTCTGATAAATCCTAGCAACAATATAGGGTGCCCACCCATTCTGCCCAGGGTGGGTGAAAACATGCTTTGGTGATGAAATGTCACTTCCTTATCTTATAAAATACATTTTACCAAGACAAATGTATCCAGAAAGGATTTTATAACCTAATACATCAAATAATAAGCACCAACCTTTGTTGCCAGAGCGGTGCAGCTTTCTTGCCACAACTTTTGAGGATTTTACATGTTGTGGTTGTCATCTTCAAAGTTGTTACCCCAGGTCGCAAAAAGATAAATTAGCATGACAAGAGCTGAATTAAATGTAAAAGGCTTTGAAAATTAAGAGCTTGCAGTACGCTCAGTGCTCCATTGACATTTTACAGAGATATGTTTGTTTTTGTGAGAAGTCTTCGACAAAAGAACAGGAATTTCGCATAAGTACAAAAAGTGTATACTAAAATAAGAAAATATTACATGTCATGTCTCAAAATCGATATCTATCTTACCTCTATATTGTCCTGCGGTTTCGAGAAAAAAAGATGACGAGTTCAACAGGAAAGCCTAGCTGACGTGATTCTGTGCAATTTTCCTTATGTTTGACCACTTTTTTTCTCTGGCCTCCATTGATTTAGTCACCCTAATTTTGCCCACCCTACAAGGGTATAAACCAATAACTTGTGAACGGATTATGATAGAGAATGAGGTTTGGACCATTGGTTTTCTTAGAGGATTATCTACACAGTTAAGGGGTAGGAAGCATGAGTTTTTACTCACCAAAGTAACACAGTGTGGTCAAAGACTTAGTAACTTAGTTATAGTCACGATTTGCTTACCTATAACTACTAACATTGTTATGTATTTGTGTTTTTTAACTTATCTCCAGATGTCTTTGAAACTACCAACAATTCACTATTTCTCTACGTCATATGTGGCTAGTTTCAGGAAACTAGACGTATGTTGCACGTCACTAGGAGCACAGGAGCAACATTTGAACATAAACATTTATTTTTCATCAATATGCATTTTTTTGGCAGAAATGCCTTCTGGAACATGTGAACTTTCATTTACCTTAATAATAAACTTGTATTCTATCCATAAAAATACAAATAAAATTGTTAATTTGCAAGCCTAGTTGGTTTAGCCATGGAAAAAGTGGCAACCTTCCCACTAGCCATGATTGGCTGAGATAATGGATGGGCTGGACATGCCCATCCATGAGTTTGGAAATGAGTTTGGATTGGTCTGCCATGTAGCATGCTTCTGTCTATAACGTGAGCTGTTCAGTATGTGTTGACAGTACTTTCTACTGCACCGTTTTTGAAAGATATAACAGTAGCCATCGAGAACTACAACGGTTTTGGTACTTTTCTCAACAACATTGATGCACTGAATTTAGCAGGTGCTATCAACAGATTAGTTGGAAAAAGTGATGGGCTACACGGTCAGTGTGAACCGTAGTGACTTGACACAACGCTGGCCAAAAGATGTAACGTTAGCTACAAACAAAATTGAATGAAATGGTTCCAGTCTGCCATGAAGCGTTCATCCATGTATATGGGTAAGAGTGTAGCTGCATTTTCAAAAATAAGTTTCTACTTTTGTCAAGTAGTTTTTAATTGCAAGTTAAAGCAATAGTTGTAACAATTGCTAGCGAGTAAGCAAGCTAACTAACAGTACGTTAGTTAGCTTGCTTACTCGCTAGCAATTGTTACATGTATGATCTGTGTAGTAATATTATTCATATCAGAAGTCCATTTGCATTGCTAGTTATAGCCTAATGTTAGCTAGCTAACATTGAACCTAGTTTATTAGCTTTTGTTACCTGCAGATTCGTACTACAGCTTTGACAATGTTTGAATTTGTTGTAGTATGAGTTGGGATTACGCCGGTTTCTTGTTTAGCTAGCTAGCTAGCTACCTAGCTACATGTCTAAACAAGAGACTCCATATAGGTTGGATTATTACAAGACCCATCAAATTAACCAGGTGTGTCTGGAGGGGATTACGGCCATCTATTGTATTTCATGAATATGTGTACATGTCTAGACAATAGTGAACCATCCACTTAGCTGATGCGGCTGAGGTTGGATATAGCATTTCCTTCACATGACCTATCAATTTAGACAAGTGTGTCGGGACAAGTTTGGTAACAACCAAAGCCATCTAGATAATATAACATATTATCAGAAATATATAGTAAGCTATAGTACATAATATTACTTGTATTATGTAATACATGAAAGCTAGTATTTATAAATACATTAAGAGTTAGGCAAATATATTAGTCTTCGACGTGATTGATCCCCCAAGTGGAAAAAATGGCCTAAGCCTAAAGAAAATAACATTCACAATATAGTATAGTAAAATAATAAATAATTGCTGTGAAAATAGACTGTACATGGATGTTGACTGAAGATTATACTTAAATACTGATTCGGCATGTTTAGATTATTAATATATTTTCTACATTTCCCCCACCCTAAATCTAGTGTCTAGCACCCAGTGCCCAGGATGAGCCTTATCCCATTGAGAGACCTTCTCGGATAGTCTCTTTACCTCTACAGTCTGAAGTGCCGGTCACATCACCTGCATTGGGACCAACTGGACCGTGTCATAAAGACAAACAGGTGCAATATCTAATGCCAAATACAAGAAGCGTTGGTGAGTCATCATTTTATATTTCTGCCCTAGTTACTTTGGATTTGATATTATGGTTGCTTTATCTTTTCATATGTCACATTTATACTGCTCACCTCACCTCATGACCAGGCAGTTACAGTGAAAAAGCTGTCAATACCAATAATATATTATCAAAAACACTGAGCAGATTTAATTTGTGCACATACTGAAATATGTCTAGGATGGCAAGCGATCAACAGTATGGCACAGTCCCAGTTTGTACAATGCACATTAATTGGAGAAGATGAAGAGATTAACCTGGGTTAGGAGGAGGAGAACGAGGACATCTATGGCGATGGAGAGGACATGGAGGATGAGGACTACATCCCAGCTGAGGATGCAGAAGATGACATTGTTTGCCCTACAGCATCTGTAAAAATGTCTGACATTATAATAATGTCTGACATATAGTAGATTTATTCACTATCAGCTAGCCTGAGGCTTCAGCCAGTCCGGATGAGAAAATACATTTATTGTGTTCCAGTCCCAACTAATGAAGCTTTTCCAAGTCTGTGTTGGGTGTGGTGCGGTGAGTTCAGGGACTACGTCAGCAGCGAGAGGGACAGCGCTCTACATCATGCAGATCTGTAAGTCGTGCAACCATGTGAGAGAATAGCCCAGCCAGCCTATCTAGAGGGTGCCAGCAGGAAATCTAGTCCTTTCTGCTGCCATATTGGTGTCAGGTTGTATGCCGACCAAAGTCCTCCGAATGCTCGGCATTATCGGAGTGGCAACTATTCACTGCAGCACATTCTTCCGTCACCAGCATAACCACCTAGAGCCAGCAGTCCTCAACACATCAAATCAAATCAAATGTTATTTGTCACATACACATGGTTAGTAGATGTTAATGCGAGTGTAGCGAACTGCTTGTGCTTCTAGTTCCGACAATGCAGTAATAACCAACGAGTAATCTAACCTAACAATTCCACAACTACTACCTTATACACACAAGTGTAAAGGGATAAAGAATATGTACATAAAGATATATGAATGAGTGATGGTACAGAACGGCATAGGCAAGATGCAGTAGATGGTATAGAGTCAGTATATGCATATGAGATGAGTAATGTAGGGTATATAAACATTATATTAAGTGGCATTGTTTAAAGTGGCTAGTGATACATGTATTACATAAAGATGGCAAGATGCAGTAGATGATATAGAGTACAGTATATACATATGAGATGAGTAATGTAGGGTATGTAAACATTATATTAAGTGGCATTGTTTGAAGTGGCTAGTGGTACATTTTTACATATATTTCCATCAATTCCCATTATTAAAGTGGCTGGAGTTGAGTCAGTATGTTGGCAGCGGCCACTAAATGTTAGTGGTGGCTGTTTAACAGTCTGATGGCCTTGAGATAGAAGCTGTTTTACAGTCTCTCTGTCCCTGCTTTGATGCACCTGTAATGACCTCGCCTTCTGGATGATAGCGGGGTAAACAGGCAGTGGCTCGGGTGGTTGTTGTCCTTGATGATCTTTATGGCCTTCCTGAGACATCGGGTGGTGTAGGTGTCCTGGGATGGGACATGGGATGTCGAGCAGAGTGGCACCATCAAAACCCTCAAGGAAATGGGTGGAGATCTGGTCTTAGCAGCAGATGGAAGGAGTGATGCTGCACTTCCTGCCGAAGCACACCGCCTTTCTCCTACAAGGGAATGCATGCAAGGTCAGTAAAGCCATTTCAAAATAAGATATTTTTTCAAACTACTGAAATGGTCATTATTACAGTCAAGTGTATCAAAGCCCTTTCCATTGTTTGTGTCTCTCAATATTCAGCAACTCATCAAATTAATTCTATGTTTATTTTTTTTATCATTTAAAAAAATAATTAGATCATACCTTGCAGCCTTGCATTAGAATGACAACAGTGGATGGATGCAGGCAGTGAGAAAAGACTAGCTGCTCAGGTACTCCCTCTCCTTCCCAAAGACCAAGAAGGGTGGATACACAATTTGGCCAAACCCACCTATGGTAAGAGTCAAAATATATAAATGTCAAAATATATAAATGTTTATTTTTTATTAGTCTGCCAATATTGTTGACATGCCTGTTTATGATTTATGTCTTTACAGACCACGCTGGCAAAATAGTGAACGTTTTTGTAATTTTTTGTCCACCAGTAGCGGGGAAGACAAAAAAAAGCCATATTACAACCTGTGTTGTAATAATTGCGTTGTTTACTCTATAAACTGTTCATTCATACACCATGTGACCGTGATATATAGGTCTAAAGGCCAAGACAATAAGAAGACACAGTGGCAGAATAAATTCAACTACACCTTTGTTTTATCACAAAACCGAATAGCAACCTCTGTCCAGTGTGTGTGTGTGCATTCGTGCAAGTAGAAAAACATGTTGACTCACCCTACTTGTAGAGAAATGCCAATGCCATCCTCCTCATTCATGTTGACAAAACAGTCTATCACTCTGTTATACAGAACACACTTGTATTTCTTGTTGTCCTAGGCTACCTGGTTAAAATGCTTGCCCACTAGCATAACTTCCATTCATGGGCAAAATTGTCTAGTTAACATTAGCCTTCTACATCTAGCTACATATTGAACTTCCATCCTCTCAGGCCAGGGGCACAACAATGTATGAATTAATGGTTTGATCAGAATCGCCATTATAATCCCGGGCCAGTGCGGAGAATTACGTAAAACCACAAGTCCCAATCCCCATCTACATCCATGGCTAATTTAGGAAAGGGCCAACACAACGAGATGCAACAATTCAAGTTTTTCTGTCAATGCTCTCTTTGGTAGGAGCGACACCAAATCCTAGCTGGCTTCCCATGACACTTGTTTTTGGTGTGCCAGGACCATTCACATTTGAGCTCGCTCAGTTTAGCTCAATGCTGACTAGCTAATTTTTTATACTTTTTTTGTCAAGGGAGACCAGACGCTCACTGGCTTCCCTTGCCTTCAATGCTATGGGCTACAACAATGTCATACTCGTTTTGTCACGTTCCTGACCTGTTTTCTGTTGTTTTTGTATGTGTTTAGTTGGTCAGGGCATGAGTTGGGGTGGGCATTCTATGTTATGTTTTTCTATGTGGGGTTAAATGTGTTGCCTGATATGGTTCTCAATTAGAAGCAGGTGTTTGACGTTTCCTCTGATTGAGAACCATATTAAGGTAGGCTGTTCTCACTGTTTGTTTGTGGGTGATTGTTCCTGTGTCTGTGTCTACCACACGGGACTGTTTCGTTTGTTCGTTCGTTTGGCTAGTCTTTCCTGTTCGTGCGTTCTTCGTGTCTATGTAAGTTCTCTAGTTCAGGTCTGTCTACGTCGTTTTGTTGTTTTGTATTCCATTCAAGTGTATTTCGTGTCAGTGTTCGTCTTGTTATAATAAATCATTCATGTCTGCATACCTCGCTGCGTGTTGGTCCGATCCATGCTCCTCCTCATCCGAGGAGGAGGAATTAGACGAACGTTACACGTTTGGACCAGACAGCATCAGATAGATGGCCTGCACGTAGAAAGGCAGAGGGATGCTGTTTCACTCCGTCTGATGCTTTCTCCTGTGAGAAACATGCCGCTGTAACGGCTGACGCTCTCCTCATCCTCGGATGAGGTGAGGAGAGAAGGATCTTCAGACCAAAACGCAGCATTTGGGAAATAAGCCATCTTTATTATAAATACGATGGCAACACGAAACGAAACAAAACACTTTCAAAAACTACAAAACAAGAAAACGACGTTGACGAAACCTGAACATAAACTTACATAACTAAACATAAACTCACGTACAGGAAACAGACGACATCGAAACGAAACGAAACAAACAAACGCTACAGTCCCGTGTGGCACGAACATACATACTGACACAGGAGACAATCACCCACAACGAACACTGTGACAACGCCTACCTAAATTTGACTCTTAATTAGAGGAACGCCAAACACCTGCCTCTAATTAAGAGCCATACCAGGTAACCCAAAACCAACACAGAAACAGAAAACATAGAATGCCCACCCAACCTCACGTCCTGACCAACTAACACACATAACAACTAACATAAATAGGTCAGGAACGTGACATTACCCCCCCCACAAGGTGCGAACTCCGGACGCACCAGCACAAAGTCTAGGGGAGGGTCTGGGTGGGCATCTAACCACGGTGGTGGCTCAGGCTCCGGGCGCGGTTCCCACCCCACCATAATCCATCCTAGCTTCCTCCCTCCAAGAATGTCCACCCTCTTTTTTCCCCCACAAAATCCTCTTAATAACATACCTAATAAGGACAACACCGGGACAGAGAGATAAATCAAGACAGAGGGATAGATAAGAATATAGAGGTAGATCAAGATAGAGAGGGAGATCAGGATAGAGGGGCAACTCCGGACTGAAAGGCAGCTCCGGACAGAGAGACAGCTCTGGACTGATGGGCAGTTCTGGGAATCTAGCCTTTTCAGGCTGAAGGGCAGCTCATGGCTGACTGACGAATCTCGACGCTCATGGCTGGCTGACGGCTCTCGACGCTCATGGCAGGCTGACGGCTCTCGACGCTCATGGCAGGCTGACGGCTCTCGACGCTCATGGCAGGCTGACGGCTCTCGACGCTCATGGCAGGCTGACGGCTCTCGACGCTCTTGGCAGGCTGACGGCTCTCGACGCTCATGGCGCTCTGACGGCTCTGACTGCTCATGGCGCTCTGACGGCTCTGGCTGCTCATGGCGCTCTGACGGCTCTGGCTGCTCATGGCTCTCTGACGGCTCTGGCTGCTCATGGCTCTCTGACGGCTCTGGCTGCTCATGGCTCTCTGACGGCTCTGGCTGCTCATGGCTCGCTGGCGGCTCTGGCAGATCCTGTCTGGTTGGCGGCTCTGGCAGATCCTGTCTGGTTGGCGGCTCTGGCAGATCCTGTCTGGTTGGCGGCTCTGGCAGATCCTGTCTGGTTGGCGGCTCTGGCAGATCCTGTCTGGCTGACGGCTCTAGCGGCTCCTGTCTGGCTGACGGCTCTAGCGGCTCCTGTCTGGCTGACGGCTTTGCAGGCTCATGGCAGACGGGCGGCTTTGCAGGCTCCTGGCAGACGGATGGCTCAGACGGCGCTGGGGAGACGGATGGCTCAGATGGCGCTGGGGAGACGGATGGCTCAGATGGCGCTGGGGAGACGGATGGCTCAGATGGCGCTGGGGAGACGGATGGCTCAGATGGCGCTGGGGAGACGGATGGCTCTGGCCGGATACGGTGCACTGTAGACCTGGTGCGTGGTGCCGGAACTGGAGGCACCGGGCTAAGGATAAGCACCTTCCTACTAGTGCGGGGAGCAGGGACAGGGCACACTGTATTCTCAAAGCCCACTCTATAACTGATGCGTGGTACCGGCACTGGTGACGCCGGGCTGAGGACAAGCACATCAGGATTAGTAGGGGGAGAAGATACAGTTTGTACAGGGCTCTGGAGACGCACTGGTAGCTTAGTGCGTGGGGCCGGAACTGGAGGCACCGGGCTAGATACACGCACTACAGGGAGAGTGCGTGGAGGAGGAACAGGGCTCAGGATACGCACTGGTAGCCTAGTGCGTAGTGTAGACACTGTAGGTACTAGGCTGGGGCGGGGAGGTGGCGCCGGAAATACCGGACCGTGGAGGCGTACTGGCACTCTTGAGCATTGAACCCGCCCAACCTTACCTGGTTGAATGCTCCCGGTCGCCCGACCAGTGCGGGGAGGTGGAATAACCCGCACCGGCCTATGTAGGCGATCCGGGGAAACCATGCGTAAGGCAGGTGCCATGTATGCCGGCCCGAGGAGACGCACTGGAGACCAGACGCGTTGAGCCGGCCTCATGACACCTGGCTCAATACCCAATCTAGCCCTCCCAGTGCGGGGAGGTGGAATAACCCGCACTGGGCTATGCACTCGTACAGGAGACACCGTGCGCTCTACTGCGTAACACGGCGCCTGCCCGTACTCCCGCTCTCCACGGTAAGCCTGGGAAGTGGGCGCAGGTCTCCTACCTGCCCTTGGCCCACTACCTCCTAGCCCCCCCCCCAAGAAATTTTTGGGAATTACTTACGGGCTTTTCGGGCTTCCGTGCCAGACGCGTTCCCTCATAGCTCCGGTTCCTCTCTCCGGTAGCCTCTGCACTCCCCAGTGCCTCCAGCTGCTCCCATGGCTTTTCGGGCTTCCAGCCACGTCTCCTTGCTGCCTCCTCAAACCACCGCTCCTGGGCTTTAGCTGCCTCCCTCTCTTCCTGAGAACGGCGATTTTCTCCTGCCTTAGCCCAGGGACCTTCTCCATTCATTATCTGCTCCCATGTCCAGAAATCCTTGTTTTTCTCCTGTCCCTTACTCCGTTTATTTTTCCCTTGCCGCTTGGTCTTAGCGTGGTGGGTGATTCTGTAACGGCTGACGCTCTCCTCATCCTCGGATGAGGTGAGGAGAGAAGGATCTTCAGACCAAAACGCAGCATTTGGGAAATAAGCCATCTTTATTATAAATACGATGGCAACACGAAACGAAACAAAACACTTTCAAAAACTACAAAACAAGAAAACGACGTTGACGAAACCTGAACATAAACTTACATAACTAAACATAAACTCACGTACAGGAAACAGACGACATCGAAACGAAACGAAACAAACAAACGCTACAGTCCCGTGTGGCACGAACATACATACTGACACAGGAGACAATCACCCACAACGAACACTGTGACAACGCCTACCTAAATATGACTCTTAATTAGAGGAACGCCAAACACCTGCCTCTAATTAAGAGCCATACCAGGTAACCCAAAACCAACACAGAAACAGAAAACATAGAATGCCCACCCAACCTCACGTCCTGACCAACTAACACACATAACAACTAACATAAATAGGTCAGGAACGTGACAGCCGCGATACTCCCTAAATGCTTGGTCCTTCATGGGACGTTGAAACTGGCTTCAGAATGGTGGAGTTCATTCCAGGATCCTGGGGTCTGACTTCCATGAAGGACTAGGCATTTAGGGAGTATATAATGTAAAGTGTAGGGCTTTTTTACATGCGGGTGGCCATCCTCGTGCCTCAGCTTCTCCGGCCTGCTCTGTAATGGCTTGAGACAGTACTCATGCAGTAAGTATTGTTATTGTCTCATTGGTAATATGTTGTGTCATAATGATTCAAAGTATGTGTGACAACTTGAGTAACATTTATTTCTATTTCTGTCTTTCTCCCTCTCTTCCTCTAGGAACCTGAATACCACCACAGTTCAACATCCGCCTTCTAATGTCAAGCTGCCATCAACACACATCCAGCCCTAAGCTGATTCCTGTCCGTCTGCTAGGGTAGAGCAGTAACTGTCACTAGGGTTTTGTTACACAAAGTTGTTCCCTTGTATTCTCTGCCCTTGTTTACTTCCCATTACAGAGTTAAGATAATTTGATAAGTTTAAGCAGCAGTTTGAGCCTGTAACAGCATAACTCCACACCTATACACCCGCCCGAGGTCTATGTTCATCAGACCTAGCTCCTTGACGATCCTCACACAAAGCGTGGCACGTCTCTGCTGCTGCCGCCAAGCTTTCAGAGTGGAATTCAATCATCCATAAATAAATGTATTGTATTTCACAATGGAATTGTTATTATACATTAACTATCATTATTATGGGGACTGTGATCACAAAGTGAAATGTGAAAAGTGAAAAGCACTTTTTATAACTGTTAATGAAAAGGTAAAAACGTGTTTGAATTCTTTGGATGTTAACTTGAAGACAGTGTAGTACATGTTCTCCTCATTTGGGAACCTATTTCTTATCCCATTTACTGCACACACTGGAATTGGCAAGTTTCCTTTGCCATGGTATGCTAGCTGATAAGGCTAGTTAGCTGGCTAAAATAGCTTTTCACATCAGAAGTGCCTCTCTCCCTGGCTCTCGCTTTCTTTGGTAGCTAATTCAACCTATAGTCCGAACCATGATTGACCCCATCCGTCAATATTTGTGTCCACTCTCTTTGCTTTTTTTTTTATCTGCTGGCGGGTTTTGTTTTAGTTGTTCTGTGTGTTACTGCCTGTGCTCGCTGGTCTTGATTGTTGTAGCGTTAGCTGGCTGGCTACCTAGCTGGCTACCGAGCTGGCTGAAATAGCCAACGTTAACTGGCTGGCTAGTTTGCTGGCTAAGGTAACATTAACTGCATATAACATAGAAGCTGTTTTACAGTCTCTCTGTCCCTGCTTTGATGCACCTGTAATGACCTCGCCTTCTGGATGATAGCGGGGTAAACAGGCAGTGGCTCGGGTGGTTGTTGTCCTTGATGATCTTTATGGCCTTCCTGAGACATCGGGTGGTGTAGGTGTCCTGGGATGGGACATGGGATGTCGAGCAGAGAGGCACCATCAAAACCCTCAAGGAAATGGGTGGAGATCTGGTCTTAGCAGCAGATGGAAGGAGTGATGCTGCACTTCCTGCCGAAGCACACCGCCTTTCTCCTACAAGGGAATGCATGCAAGGTCAGTAAAGCCATTTCAAAATAAGATATTTTTTCAAACTACTGAAATGGTCATTATTACAGTCAAGTGTATCAAAGCCCTTTCCATTGTTTGTGTCTCTCAATATTCAGCAACTCATCAAATTAATTCTATGTTTATTTTTTTTATCATTTAAAAAAATAATTAGATCATACCTTGCAGCCTTGCATTAGAATGACAACAGTGGATGGATGCAGGCAGTGAGAAAAGACTAGCTGCTCAGGTACTCCCTCTCCTTCCCAAAGACCAAGAAGGGTGGATACACAATTTGGCCAAACCCACCTATGGTAAGAGTCAAAATATATAAATGTCAAAATATATAAATGTTTATTTTTTATTAGTCTGCCAATATTGTTGACATGCCTGTTTATGATTTGTGTCTTTACAGACCACGCTGGCAAAATAGTGAACGTTTTTGTAATTTTTTGTCCACCAGTAGCGGGGAAGACAAAAAAAAGCCATATTACAACCTGTGTTGTAATAATTGCGTTGTTTACTCTATAAACTGTTCATTCATACACCATGTGACCGTGATATATAGGTCTAAAGGCCAAGACAATAAGAAGACACAGTGGCAGAATAAATTCAACTACACCTTTGTTTTATCACAAAACCGAATAGCAACCTCTGTCCAGTGTGTGTGTGTGCATTCGTGCAAGTAGAAAAACATGTTGACTCACCCTACTTGTAGAGAAATGCCAATGCCATCCTCCTCATTCATGTTGACAAAACAGTCTATCACTCTGTTATACAGAACACACTTGTATTTCTTGTTGTCCTAGGCTACCTGGTTAAAATGCTTGCCCACTAGCATAACTTCCATTCATGGGCAAAATTGTCTAGTTAACATTAGCCTTCTACATCTAGCTACATATTGAACTTCCATCCTCTCAGGCCAGGGGCACAACAATGTATGAATTAATGGTTTGATCAGAATCGCCATTATAATCCCGGGCCAGTGCGGAGAATTACGTAAAACCACAAGTCCCAATCCCCATCTACATCCATGGCTAATTTAGGAAAGGGCCAACACAACGAGATGCAACAATTCAAGTTTTTCTGTCAATGCTCTCTTTGGTAGGAGCGACACCAAATCCAAGCTGGCTTCCCATGACACTTGTTTTTGGTGTGCCAGGACCATTCACATTTGAGCTCGCTCAGTTTAGCTCAATGCTGACTAGCTAATTTTTTATACTTTTTTTGTCAAGGGAGACCAGACGCTCACTGGCTTCCCTTGCCTTCAATGCTATGGGCTACAACAATGTCATACTCGTTTTGTCACGTTCCTGACCTGTTTTCTGTTGTTTTTGTATGTGTTTAGTTGGTCAGGGCATGAGTTGGGGTGGGCATTCTATGTTATGTTTTTCTATGTGGGGTTAAATGTGTTGCCTGATATGGTTCTCAATTAGAAGCAGGTGTTTGACGTTTCCTCTGATTGAGAACCATATTAAGGTAGGCTGTTCTCACTGTTTGTTTGTGGGTGATTGTTCCTGTGTCTGTGTCTACCACACGGGACTGTTTCGTTTGTTCGTTCGTTTGGCTAGTCTTTCCTGTTCGTGCGTTCTTCGTGTCTATGTAAGTTCTCTAGTTCAGGTCTGTCTACGTCGTTTTGTTGTTTTGTATTCCATTCAAGTGTATTTCGTGTCAGTGTTCGTCTTGTTATAATAAATCATTCATGTCTGCATACCTCGCTGCGTGTTGGTCCGATCCATGCTCCTCCTCATCCGAGGAGGAGGAATTAGACGAACGTTACACGTTTGGACCAGACAGCATCAGATAGATGGCCTGCACGTAGAAAGGCAGAGGGATGCTGTTTCACTCCGTCTGATGCTTTCTCCTGTGAGAAACATGCCGCTGTAACGGCTGACGCTCTCCTCATCCTCGGATGAGGTGAGGAGAGAAGGATCTTCAGACCAAAACGCAGCATTTGGGAAATAAGCCATCTTTATTATAAATACGATGGCAACACGAAACGAAACAAAACACTTTCAAAAACTACAAAACAAGAAAACGACGTTGACGAAACCTGAACATAAACTTACATAACTAAACATAAACTCACGTACAGGAAACAGACGACATCGAAACGAAACGAAACAAACAAACGCTACAGTCCCGTGTGGCACGAACATACATACTGACACAGGAGACAATCACCCACAACGAACACTGTGACAACGCCTACCTAAATATGACTCTTAATTAGAGGAACGCCAAACACCTGCCTCTAATTAAGAGCCATACCAGGTAACCCAAAACCAACACAGAAACAGAAAACATAGAATGCCCACCCAACCTCACGTCCTGACCAACTAACACACATAACAACTAACATAAATAGGTCAGGAACGTGACAGCCGCGATACTCCCTAAATGCTTGGTCCTTCATGGGACGTTGAAACTGGCTTCAGAATGGTGGAGTTCATTCCAGGATCCTGGGGTCTGACTTCCATGAAGGACTAGGCATTTAGGGAGTATATAATGTAAAGTGTAGGGCTTTTTTACATGCGGGTGGCCATCCTCGTGCCTCAGCTTCTCCGGCCTGCTCTGTAATGGCTTGAGACAGTACTCATGCAGTAAGTATTGTTATTGTCTCATTGGTAATATGTTGTGTCATAATGATTCAAAGTATGTGTGACAACTTGAGTAACATTTATTTCTATTTCTGTCTTTCTCCCTCTCTTCCTCTAGGAACCTGAATACCACCACAGTTCAACATCCGCCTTCTAATGTCAAGCTGCCATCAACACACATCCAGCCCTAAGCTGATTCCTGTCCGTCTGCTAGGGTAGAGCAGTAACTGTCACTAGGGTTTTGTTACACAAAGTTGTTCCCTTGTATTCTCTGCCCTTGTTTACTTCCCATTACAGAGTTAAGATAATTTGATAAGTTTAAGCAGCAGTTTGAGCCTGTAACAGCATAACTCCACACCTATACACCCGCCCGAGGTCTATGTTCATCAGACCTGGCTCCTTGACGATCCTCACACAAAGCGTGGCACGTCTCTGCTGCTGCCGCCAAGCTTTCAGAGTGGAATTCAATCATCCATAAATAAATGTATTGTATTTCACAATGGAATTGTTATTATACATTAACTATCATTATTATGGGGACTGTGATCACAAAGTGAAATGTGAAAAGTGAAAAGCACTTTTTATAACTGTTAATGAAAAGGTAAAAACGTGTTTGAATTCTTTGGATGTTAACTTGAAGACAGTGTAGTACATGTTCTCCTCATTTGGGAACCTATTTCTTATCCCATTTACTGCACACACTGGAATTGGCAAGTTTCCTTTGCCATGGTATGCTAGCTGATAAGGCTAGTTAGCTGGCTAAAATAGCTTTTCACATCAGAAGTGCCTCTCTCCCTGGCTCTCGCTTTCTTTGGTAGCTAATTCAACCTATAGTCCGAACCATGATTGACCCCATCCGTCAATATTTGTGTCCACTCTCTTTGCTTTTTTTTTTATCTGCTGGCGGGTTTTGTTTTAGTTGTTCTGTGTGTTACTGCCTGTGCTCGCTGGTCTTGATTGTTGTAGCGTTAGCTGGCTGGCTACCTAGCTGGCTACCGAGCTGGCTGAAATAGCCAACGTTAACTGGCTGGCTAGTTTGCTGGCTAAGGTAACATTAACTGCATATAACATTCTTTGATAGCTGGTTAGATGTTGTTATGTATTTCAAAAAAAGTTGGTTATATTTAATGTAGTTGTTGATAGCAATTGGCTGACTCATGAAGTGCTCATGTAAAGTTAGCAGGCTGGTAGGGCTAATGTTAGCAGGCTAGTTTGCTAGCAACCTTGCAAGCTGATTTGTAACAATATATTCATAAAGTATTTGCTCGCAAGTTGGCTGAAAATGTAATTGAAACCAGTAGTAATTGAAACCAGGGGTGAGTGCTCACCCCCCAACAACGACAAAAAAATCTGACATGACTTCGATCGGTTTTATGTAATAACTTGAAAAATAGAATAGTGGTGTGTAACTTTGCATTGGGACTTTTAACGCGTACACTAATGCAAATCCATATGTTGCATGTGATTCTGTTTATACTACATACGCTTTAAGCACTGTGAAATACTTTATAACATTATTACAATGTATTTTTCTATTGCGCGACGCTGTGACAATTTTTGTGCAACCAAATCATGGGCTGGTGCAACCAACTGAAAATGTTGGGAAAAGTTCATCTGGAGCCCACCTATACTGTTTTTTATATACTGTACTGTAAATGAGCATAGGTTAATGGTAGGCCAATCACAACATTTCAGTTCAATAATCCTATGGTAAATTAGGCCTATGGGAGTTTTTTTAAATGCTCTGGAGTTGAGAATATTGCTATATCCTGTCACGCCCTGACCGTAGAGATCTTTTTAGGATACATTTTATGTCTCTATTTTGGTGTGCATTCTATGTTCATTTTTTATGTTTTGTATTTCTTTGTGTTTGACCGGGTGTGGTTCTCAATCAGAGTCATCTGTCTATCGTTGTCTCTGATTGAGAATCATACTTAGGCAGCTTTTTCCCACCTGTGTTTTGTGGGTAGTTATTTTCTGTTTTGTGTTTCTGCACCTGACAGAACTGTTCGTTGTCGTTTTGCTCTTTGTTATTTTGTTCAAGTGTTTTTTGAGAATAAATCATGAACACTTACCACGCTGCGCTTTGGTCCACTTCTTCATGCAACGATGACCGTTACATATCCAGAGACCAAAAGGATGAATAGATAAACACATTTTTTAATTGCAGGAGGGGGGATTGCATTGAACCAAATGATTAATTTCCAATAATTTACTGCCCATAAGGGTGGGGTACTGCTAGTAATATATTATTATACCTAACTGTCAACCTTTTATTATGTAGATACATTTACTTCTGCTTAAGTTGGCAAAAACCATCCAAGGATGAAGCAACCAACGTCTCATCAAATGAAAGTATATCTATTAAAACCTCTTTAAAGTTATGGTAAAAATATATATATAAATAATTGTACAGTACCAGTCAAAAGTCTGAACACACCTACTCATTCAAGGGTTTTTCCTTACTTTTACTATTTTCTACATTGCAGAATAATAGTGAAGACATCAATCTATGAAGTAACACTTATGATTAGCATACCGCCCTAACAGATCCACAGATGATGCAATCTCTATTACACTCCACACTGCCCTTTCCACCTGGACAATAGGAACACCTATGCGAGAATGCTATTCATTGACTACAGCTCAGCGTTCAACACCATAGTGCCCTCAAAGCTCATCACTAAGCTAAGGACCCTGGAACTAAACACCTCCCTCTGCAAATGAATCCTGGCCTTGCTGACGGGCCACCCCCAAGTGGTAAGGGTAGGTAACAACACATCCGCCACACTGATCCTCAACACGGGGGACCCTCAGGGGTGCGTGCTCAGTCCCCTCCTGTACTCCCTGTTCAATCATGACTGCGTGGACGCGCACGACTCCAACACCATCATTAAGTTTGCCGATGACACATCAGTGGTAGGCCTGATCAACGACAACAACGAGACAGCCTATAGGGAGGAGGTCAGAGACCTGGCCATGTGGTGCCAGGACAACAACCTCTCCCTCAACATGATCAAGACAAAGGAGATGATTGTGGACAACAGAAAAAGGAGGACAGAGGATGCCCCCTTTCTCATCGACGGGGCTGTAGTGGAGCAGGTTGAGAGCTTCAAGTTCCTTGGTGTCCACGTCACCAACAAACTAACATGGTCCAAGCACACCAAGACAGTCATGAATAAGGCATGACAAAACCTATTCCCCCTCAGGAGACTGAAAAGATTTAGAATGGGTCCTCAGATCCTCAAAAGGTTCTACAGCTGCACCATCGAGAGCATCCTGACTGGTTGCATCACTGCCTGGTATGGCAACTGCTCGGGCTCCAACCGCAAGGCACTACAGAGCGTAGTGCGTACAGCCCAGTACATCACTGGGGCCAAGCTTCCTACCATCCAGGACCTCTGTACCAGGCGGTGTCAGAGGAAGGCCCTTAAAATTGTCAAAGACTCCAGCCACCCTAGTCATAGACTGTTCTCTCTGCTACCGCATGGCAAGCGGTACCGGAACACCAAGTCTAGGTCCAAGAGGCTTCTAAACAGCTTCTACCCCAAGCCAAAAGACTCCTGAACATCTAATCAAATGTCTACCCAGACTATTTGCATTGCCCCCCTCCCTCTTGTACACTGCTGCTACTCTCTGTTATTATCTATCCGTAGTCACTTTAATAACGCTACCTACATGTACATAGTACCTAAATGACCTCGATTAACCAGTGCCCTAAACATTGACTCTGTACCGGTACCCCCTGTATATAGCCTCGCTATTGTTATTTCATGCTGCTCTTTAATTATTTGTTACTTTTATTTCTTATTCGTATTTTTTATAGATGTTTTTAAACTGCGTTGTTGGTTAGGGCTTTTGATTTGATTTTATATGGAATCATGTAGTAACCAATAAAGTGTTAAACAAATCAAAATATATTTTATATTTGAGATTCTTAAATGTAGCCAACCTTTGCCTTCATGACATCTTTGCACACTCTCTGCATTCTCTCAACCAGCTTTTGACTGGTACTGTATATACATTTTTACTATTCAACAAAGTGAAAGAATAGGGCTTGAAATACACTGCTCAAAAAAATAAAGGGAACACCTAAACAACACAATGTAACTCCAAGTCAATCACACTTCTGTGAAATCAAACTGTCCACTTAGGAAGCAACACTGATTGACAATAAATTTAACATGCTGTTGTGCAAATGGAATAGACAAAAGGTGGAAATTATAGGCAATTAGTAAGACACCCCCAAAAAAGGAATGGTTCTGCAGGTGGTGACCACACACCACTTCTCAGTTCCTATGCTTCCTGGCTGATGTTTTGGTCACTTTTGAATGCTGGCGGTGCTTTCACTCTAGTGGTAGCATGAGACGGAGTCTACAACCCACACAAGTGGCTCAGGTAGTGCAGTTCATCCAGGATGGCACATCAATGCGAGCTGTGGCAAAAAGGTTTGCTGTGTCTGTCAGCGTAGTGTCCAGAGCATGGAGGCGCTACCAGGAGACAGGCCAGTACATCAGGAGACGTGGAGGAGGCCGTAGGAGGGCAACAACCCAGCAGCAGGACCGCTACCTCCGCCTTTGTGCAAGGAGGTGCACTGCCAGAGCCCTGCAAGATGACCTCCAGCAGGCCACAAATGTGCATGGGTCTGCTCAAACGGTCAGAAACAGACTCCATGAGGGTGGTATGAGGGCCCGACGTCCACAGGTGGGGGTTGTGCTTACAGCCCAACACCGTGCAGGACGTTTGGCATTTGCCAGAGAACACCAAGATTGGCAAATTCGCCACTGGCGCCCTGTGCTCTTCACAGATGAAAGCAGGTTCACACTGAGCACATGAGCACATGTGACAGACGTGACAGAGTCTGGAGACGCCGTGGAGAACGTTCTGCTGCCTGCAACATCCTCCAGCATGACCGGTTTGGCGGTGGGTCAGTCATGGTGTGGGGTGGCATTTCTTTGTGGGGCCGCACAGCTCTCCATGTGCTCGCCAGAGGTAGCCTGACTGCCAATAGGTACCGAGATGAGATCCTCAGACCCCTTGTGAGACCATATGCTGACACATGCACATTTGTGGCCTGCTGGAGGTCATTTTGCAGGGCTCTGGCAGTGCTCTTCCTGCTCAAAGGTGGAGGTAGCGGTCCTGCTGCTGGGTTGTTGCCCTCCTACGGCCTCCTCCACGTCTCCTGATGTACTGGCCTGTCTCCTGGTAGCGCCTCCATGCTCTGGACACTACGCTGACAGACACAGCAAACCTTTTTGCCACAGCTCGCATTGATGTGCCATCCTGGATGAACTGCACTACCTGAGCCACTTGTGTGGGTTGTAGACTCCGTCTCATGCTACCACTAGAGTGAAAGCACCGCCAGCATTCAAAAGTGACCAAAACATCAGCCAGGAAGCATAGGAACTGAGAAGTGGTGTGTGGTCACCACCTGCAGAACCATTCCTTTTTTGGGGGTGTCTTACTAATTGCCTATAATTTCCACCTTTTGTCTATTCCATTTGCACAACAGCATGTTAAATTTATTGTCAATCAGTGTTGCTTCCTAAGTGGACAGTTTGATTTCACAGAAGTATGATTGACTTGGAGTTACATTGTGTTGTTTAAGTGTTCCCTTTATTTTTTTGAGCAGTGTACTTACATTCTTTATAAATATAGTAGCAATCTAATTATAAATGACTTACTGTAAGATTTTACCTTTTTTATTACTGTAAAATAAATATGATAATTTAATGACAATACAAATTTGGGCCCATTTCATATAACTGACAACAGAGCATTTCCTGCCAAGCCTCTTCTGAGCAACGCAGAGACAACATTCAAATGTCTGCAGATTCAGCTTTACGCACAAAGTGATTTTGTCCCTCTGTGACCAAGAGAAAGTGGTTGTGTTTCAATTCTACTAAATTATTTATTAAAAAAATTGTGTTGAGAGTTCTAAATCTGATGAAAACCACGATTGCTGAAATCACTAGACTGTCCCTTTTAATATGCGATCTCCCACGCTGGGCTAAGATCCTCAGAGGGAGATTACATTGTTTTTTTGTCTGGATAGTCCAGATAATTTACACGTCACTCCCTATGCAAATGCTGGGTGTGAAACCTGACACTTCAAGTCAGCTCTGCTGACAGAGTGGTAGTAGAAAGCAAACTGATTGGGCTTTCTGGAACTGTAAGGAACTGGACCCTGCAACATCCACAGAGTTCATTGTACACCAAGTCAGAACCGGTCCAGAACCCCTAAATAGGGGATTTAACATAATTTAACAACACTGAGATCATACCAATGCGTTGGATGGGTGATTTGTGCTTGCTGCTCAATTGTCAAATATCGTTCAGTCTAAAAGCTTTGTAAGCTTCATCAAACCATCTATTCTCAATTCCTGATCGGAGCATGTGAAATTCTGTTGGCAATAATAGTCTGGAAGGGAAGGTATACCGGTCTCAATTATTATGCAGGGATTAAATCCAACACCCTGCCTTATACTAGCCTGCTTGAGAGCCTTATCCTTTTCTCAATAGGGGGTGCTGTTTGCACTTTGTAATAATTTCGTTCCCAAATTAAACTGCCTCGTACTCAATTCTTGCTCGTACAATATGCATATTATTATTACTATTGGATAGAAAACACTCTCTAGTTTCTAAAACCGTTTGAATTTTATCTGTGAGTAAAACAGAACTGGAGTTGGAGCAATTTTCCTATGAGGATGTGAGAATGCTGAAATCTGCAGGCTGTTCTGAGGTCCCTTTATTAATTTGCCTGTCTTCTATTGGTTGAGATGCACTGCATACGCCTTCCCCTGGATGTCAGCGAATAGTGAGAATTGAAATGGTGTTGCTAGGTAGATCTGAGAGCTTATGCATGGGCTGGCAACGTGGGGTCCTTCCTTTCTTCTCTTCGCCATGACGCAAAAAGGACCTCTGGATGCCGTTCTAGAAAGCTCCCGTTATAGCCCTTAGATATATCCGGCTCTGTTTTTATTCGATATAGGTATTAAAGACATCATAATGTTGTTATTTTAAACCGAGTTATATCAGTTTATATCAGTATATTGCGATTTTCGGATATTTATTAGTGCTGCGTTAGTGAGTTGGACACGTCTTTGCCACATGGCTAATGTTTACTGCTAACTCCAAAGTTGAAGACGACAATCTACAACCGAGCAACGATTCTTCTGGAAAAAGGACAACTTGCCCAAGAATCTGATGGGAGCTCATCAAAAAGTAAGAAGTATTTATGATGTTAATTCGTTGTTCTGTTGAAAAATGTTAAACTCCTCTTCCGCCATTAATTTCGGTGCGGTCTCGCTTTAACGCACGCTGTATGTCGTAGTAACGTTCATTTAAAAAATATAACACAGCGATTGCATTAAGAACTAATGTATCTTTCATTTGCTGTCCAACCTGTATTTTTTAGTCAAGTTTAGGATTAGTTACTGATTAGATTAGGTGCCTCTCCCAAGATTTCTCCCGACATATTGTTGGCAGCTTGGCTACTTTTCTCATTGTATAACCACGATTTGTGCCGCTAAATATGCACATTTTCGAACAAACTGTAACGGCTTTCCTCTTCCTCTTCATCAGAAGAGGAGGAGCAGGGATTGAACCAATATGCAGCGGAGTTTGAACACATATTTATTTAACGAAAACACGAACTTAACTAAACTAACAAAACAACAAACGGTGTAGACAGACCTAGACGACGAACTTACATGAAACAAGAAGAACGCACGAATAGGGGAACAGACTACATAAACCGAACAAACCGTAAACAGTCCCGTATGGTGCAAACATATACACAGACACGGAAGACAATCACCCACAACGAACACTGTGACAACGCCTACCTAAATATGACTCTTAATTAGAGGAACGCCAAACACCTGCCTCTAATTAAGAGCCATACCAGGCAACCCAAAACCAACACAGAAACAGAAAACATAGAATGCCCACCCAACCTCACGTCCTGACCAACTAACACACATAACAAACTAACATAAATAGGTCAGGAACGTGACATAACCCCCCCCATAAGGTGCGAACTCCGGGCGCACCAGCACAAAGTCTAGGGGAGGGTCTGGGTGGGCATCTGACCACGGTGGTGGCTCAGGCTCCGGGCGAGGTCCCCACCCCACCATAGTCAATCCCAACCTCCATCTACCCCTAAAAATGTCCACCCATATCCCATAAAATCCTCTTTGTAACATCCATGACAGGGACAGCACCGGGACAGAGGGATAAATCAAGACAGAGGGATAGATAAGAATAAAGAGGTAGATCAAGATAGAGAGGGAGATCATAATAGAGGGGCAACTCCGGACTGAAAGGCAGCTCCGGACAGAGAGACAGCTCTGGACTGAGGGGCAGTTCTGGGTATATAGCCATTTCTGGCTGAAGGGCAGCTCATGGCTGACTGACGAATCTGGACGCTCATGGCAGGCTGACGGCTCTCGACGCTCATGGCTGGCTGACGGCTCTCGACGCTCATGGCTGGCTGACGGCTCTCGACGCTCATGGCTGGCTGACGGCTCTCGACGCTCATGGCTGGCTGACGGCTCTCGACGCTCATGGCTGGCTGACGGCTCTCGACGCTCATGGCTGGCTGACGGCTCTCGACGCTCATGGCTGGCTGACGGCTCTCGACGCTCATGGCTGGCTGACGGCTCTCGACGCTCATGGCAGGCTGACGGCTCTCGACGCTCATGGCTCTCTGACGGCTCTCGACGCTCATGGCTCTCTGACGGCTCTGGCTGATCCTGTCTGGTTGGCGGCTCCGGCAGATCCTGTCTGGTTGGCGGCTCTGGCAGATCCTGTCTGGTTGGCGGCTCTGGCAGATCCTGTCTGACGGGCGGCTCTAGCGGCTCCTGTCTGGCGGGCGGCTCTAGCGGCTCCTGTCTGGCGGACGGCTCTGTAGGCTCATGGCAGACGGGCGGCTTTGCAGGCTCATGGCAGACGGGCGGCTTAGCAGGCTCATTGCAGACGGATGGCTCAGACGGCGCTGGGGAGACGGATGGCTCAGATGGCGCTGGGGAGACGGATGGCTCAGATGGCGCTGGTGAGAGGGATGGCTCAGATGGCGCTGGTGAGACGGATGGCTCTGGCCGGATAAGGCGCACTGTAGACCTGGTGCGTGGTGCCGGAACTGGAGGCACCGGGCTAAGGATACGCACCTTCATACTAGTGCGGGGAGCAGGGACAGGGCACACTGTACTCTCAAAGCCCACTCTATACCTGGTGCGTGGTACCGGCACTGGTGACACCGGGCTGAGGACAAGCACATCAGGATTAGTAGGGGGAGAAGAAACAGTGTGTACAGGGCTCTGGAGACGCACAGGAGGCTTAGTGCGTGGTGCCGGAACTGGAGGCACCGAACTGGACACACGCACTACAGGGAGAGTGCGTGGAGGAGGAACAGGGCTCAGGAGACGCACTGGTAGCCTAGTGCGTAGTGTAGGCACTGTAGGTACTAGGCTGGGGCGGGGAGGTAGCGCCGGAAATACCGGACCGTGGAGGCGTACTGGCACTCTTGAGCATTGAGCCTGCCCAACCTTACCTGGTTGAATGCTCCCGGTCGCCCGACCAGTGCGGGGAGGTGGAATAACCCGCACCGGCCTATGTAGGCGAACCGGGGAAACCATGCGTAAGGCAGGTGCCATGTATGCCGGCCCGAGGAGACGCACTGGAGACCAGACGCGTTGAGCCGGCCTCATGACACCTGGCTCAATACCCAATCTAGCCCTACCAGTGCGGGGAGGTGGAATAACCCGCACTGGGCTATGCACTCGTACAGGAGACACCGTGCGCTCTACTGCGTAACACGGCGCCTGCCCGTACTCCCGCTCTCCACGGTAAGCCTGGGAAGTGGGCGCAGGTCTCCTACCTGCCCTTGGCCCACTACCTCTTAGCCACCCCCCAAGACATTTTTGGGTGTTACTCACGGGCTTTTTGGGCTTCCGTGCCAGACGCGTTCCCTCATAACTCCGGTTCCTCTCTCCGGTAGCCTCTGCTCTCCTCAGTGCCTCCAGCTGTTCCCATGGGAGGCGATCCCTACCAGCCAGGATCTCCTCCCATGTGTAGCAACCTTTCCCGTCCAATATATCGTCCCAAGTCCATTCCTCCTTTTTTTCCTGTCCCTTACTCCGTTTACTCCGCTGCTTGGTTCTGGAGATTTGGTGGGTGATTCTGTAACGGCTTTCCTCTTCCTCTTCATCAGAAGAGGAGGAGCAGGGATTGAACCAATATGCAGCGGAGTTTGAACACATATTTATTTAACGAAAACACAAACTTAACTAAACTAACAAAACAACAAACGGTGTAGACAGACCTAGACGACGAACTTACATGAAACAAGAAGAACGCACGAATAGGGAACAGACTACATAAACCGAACAAACCGTAAACAGTCCCGTATGGTGCAAACATATACACAGACACGGAAGACAATCACCCACAACGAACACTGTGACAACGCCTACCTAAATATGACTCTTAATTAGAGGAACGCCAAACACCTGCCTCTAATTAAGAGCCATACCAGGCAACCCAAAACCAACACAGAAACAGAAAACATAGAATGCCCACCCAACCTCACGTCCTGACCAACTAACACACATAACAAACTAACATAAATAGGTCAGGAACGTGACACAAACTCTATATGTATTGTGTAATATGATAATAATATGATAGGACTGTCATCTGAAGAAGTTTGAGAAGGTCAGTGAAAAAATGTATATATTTTGCTGGTTTATTCGTTATCACTATTGTTGGCCTGAATCAATGCTGTTGTGTGGTTGGCTATTGTAGTAAGCTAATATAATGCTATATTGTGTTTTCGCTGTAAAACACTTAAAAAATCTGAAATATTGGCTGGATTCACAAGATCTTTGGCTTTCATTTGCTGTACGCTGTGTATTTTTCAGAAATGTTTTATGATGAGTATTTAGGTAATACACAATGGTCTCTGTAGTTATTCTAGTTGCTTTGGTGAGAGTTTTGATGGTGGCTGCAATGGTAAACTATGATTTATCCTGAAATATGCACATTTTTCTAACAAAACATATGCTATACAATAAATATGTTATCAGACTGTCATCTGATGAAGTTGTTTCTTGGTTGGTGGCTATTTATATCTTTATTTGGTCGAAATTGTGATAGCTACCTATGCAGGAAAAAAATGGTGGGAAAAAAAAGTTGTGTCTTTTGCTATCGTGGTTAGGTAATAGATTTACATATTGTGTCTTCCCTGTAAAACATTTTAAAAATCAGAAATGATGGCTGGATTCACAAGATGTGCATCTTTCATCTGGTGTCTTGGACTTGTGATTTAATGATATTTAGATGCTAGTATTTACTTGTGACGCTATGCTAGGCTATGCTAGTCAGCTTTTTTACTGATGGGGGTGCTCCCGGATCCGGGATTGTGATGAAGTAGAAGTTATTGTGCTAAAGTCTACAGTAACCTGAAGTATCTCTTTAATTATTGCCTAATTAACCTGCTAATAGCCATGTCCGCTAATGTCAAAATGCATCCACACCTTTACCACTACCATCTCTTTAAATTATCAAGTGCTGCAGCCGCAAACAGATTACCTCGGTAATTATCCAAACGGCCCGACCGATGCAATCATGCCCAGATTATACTAATAAATCAGTTTAGGTGATATATACTGAGTGTACAAACATTAGGGACACCTGCTCTTTCCATGACATAGACTGACCAGGTGAAAGCTATGATCCCTTATTGATGTCACTTGTTACATCCACTTCAATCCGTGTAGATGAAGGGGAGGAGGCAGGTTAAAGGATTTTTAAGCCTTGAGACAAGGATTGTGTATGTGTGCCATTCAGAGGGTGAATGGTCAAGAAAAAAATATTTAAGTGCCTTTGAACGGGGTATGTTAGTAGGTGCCAGGAGCAACAGTTTGAGTGTATCAAGAACTGCAACGGTGCTGGGTTTTTCACGCTCAACAGTTTCCTGTGCGTATCAAGATTGTCCACCAACCAAAGGCATCCAGCCATCTTGACATAACTGTGGGAGCATTGGAGTCAGCATGGGGCAGTATCCCTTTGGAACACTTTCAACACCTTGTAGTAGAGTCTATTCCCTGACGAATTGAGGCTGTTCTGAGAGCAAAAAGGGGTGCAACTCAATATTAGGAAGGTTTTCCTATTGTTTTGTATACTCAGTGTATAACTACGATGGTTAATTGTTCCTCATTTTGACATATATTCCAATGGGACCATGTTGATTACTACTGTGTCAGTCAGATTCTCTGTCCCATCATATATCTCATCATTAGATCAACTGTTGAGCAAGGTGTCTTATTAATAGCAACTTTCCTCTTTAGATGTGATTTTATCATTCGTACCTCCTTGACAAATAGCAGTATAATCATGACTGTTTAGGGCCAGAGTTGTGAAGGGAAACTGTGTTATGATCAGATCTGTGCTGGTGTGTCTGAACAGTTTGCTGTGGGGGAAAGTAGCGACCAACTGGCTGAGGCTGGCCACTGTTCTGGATGATTGATAGAGAGGAAGGGGGAGGGAGACAGAGACAGAAAGATAGACTCTATTGACTACATAACATCCTGGTCCTCATGCAGAAGAGACACTGTCATCATTAACTAGTGAGTGTTGAGTCTCTGATTCATAATCAACTCATCGGCCTGGCCGGTCGTGTCACTCATCATAGAGGTATATGTACTGTACTGTGTGTCCAACTCTGGTCAACCTTTTCAACTCTACAGTCTCCACAATAAGCAATTCTGCTGAAAAGTTTGCCACTAGACTCGACAAATGATCATCTTAAACAAATGTCAGTTTCAGTCAAGGCATCGCAAGGTATCAAAAGGCATCGTAAAAGACAGACACTGCATTGTTGCTGAGGAAATGTAATTAGTCATCTACTGCAGTGATTTGGTACTGCCAAGTCCAATCTTATATCACTGTGTCTATCACAGACAAGTACAACCAGTCAGACAAGAAGGGGGCAAAGAAAGACGCCCCTTAACTAAAACAGATCAGGACAAGGAGAGGTTATTACAGAAGATGTTCTCTCCCGTGTCCCTCTAGACACACAACCACTGGAGCATTTAAGTCGCTAGACGAACAGCTCAGACAAGTGAATTGACGTGTTAAGTTGCTGTCCCCCCCTCCCCTTCCCTTCCCCTCGACGTCTCCGAAGACCTACCACAACCAACGATAGTGGGTTCCATTAGGAATTTCAAGTTGAATTAAGGTGCTTGGGGAGGATACATTAACACATGTGCATAACGGCTCGGTAGTTAAATGTCAGAATGGGAATGAGGCCTGTGTGACTGTGACTTTATATTCCATTAGCCAGCGCCTCATGTTACCCTGCTGAGGAACTAAATAATACATACAGACAGGCCCCCAAAACACAAATCATCTTTTCACAATAATAGAAAATTAATGGGCCTGGATTTGGTAAGTAAATTACACCAGGAGGAGTTCCTAGGGAGTTACATTACTGGCTGGGACGATGATGACAAAGGATGCATTATAAGACCAAGGAAAATAGAGGGATGCACTCGTCCATAAAATGCTGAAATCTGAATAAAACGCGGCGGGAGGCTCTGTGAGACATGGCTTTCTAGAATCACCTTGTATAAAAATCCAATTCAGTTTGGGTGGTGATTAATTCATAAGCCCGTTAGTAAAATATTTCCCGTACAAAAATCCTCTGACAAAGAAAAAAGAAGGGTGTGTGTTTTGGAGTAGGCATATGGAATTAACATTTTCGCATGGTTGATTCAAAATATATATATTTTTTTAAAGAAATGGCTAAGAGCGAGCGAGGTCTTGAAAGATGCAAATGGAATAGTAATTTTATGGCACATTAGTTAGCAGTCACACTAAGTCATGTACACAATGTGTACCCATCATGATAAATAAAGACATACTTATAATGGTTTTATTTATGGCCCTGCAATATGCAAACCATTATCACTCACTCTGGATATTAGAGTACTACAGTCCCAAAGTACTACATGATACCAGGATTTTGTGTTTAACAAAAACAGCCATCTGATTGTTTAGTATGCGTGGTGATTATCGTACAGGACTAAACAGTGTACAAATGTTGCAAGTCATATTTTTTTATTTCAATTTTTTTTATTTAACCTTTATTTAAACTAGGCTGCATTGTATTGGTGGCATTGTACTGAAATAAGCTGAAATAAGCAGCAGTGTGATGCCACTATGCACAATGCATTTGTTTACATTGAACCAATGACTTATGACTTGTTACAGCATTAGAGCGAATGCATCTTACCTAGATCAAGTTTAAACATGCCTTGCCTTAGGGTTTTGAGAAACTGACGGTATACAATTACCTTATCTTAAATATAGAAATATGATAGAAATAGAAAATCAAGCCTAAACTGAAATAGCTATTTACATGACTCTAATGTAGGCAGGGTAGCCTAGTGGTTAGAGAGTTAGGACAGTAACCGAAAGGTTGCAAGATCAAATCCCTGAGCTGACAAGGTAAAAATCAGTTGTTCTGAGCAAGGCAGTTAACCCACTGTTCCTAGGCTGTCATTGAAAATAAGAATTTGTGCTTAACTGACTTGCCTAGATAAATAAAGGTAAATATATATATTGAAAATGATAATCCTCTCTATAGGACCTCTGTGCATGCCCTTTGACCCACAGCATGCAGTGACACAGGCAAACCACAGGGGGTGCTGTTTTTCTAGTGGAGCAGGTGTTAATGGCATCTCATTTCCCCACATAAACACCTTTCTCTCTCCCTGCACATCAATTATTACCACAAGCACACCAATCTATTGTTTACATTTTAAACAGGATGAGATGGGGGGGGTGTTGCACCATATGAGAGCAACAGAGCCAGCCCTGTGAGTCTACACAGGTTATAGTGTGGAGGGAGAGAGGAAAGAGGGAGAGGGGGAGACACGGACATTGAATAGAGAGGGAGAGAGAGGGGAGATGCGAGAGGGAGCAGGGTAAGAGGGGATGTAAGACAGGGAGGTGGAGAGGGAGAGGGGGTAGAGGGAGCAGGGGAGAGGGTAGCATAGTGGGACAGGGAGGTGGAGAAAGAGCAGGGAAGACGGGGGTGTAGGGCAGGGGGAGAGATGGTGGTGGAGGTGTCGGGAAAGAAGGGGGAACAGGGTCGAGAGAGGAGAGTGTAGGACATGGAGCACCAGGCCCCAGGAGAGTCATAAATAAGTCACACAGCCCCTGGACCTTCCTCTGAAGGTGCCAAGACTCTGTGATCTGACTCTTTCATCTGGTAGCCCTCCAGTGTCCTGGAGAGATGTAGGGAATTCAGATACTGAGTTACATGGGTGTGTGTGTGTGTGCGTACGTCTATGCCTGTGTGTGTGTGTGTGTGTGTGTGTGTGTGTGTGTGTGTGTGTGTGTGTGTGTGTGTGTGTGTGTGTGTGTGTGTGTGTGTGTGTGTGTGTGTGTGTGTGTGTGTGTGTGTGTGTGTGTGTGTGTGTGTGTGTGTGTGTGTGTGTGTGTGTGTGTGTGTGTTGTGGCTGTGTAAGAGTGTGCATGTAACATCACAACCCTCAGCATCAGAGACATCAGGCATCTTTATGCCCCCAGGGACCCAGCCATCCACCATTGTTTCAGAGCAGAGCTTTCTTTTTCAATTAGAAGCTCCAACACCAAGCCAGCAGTAGCAGGTGAGGTAGCTAGCTCCACAGCCTTCAGTTCAAATAATGACTGCAATTAAGCAATTAAGAGCCGGGAGGCATAGAGGCCAGGAGCTGAGCTAGCTATCTCTCACCCTTCTTAAACACACTGTAAATGAGGATTCGCCAGGGAATACACATGTTATTAGTCCTGTGTGTTATTAGGACAGCAACCTGTGCTACGCTGCTCCCTGTTGTGTTCTAATATAAATAGGTCAAATTAAGTGAGACTAGTAGACTAGAGCCGTGGTGATTTATCATGTTATCGTTATCATTATTATAACAATAGTTATTGGCATGAGCATTTTTTCTTTATTTAACGTTTATGTGTACTGGTTAATTAAGAATGCATTCTTATTTACAATGATGACCTGTCCAAAAGTAATGATTATGAGTATATAATATATGACTACCGATATATCTCTTCAAAATAGAACTGTATAGTAAAACGATATATTGTTTTAACTGTATACGACCTTAGAAACCTTCATATTTTCTTGCTTTACTGTTAGAATAGTCAACCACACAACCAAGGCACTGGCCAGCAAGGATGAGATATTTGGCATTTGTCAGGTAGGAAGAAAAAGTCCAAGCGAGCTAGCCTCACATTCAGAAATAACACACGTATTTAAACTATTGACTGCACTGAAGCTGCAGACTTCAAAAGATCCCGCTGACCTGTTTGCTGAGAAGCATCAAACCAAGTTTTCCCTCTCCCTCTTTTTCTCCTCCTCTCTTTCTCCTCCTCTCCCTCTCTCCCTCTTCCTTGCCAGTACTACACGTTTCATTATTAATATGTTTTTTCTCAAGTTTCTCTCTGACCCAGGACATTAAATAAAACATTGTATGGTTCATGAAAGATTATGAAAGAGCAGAGCACAAGCAGCGGGAGGTGTAAACTCAGCACAATTCATTCTGCTATATAATGTCAATGCCAACAACCCCCCCTCACCCCACCTCCATAGCCTGCAGACATATTGGCGGAACTACCAATGGATGCTAAGCTTTTTCCGACAAAGCTCCGAAGATAAAGTATCTCCCTTTTATCCCTTCTGCAAATCAATTCTGGGCCTTACAGCGAAATCCCATAAAATAACTTCAAACACCACTACTTACTCCGAAAATTTGTATTATGGCTATATCTCTTTGAACCTTTACCACTGAAGTTTTGGAGGAAAAATGATTTAAGCGTTACCTGCTAAGATGTTGGCCTGTCAGCACTTTACCTCAGTTTTTCTTGACATATCAACCTGTTACCTTGACTCTGTCTCCCTCCTCACTCTCTCCTGACTGTCTGTCTGCGTGTTTGGGGTTTGATTGCTGCTAACCACCCAGACCTGCAGATAAATACAAACGCTGCATGTTAACTTAATGGCTGCAGTAAGCGGGAGTTAGCAGGCATGAAGGCCCTACTGGCGCTGAAGCCGCCGCTTGACTGCTGAAAAATTCATCTTCTCCATCTCAACACTTCATCTCAACAAACCGTACCACGGCTGGGCCGGTATGGACGGTTACAGGGAACAGATGGGTTAGATTTTGATGATGGTTCTGTAAGTAATTGCAGAACTATGATTGTAGGGTTGGTGGAGTGGGGACCCGAGATCGTCGCTGGAATGATAATTGATAACATCAACAAACCACTTGGATCGAAAGGGAAAGTTGTTGCTATCTGTTTCAAGGCATTATCACGAGGAATCTTTTAACCAATTAGAAAACTTGTTGAGACATTAGTGCATGATTACCAGAGAATAACCCTTGTTGCTCCTGTAATCTGATTATAGTGCTCATCCTAATCTAATTCTAATTTCCACAACTATCAGTCTAATGATGAAGGTCTAGTAATCCCAGCTCCTTGGATCTATGGGCTCTTACTTTGTGGACTGGCGTGATGTACTGATCTCTCTTCTCTCCTGGCCCTCCTACTACCCTTCTTCCCAGAGACTAATGGCTGATTCAGTAATCTGGATATGATGGGCAGGTTCACTCCTAGGTAGAACAAATGCACTTGTGTGAACAACTTTAGTGATCACGGTCCTTGAAAGCAAACACTCCCCATCAGAATAACACAGCCATGGGGGACTAACGGGCTGACCCCATTCTAACTCCAAGTCATCTTTCTTCATGAACCGTGACCCTCCTTAACTCTCTCTCTTACAATCAACCTTCCCCTTGATCATTTGAGTGGTTGAGAGGTGAATGAATTACACACAAAGATACCAAATGGTATCGACACTAATGCATTGATTGACACATTATCTGATGCTTTTCAGGTGTTCTATTGAGGTGAATGCTACAGTAGTTGTCATCAACAACAATCCTGTGCACCAGCAAAGCTCTTTAGCCTGGGACTTTTCAATTATGCAAGACTCTTCCCTCCAACTGTCAGGGCCCAGGGGGGGCCAGCGTCCAACTGTCAGGGCCCAGGGGAGGCCAAGCGACAGTCTGTGCATTATTCTTTGATCAGGGGTTATACGGTACATAAGAGTGCACAGACTCGACCAGACACTGTGAGACTGAGTGCTATCTGACACAACACACACTCATCATATCCAAGATGACAGAGCTACAGAAGCAATACATGCCATTCCAATCTTGTTACCATCCAAACAATAAGAGGTTGAGAGGGAGGGGGTAAAGGGCTAAAATTGTCATTGTTTCTTTACAAAGCGACAGAGATCCAACCAACAAAACACCCCATCTGGTGAAAGTAGACTTAGGTTGTGTTCCAAATGGCACCCTATGCCCGAATATAGTGTCCCACTTTTGAGCAGGGCCCATAAGGTTCTGGTCAAATGTAGTGCACCATATAGGGAATAGGGTGCCTTAGTGAACAAGACAAAAACACCCCTTTCCCTCCCCATACACCCCCTCACTCACCCTGAGCTTATTGTCTTTTGTTGAGGTTTAAATCAACTCCCTTTTTGTATGTGCTTACACAAGGTCATACTGCACATCAATACTAGGGTTGTACTTACGCCAGATACAGATCAAGGGAGGTTCAACTGCTAACGATGAGAAGACACAGGTTCCATTTATAGTAGTTAACCGAGGATTACAAGTCAATTGGCTAATGAATAAACTGGAGTTACAGTAAAACAACTGTTCAACTCAAACAAAACATATTATACCTTATTGTCTTTACCGGATTATGCCCTATAAAAGTATTTTTGGGAAATGATTATGATCAAAGAACAATAGGAAACAGAAATAGACTTCATATTCGTACATGTCTTAGCGTTCTAAATATTCTGGTTAAATATTACATTGCACTATAATTAATATATAGCTACCAGGCATGGCAATTACACACACACACACACACACACACACACACACACACACACACACACACACACACACACACACACACACACACACACACACACACACACACACACACACACACACACACACACACACACACACACACACAAACAGCACTACTCTAAAACACAGAAGAGATAGTAGAGCACTCAGATAAGCTTATCAACTTAAACACAATTTCAGACAGCAATTCCCAGGGTACCTCCTCCTTCAATCTAAATCAGTTCAATAAACTCTGTCATGGAATCAAGCACTACACCACCCCAACTTCAGCTAGGACATAATACAAGCCACCTGCCTGAAATGCTTTGTCACTGAAATGAAATGTGATGTACAACCATTTTCCATGTGTTTGCCTCTCAAGTATGGATACTGAGCTTAATGAATTCAGATGGATCCCAAACACTGAACTTCTGCTCACTGCTGTTACTATTTGGGAAGAATAAAAATGTAGCAGGGCTGTGTGTGTGTGTGTGTGTGTGTGTGTGTGTGTGTGTGTGTGTGTGTGTGTGTGTGTGTGTGTGTGTGTGTGTGTGTGTGTGTGTGTGTGTGTGTGTGTGTGTGTGTGTGTGTGTGTGTGTGTGTGTGTGTGTGTGTGTGTGTTTATACATTTTCAAAACTACTCTGTGTCTCACTCATGGCTAAAAACATTTTTACCACAAAATCCCACATAATAATCTGTGTGCAATTAGCGAGAATGAGTTCAAACTAATGTACTCTCCAGAGATGGTGGTATAGTTAGTACCGCAGGATTTTGTGTTTAGTATTTCATTTGTCATCCAGAACCCTGGAAGGACAAGACAATGTACACTCCATTTTGCAACCTTTAGGTCTCTATTTAATCTGTATCGCGGAAGTTCAGCATTACCGTGTGATTGAAATTTGAAGGCAATGTTCCTGATTTAGTGTAGACTGTGTCAGAGATACTTTCGAGGAGATGGGAAACTCCGTTGGAATCCCATGAGTCATCAATGGGCCACGCGGTGCATTCTGGGTGATTTTGGGACAAGGATATCACTCCTTCAAGGAGTGATTGGAGTCAATTGGGCGCTCGCTCAAAAACCCAACATTATAATGAATTAGGTGAACAATAAGAACAACATTACACATCTTTTCCGAGATGCGAGATGATTCATTTGTTCTCTGTAATATCGTATAGCTTTGAAATCGTGACATTGCGTACTTTCGAGGAAAACAATCCACTTGTGGATTGTGTGATGATTAGCAACTACATGTTGCAGCATGACAACGTGAACACGATTGGTCGACAGTCTGCTGGGTGGGGCGTTATACGTTTCTCCATTCTTTGGCCAATGGGATTCCTATCCTCCATTCTAAGTATCTCTGAATGTAATCAGGGTAAGGGGTTCATTTGTCAGCTTAATCGGGATTTCCTTTACATTTCTAGAGAGCAATATGTAACTCTTCCGCGATACAGATTGAGTAGAGCCCTTCGTTTTCTAAACAGGGCCGGCACCAGAACTAATCAGTTGGACGGTCTTTGATTTCCATAGGCAGGCACTTTTTTTCACGGGACCTCCTATGTATTTAGCAGGTGTAAAAGTAAAGACCATAGGCAGCTTGTGAGTTGGAAGTTTGGGGAAACTTAACATTTATCCTACCATTTCTACCAATCTGCATGCCAGTTAGGATTATTTTTATATGCGCATTTTCGTGGAACAGTTTCATTTCAATAATAACATTTTAGTTTCTCAAAATCACAGCCTGTAGGTCAATGCAGCAGTAGGCCTATAACTTGCATCATTAGCAAAGTAAAATACACATGCCTACAGCCAACAAATAAAAACAGTAGAAAATATCCTGATGAAAAATCAATCCCATTAAACTCTCTACTCCGCATGTCTACCTCCATTTCTATCCGCCTTGACTTGAGCTATCAACTAGCCTATTCTTGGCACTCTGACTTTTTTTGCAAAAATTGTCCTCCCTCCATCTTAAACGGCACTGATCGGCACTTGGAGGTACAGTCGGGCAGACCAGAGCCCCTAAGGCCCGTACATAACGCCGGCCCTGTTTCTAAAGAAGCATTTTAGCTAGGATATGTTTTGTAATGGACTCTACTACCGCACACACAGCTAACTAGCTAGCGATCCCACATCGGCTACAGTTAGATGTTCTGGCACACTACTCTACATTACTAAACCCTTCATGAAGAGTGCTAAGGAGTGGGCTTAAGTTTAGGGCTAAGGATATACTCTTTCCACTGTCAAGCAGTATTTTAGGGACAAGGCTCAGGGGTACTGTAGGATTCCACTCAAACACACATTTAAGTGTTGTTTGTTGTCAGAGAAATCTACTACTCTGATGAAAAATTTAGCGTGCCCAGCTCAGAGTCCTTTTCGTTTTCATTGCTCAGTTCTGAATCCTGTAACTGAGCACAGACTGTTTAAATAAGATATGCAGATTGACTGAAATGGAGATACAAGACCAAATAGACATGGACTCTAGCTTCCACCTCAGCTAGCTGTAGCTTCAATCCATCCAAAGACTTTGTACATCCACCAGTATCATATCCTATACAGGTTCCATCTCATAGCTGTAGCTCCAATTCAACTGGGTTGCAAGTGATGCTGCTCCATAGCTAGATTCAACCAATTCCTTGTTTACAAGAGATTGTGCGGTCATTATATCTGTATTTATCCATTTAAATGTGGTCAAATCTAAATCCAAGTCAATGACACCAGTTCCATCCTACAGTAAGGTTGGTAAAACAGGTGTTTAGGCCTAGTTCATGTTTTTACCCTGATTCTGGCACACACTAGGGACACACTGTTTACAGCAGCAGGAGGGGAGTGTTTTCTCACCAGGGCCCTGTGTGCTCTTCCATGTAACATATAAAGGGTAGCGAGAGGAGTCTTGATGGGGAGGCTGTGCAAACAGAGTTACAGGGCACGTTACAGGGAGCACACGTGTCTAACCCTCTGATACCACCGTCTCACACTGAGACTGTCAAACACAGGGAGAAGCAGCCTCACAGCACAGCCTCACAGCACAGCCTCACAGCACAGCCTCACAGCACAGCCTCACAGCACAGCCTCACAGCACCCAAAACAGGGGGGTCATATTCTGGTGGCTCGTATGAATTCAAATCATGTCTCGAGTTTAAGAAGAACAAACTCAAACATCGGTCATTTAAGGTCTTATCTCCCAAAATAATTAACGTGGTCCAACCACTCAAGCTAATTAGGCCTACTATAATTGTATGTGACACATTGGGAGGTTTACGTGATCATGGAAAATTGGGAAAAGGGAATTTCCTTCGAAAGGACCCATGAGCACTAACGTGAAGTTCACAAGAGCATATCAAATTTGCTGTCAAACAAACGCTACAGATGTTTCTTTTGGGGAAAGGAAGGCTAGATACATTTTTCATTCATTCTGCATCTTGAAAATGTGGCATAAGTAAAGGCTTTGATTTCTAGATTAACAGATGGAAAAGGGGTCTTAGAAAACTTCCACCAGAAAAAGTCTTTAAAAAGGTATCAGAAATAGGGATGGGTATTTCATTTGAGTACTCAAGTATGCAACTGGGGGGAAAAATACATATATTTTTAGAACCCAAGTCCCACACTGGAATAAAAAATGTGCGCATTTATCGATATGTCAACAGTGAACAACAATGCCTAATTTATCATAACCATTACAGATAACAAATCCTGATTGCTAAATTGCCCCATATACAGTATATTCAGTCAATAAAACAACTAATGCCATTTAAGAATCATTTATTGAAACTGTGATATCAACTGGTTATAAACTCAGCAAAAAAAAGAAACGTCCCTTTTTTCCCCCCACTTGTTTCCCAAGCCCTTATCACAGTCGAGACACACCTATTTTATAGTTAAAAAAAACATGATTTAATATATCAGAATGGAATAACAGAAAAATTTTCCAAATGAAAAACGTTAGTGAGAAGTGATGCGCATCTCACGTCTGAAACAGTTCTTCTCAAAGAGGGATCATTTGAAACGGGGGTCAGTTTAGCAAAAAACCTATCTGTCTTCCTTTCAATATACATAAGTTCATTTTAGTTTATTCTGCCTGTTCTTTAGAATTGTCTAAATGGCTTAACAATTCCACATTGATCACTGCATGGTGATGTATTAACATACATGCTACCGTTCAAAATGTTGGGATCACTTAGAAATGTCCTTTTTGAAAGAAAAGCACATTTTCTGTCCATTAAAATAACATCAAATTGATCAGAAATACAGTGTTGACATTGTTAATATTGTAAATGACTATTGTAGCTGGAAACAGAAAGGAAAATCTACATTTACAGAGGCCCATTATCAGCAACCATCACTCCTGTGTTCCAATGGCACGTTGTGTTAGCTAATCCAAGTTTATAATTTTAAAAGGCTAATTGATCATTAGAAAATCATTTTGCAATTATGTTAGCACAGCTGAAAACTGTTTGTTGATTAAAGAAGCAATAAAACTGGCCTTCTTTAAACTAGTTGAGTATCTGGAGCATCAGCAGTTGTGGGTTCGATTACAGGCTCAAAATGGCCAGAAACAAAGACCTTATTCTGAAACTGATTAATGCACTCCTTGCCTGGTCCGTGAGGTTTGGTGGGTGGCCTTCTCTTGGCAGGTCTGTTGTGGAACCACATTCTTTCCATTTCCTATTAATGTATTTAATGGTGGGATGTTCAAAGTTTCAGATGTTTTTTTTAACCCAACCCTGACCTGTTTGGAGAGCTCCTTGTTCTTCATGGGGCCGCTTGCTTGGTGGTGCCCCTTGCTTAGTGCTTTTGCAGACCCTGGGGCCTTTTAGAACAGGTATATATATATTAATAATATATATATATACTGAGATCATGTGACACTTAGATTGCACACAAGTGGACTTTATTTAACTAATTATGTGACTTCTGAAGGTAATTAGTTGCACCAGATCTTATTTAGGTGCTTCAGGCACGCACCACTTTCCGTTTTATTTAATCCTTTTTTTATTTCACTTCACCAATTTGGACTATTCCGTGTATGTCCATTACATGAAATCCAAATAAAAATACTTTTAAATTACAAGTAATGCAACAAAATAGGAAAAACGCCAACGGGGATGAATACTTTTGCAAGGCACTGTATGTTTGGTGAGTAGGCTTAGGCTTAATGATTCTGAAGAAAATACTCTCTCTCTTTATCAAACTAAAGTTTTGGCCTATTTTCAGTGTGGAACCTATCTATGTTTAGGGAGTTATATGCTAAGCTAACCAATTCTAAAAGGAACTAGCAGTTCACAAACCAGCCTAAGCGGGAAATTATTCCAAAACGGCAGCTCTTTGTTGGAACACATATTTCCCTACTTCAATCAGTCTATTTTGAATTTGTGATAAAACTGTCATCCTTTGGCAAGGAATGTAGCTTGTGTATCCCATCAGTTAGATACGTTTTTATAGGTATTTATTTCTGTAGGCCTAACAGGAGCTTGTGTGCACACTCAGCACGCGTGTGTATGATCAATAATGGTGCCGGAGGAGATGGCTTCCGTTTTACGTCTCCTAACCAATTCTGCTTATTTGTTTATTTGTAACTTACTTGTAACTTACTTGTTGTACCGGACAAATAATTTTTTTCCAAAGCGAGTTGGACGTGAAGGATTTACTTCAGACACCGGACACGACACAAATCCCCGTCATTCGCATTAAGAAGAGACAGAGATATAGAGATGTAGGTCGGCGTGCTTTGTAAGAATCCGACGGCGGCGAGTGGGTAACCCACCTCTACCATCCGTCCTATTAGCTAACGTGCAATCATTGGATAATAAAGTGGATGAGCTCTGATCAAGACTATCCTACCAACGGGACATAAACTGTAATATCTTATGTTTCATCGAGTCGTGGCTGAACAACGTAATGGATAACATACAGCTGGCTGGGTTTTCTGTGCATCAGCAAGATAGAACAGCTACCTCCGGTAAGACAAGGGGTGGCAGTCTGTGTCTATTTGTCAATAATAGCTGGTGCACGAAATCTAATATTAAGGAAGGCTCAAGGTTTTGCTCGCCTGAGGTAGGTAGATCTCATGATAACCTGTAGACCACACTATTTACCAAGAGATTTTAAATCTATATTTATCACCACAAACCGATGCTGGCAATAAGGCTGCACTCAACGAGCTGAATAAGGCCATAAGCAAACAAGAAAATGCTCAACCAGAGGCGGCTCTCCTAGTGGCTGGGGACTTCAATGCAGGGAAACTTAAATCCGTTTTACCTCATTTCTACCAGCATGTTACGTGTACAACCAGAGGGAAAAAAGCTCTAGACCACCTTAACTCCACACACAGATGCGTACAAAGCTCTCCGTCATTCTCCATTTGGCAAATCTGACCATAACTTTATCCACCTGATTCCTGCTTACAAGCAAAAAAAAAAGCAGGAAGGTCCAGTGACTCGCTCAATACGGAAGTGGTCAGTTGACGCAGACGCTAAAGTACAGGACTGTTTTGCACAGACTGGAATATGTTCCGAGATTCTTTCTATAGCATTGATGAGTATACCACATCAGTCACTATCTTCATCAATAAGTGCATCGATCACGTCATCTCCACTGTGACCGTACCTACATACCCCAATCAGAAGCCATAGATTACAGGCAACATCCGCACTGAGCTAAAGGGTAGAGCTGCTGCTTTCAAAGAGCAGGACTCTAACCCCGGCCTTGCTGCAGGAGGGACTGGTGCACTTCACAAAATAGATGGCATCATGAGGGAGGAAAATTATGTGGATATATTGAAGCAACATCTCAAGACATCAATCAGGAAGTTAAAGCTTGGTCGCAAATGGGTCTTCCAAATGGACAATGACATCAAGCATACTTCCAAAGTTGTTGTAAAATGGCTTAAGGACAACAAAGTCAAGGTATTGGAGTGGCCATCACAAAGCCCTAACCTCACGCCTTTAGAAAATGTGTGGGCAGAACTGAAAAAGCATGTGCGAGCAAAGAGGCCTACAAACCTGACTCAGTTACACCAGCTTTGTCAGGAGGAATGGGCCAAAATTCACCCAACTTATTGTGGTAAGCTTGTGCAAGGCTACCCGAAACGTTGGACTCAAGTTAAACAATTTAAAGGCAATGCTACCAAATACTAATTGAGTGTATGTAAACTTCATAATCATTCTCTCTACTATTATTCTGACATTTCACATTCTTAAAACAGTGGTGATCCTAACTGACCTAAGACGGGGAATTTTAACTAGGAATAAAGGTCAGGAATTGTGAAAAACTGAGTTTGAATTTATTTGGCTAAGGTGTATGTAAACTTCCGACTTCAACTGTAGGTTCTAGCCTGATAGAAAATGTAGTCTTGACGTCAATCACTCAAGCCCATCACTAATCAGAAATACAACAAACACAAGATATATATTTTAAGAAATATTGCCTTTTTCCTCGTAATTCCCTTTTTTCATGGTTTTGCCTCTTATTTCCATTATCCACATATACTATATATGCAAAAGTATGTTGACACCCCTTCAAATTAGTGGATTCAGCTATTTCAGCCACACCCGTTGATGACAAGTGTATAAAATCGAGCACACAGCCATGCAATCTCCATAGGAAATTATTGTCAGAAGAATGGCCTTATTAAGAGCTCAGTGTCTTTCAACGTGGTACCGTCATATGATACCATCTTTCCAACAAGTAAGTATGTCAAATTTCTGTCCTACTAAAGCTTCCCCGGTCAACTGTTTGTGCTGTTATTGTGAAGCGGAAACCTTTAGGTTCAACAACGGTTCAGCCGCGAAGTGGTAGGCCACACAAGCTCACCGAACAGAACCAGCGAGTCCTGAAAAGAGTAGCACGTAAAAATCGTCTTTCCTCGGTTGCATAATTCACTACCGAGTTCCAAACTAGCCCTGGAAGCAACGTCAGCACAAAAACTGTTCGTTGGGAGCTTCATGAAATGGGTTTCCATGGCCGAGCAGCTTCACAAAAGCATAAGATCACTATGCGCAATGCCAAGCGTTTGCTGGAGTGGTGAAGAGCTCGCAGACATTGGTCTCTGGAACAGTGGAAACGCGTTCTCTGGAGTGATGAATCATGCTTCACCATCTGGCAGTCCGACAGACGAATCTGGGTTTGGCGGATACCAGGAAAACGCTACCTGCCCAAATGCATAGTGCCAACTGTAGAGTTTGGTGGAGGAGGAATAATGGTCCGGGGCTGTTTTTCATAGTTTGGGATAGGCCCCTTAGTTCCAGTGAAGGGAAATCGTAACGCTCCTTCATACAATGACATTCTAGACTTCCAAGTCTTTGCGTCCAACTTTGTGGCAACAGTTTGGTGTAGGCCCTTTCCTGTTTTAGCATGACAATGCCCCCGTGCACAAAGCGAGGTCCATACAGAAATGTTTTGTTGAGATCTGTGTGAAAGAACTTGACTGGCCTGCACATAGCCCTGACCTCAACCCCATCGAACACCTTTGGGATGAATTGGAACGCAGACTGCGAGCCAGGCCTAATCGCGCAACATCAGTGTCTGACCTCACTAATGCTCTTGTAGCTGAATGGAAGCAAGTCCCCACAGAAATGTTCCAACATCTAGTGGAAATCCTTCCCAGAAGAGTAGAGGCTTTTATAGGAGCAAAGCGGGGACCAATCCATATTAATGCCCATGATTTTGGAATGAGATGTTCGATGAGCAGATGTCCACATACTTTTGGTCATGTGGTGTATCTTTCAGATATTTGCACATTTCTCTCCCTCGTGAGGAGGGAGGATAATGAACGTTCACACAAGTAACAATTAATGCTATATCTACCAATTACTTATAGGGATTTTACTGATATCAATTTAGTTTATTAATTATTAAGTGGTTAAAACTCGCAATTCTGTTACTAAAAAATGTGTCAAAAGAATTACTGCAATTGAATTTGCTACAATGGAAAATCATAATAGTCACAAACCACAGTTGTGTCACCTGCTACTGTCCTTCCTTCTACTGGCATACTGTTATGTTCAGCTCATAATGGTTTTCTTTGTCTTTTTGTTGTCTGACAGTCAAACAATGTGTTAAAACAGTCTGAACAACTCTCTCCCTCTCTCTCTCTTTCTCTCTCTCTCTCTCTCTCTCTTTCTCTCTCTCTCAGCTCTTACTGACACCTACCCCTCTCCATTGACTGTACCAGCAAACTCACCCACTGAGCATGGACCAACACCAGACGTCCATGAAATTTGGTCAGTCCACCCTAGCCATGATGTTAACATCCACAGGTGGACAGTAAAGACAATTAGAGTATAGACCAGTACAGTAAATTAGTGTAAAGTACAGTAGAGTGTACTGTACTGTTCTGAACTATACTCAACTTTATTGTACTGTACTGAACTCAAATGTACTGTAATCTACTGCACTGTACTGAACTCTACCCTACCCTACCATCTACCCTACCCTGCTGTGCTGTATTGTATTGTATTGTACTGTACTGTACTGTACTGTACTGTACTGTACTGTACTGTACTGTACTGTACTGTACTGTGCTCTGCTGTGCTGTGCTGCGCTGTGATGTACAAACTTGTGAAACATGAGGAGAATGACATTAATATCCATAATTATGCATTTCTGTGGTACAGATCAGGGACCCATGACGTAATTCCGTTACGGTAATTTTGTTGCTTGGTGTAAATCCACTTCACTGTAGTTCAATAACCAAAATAGATGATTTCATACTCAAGGTGCCATCTCATAGCTGACACCCCATTCTTTCTGCAGACATCTTTGAATCTTAATAATTCGAAGCAGTTATCTATGTACATGACTTAGTCATGCGTACATAGATTTTACGTAAGGGTGATCAAGGGAATCAAACCCACTTTCCTGGTTTTGCAAGCGCAATGCTTTACCAACTGACCTATAGAGCGTTCTTTGAACTTAGCGGAGGCCAGGAAAAGACTCAAATTGTAACTTAGTTCCCTCTGTCAGTGTGGGAATATGTAAATGTAAAACGGAATAACTGTTCTGACTTTTCACCTAAATGCTCTGTCAGATTTGACTAAAACCAGCATGTTCACTTTCAGGAGAACAGTAGCAGGAAAAGACCGAGCGAGATGGAGAGAACGAGAGAGCAGGAAAGTGATGGAGAGAACAAAAGAAGCCTGTGAGAGAGAGAGAAAGGGAACAAGTTCTGCGAAAGAGAACAAGAGAGCAGGAGAGAACGAGAAAGAAGGAAAGAGAGAGAGGGAGAGAGGCCTGGGAGAGAGGCCTATGAAAGAGACGGAGAGAGAGAACGGGAGAAAAGGTGAAAAGCTAAGCAGTTTATGGCTCGTTTGTCTCAGACATGGAAGGAGCCCACATTCAGTACTCTCTATCCACAACAATGTGGTATGGAATTTTCAGAAAATATAATATGAAAGTGGCAGATAATGATTGCCGGTAGACTCTCTCACACTCTCCATTGTTCCCACTGAGACACCGCTTTCCTGGTGTCGCCCGTCACTCTCTGCCTCTTAATTGAAACAATTTCCTCCACCGCCAACGTTACAGCATTCACCTCCCCTCCACCATCCTATCTCTCCTATGAGATCCATGAGGTGCTGCTGAAAGGCCCTGAGGCAGGCAGGCAGGCAGACAGACGCCAAGCTGAAAGGATCAGACTTTAGGAGGAGTGATCCATGGATGGCAGGAGAGATAGAAAGAACAGTGTTTACACGACGTCACCGAACCAGCTGTTTTCCTGCCTGTGTGGCTGGCTTTGGTCCAGGCTTCCTTCCTGTGACTGAGAAGACTGAGAGACTGAGAAACGGAGGGAGCCAATATAACGTGAGAAGCAGCCGCTGCTGCTGCCGTCGCTAGCTGTGATATCCTTAAGTTCTCGCTCCGAGTTGTGTGCTGTACAATCCCCCTCACCACTTAGGGAGAAAACAGCCCGCTTGAGAGCCGAGCTTTGATATGTAGAAATAGGAAGGCGTCTTATTTACCCCCCATCCCTCAGCTGGGAATGGAGGGATGAAAGAAGCGGAAAGAGAGAAGGAGGGAGAAGGAAGGAACAGGACGCTGAGGGGCTGGGGATTAACAATGACATAACATGAAGAGGGGTATGTCAGCGCAGTGACACCTCGTTTCGCCTGCCATTGTCTGATTACCCCAAACCACAGCCCCACCATCGACAGGGATGATCACAGAAAGGCGGGAAAAACACAAATGTCAGTCTTAGGTGACAAAGCCAATTCCCGCAGTGCCTATTCCTTAAAACCAAACATTAGAGAAGTGGAGAAGAAGCAGAGTGAGCATAGGAGAAGGGAGAGAAAGAGAGAAGGAGGAGTATGGAGGGTGGAGGAGGAGAAAGAGAGAGGGGAGGAGAGACTCACACATGGACAGCTTACAGGGGATACAAACCAAAAGATTATGTTAATCTTACTTCCTTTGTCCCCCGCGAAATGTTTTCATACTACGCCTTTTATGTGTGGAGGAAGGGATGTGAACCTCTTCAGTCAGGGACAGTGGGCACTTTCTGTGTGGTTTCTGGGTAATTAGCAGCAGTAGCAGACCCTTTCTGTTTCTCTGCTCAAGCTTATGGTCTTCTTAAGGGATTTCTCCCCCCTCAGACCCCTCTCTCTGTCTGCTGCTGCTGGGGAGTCCTGATTCCCAGCCCTGGCCCCAGCTCCCCGGCACTCCCTGGCCCTATAGCTCACTGGCCAAGCCACGACCAGCCATCTGCTAGTGATAGGAGGATCAAAACCTTCTGAGGCTCTCAGCAGCGACAACAATCAAATGGACAGCTTAAGTTCAGACAGGTGACTGCATTAATTAAACCATTCAGGACTGAAACACAACACCGAAATGGGTCCCAATTCATCTGTCCACAGATTCCACTACTGTTCATATCCAGGCCTGACTTGGACTTAGCGCCATGTCCACATATTGCTGGTGTTCTTGTCTAGTTGGGTAGATGTTGTTGAAACCGTCAGATCCTTTTGAGGTTTGCTTTTTCAATAAATGATCTCGGTCACTTGTAGAAACGATATTTGTTACATTATTGTTAATTGAAGTAAACAAACTGTAAAGGTAAATGCTTGAGTGAACAGTTCAGAAGCAAGCAAATCTCCATCTCAATTATTAAAATCACATCATCAAACCGCACCACTCCACCATCTTCCTCCCAATGCTTTTTTTGGCATTGAGGGGGGTCCAAAATAAATCGGGACAAATTTCTTACAAAAACACTTAAACTTCTGGAGAATCAAAAGTGGTTGTAAATAGTTGTATCCTCGTTGGGGAGAACTGACTCCTAATCTCTTTTCCCATGGAGAGAAGCAGAAGCCAGGGGATGGCTAAGGCGTGGCTACTGATACCACAAACACTCCTCTTTAAACCCTGCATAGGGGATAGATAACAGCAATCCCACATCTAAAGACCACTGGTGGCTTACGCTCATCATATCTCCTGGGCCTTTTCAATAGGAGGTCAGAGGAGCTTCTCAGATAAAGTGGTGTACAAGGAGATCAGAGGGGTGGAGCTCTTCAGGACGACAACATACAGAAAACACATTTTTTGAAATTGAAACCGATACATTTCTCGTTCCAGAAGAGGTGTTAAGTCTCGTTGTAGCTGTGTTTTTGTTCTTTTTCCCCTTTCTCCTTTGATGTAATTTTTGGGGGGTTTAACTTAATAATGTTTTTTCAATGAGCGACACCTCTCGTCTTCTCCTCTCCACTCCAATAGATGAAGCCTCTCTTGTTTTGTTGTGGGTTGAGCTGCTGCGTCTCATTGTCCCCGTCACGGGTGCTTTGTCTCACACACAGGCCCCAGTGCAGCCCAGTGCACCCACACACAACGCAGGGGGGGGCCGCATCAAAGCCTGGGCGAGATGGACTCAGTAACACTGGATTAAGGTCTTCTGCATGATAAAGTAGCTACCTAGGGGTGGAATTAACTTAATATGTCAAAGAATGTTATTGAGAGGGTATAAAGTGCCAAAGAGCTCTGTCATTCTCTCCGTAATGTCCTAATCCTGGGCAGGACACAGAGGGCTGTGGGGCGGGCTGGAGCAGTGTGCTAATCACAGAGATGCCTTCCCATCTGTAGTCGCCTTCGTCCTTTAAAGCTGTTCCAACTTCTCCCTAAACTCAATTATCGTCCCAGAGAGACCAAGATGGCATGTTAAGTTACGTGAAAGGGAGACTCGGAGCAGGAGCAAATAGAAATCTCCAGCGTTAAAGCAATGAGGTGTAGACCAACGCCGCCAATTGGAGTCGAGCTAAACAGATTAAGGCAGGGATCTATAGACCTGCAAAACAACGTGACAATGAGTTAAAGGGAGGAGGAATCTCACTTTCAAAGCATCCTCTAATCTATTAATCACGGCTGGATCTGAAGGCCTGTGCCCCGGCATATATTTCTCTATTTACACCTCACACACTGCTGAGACCACCGGCCATCGAAGACCTCAGATGGGGAATGAGCAACACACGACGTCTCTCTGACGAGACCGACCAGCCTTGATCCCTTGAGCAATTTGACTCCGTATAGTAGTCCCATTTAAAGGCTAATATGTTGTCTTCTGTTTTAATCGTGTTTCAGATATATTCCCTTTTGTATAGCAGATGGATTCCTCAGACAGTGCAGCACAAAAAACGTAATTTTCTTTTGTCAATCTGTCGACAACTTCTGCATTGACAAACATCAGTTACAAACAGAACTAGCAACAGCAGATTTATTTTTGCGTTGTAAGATGTTCAGAAGCTGTCAGCTCTGAGAGAGGGAGACAATACAAAGCATGGCTGCCTTTTAGGCTTTCACTAGGGAGAAATAACACATCCATGAGAGAAAATGAATAAAACACTTTGATTTTGATGCAAAGGCAATGAGATGTTATAAATCCATTACTTTATTTAGATATGACTAAATACATACTTTATCTAAATACCAGTGGTGGAAAAAGTACCCAATTGTCATACTTGAGTAAAAGTTAAGATACCTTCATAGAAGTAAAAGTGAAAGTCACCCAGTAAAATACTACTTGTGTAAAAGTCTAAAAGTATTTGATTTTAAATATACTTAAGTATCAGAAGTAAATGTAATTGCTAAAATATACTTCTTAGTATCAAAAGTGTCAAAAGAAAAAGCATAGTCATTTCAAATTCCTTATATTAAGCAAACCAGATGGCACCATTTTCTTGATTTTTTTTCTATTTACAGATAGACAGGGGTACACTTCAACACTCAGACATCATTACAAATTAAGCATGTGTGTTTAGTGAGTCCGCCAGATCAGAGGCAGTAGGGATGACCAGGGATGTTCTCTTGATAAGTGTGTGAATCAGACAATTTTCCTGTCCTGCTAAGCATTCAAAATGTAACGAGTACTTTTGGGGTTCAAGGAAAATGTATGGAGTAAAAAGTACATATTTGTTTTAGGAATTTAGTGAAGTAAAAGTAAAAGTTGTCAAAAATATAAACAGTAAAGAAAAGTACAGATACCCAAAAAGTACTTTCAAGTATTTGTACTTAATTACTTTACACCACTGCTAAATACAAAACTGTAACATGTCTGATGCATGCTTTACAGTTTATAAAAAATGAAATGACACTGAACAGATTACTGAACAGACCTGGGATCAAATACTATTTCAAATATCTTAAATACTTTCACATAGATTGCCTTGCAAAAGTGTTCAGAACCCTTGAATTTCTTCTTCTTGAATTTGGATTAAAATTGATTTAATCTACACAAGGTACTTTCCAATGTCAAAGTGGAATATAAATGATATACAGTAGCAGTAAAAAGTTTGGACACACCGACTCATTCCAGGGTTTTTCATTATTGTACTATTTTCGACATTCTACATTGTAGAATAATAGTGAAGACATCAAAACTATGAAATAACACATGAAATCATGTAGTATCAAAAAAAAGTGTTAAACAAATCAAAATATATTTTATATTTGAGATTCTTCAATTACTACCCTTTGCCTTGATGACAGCTTTGCACACTCTTGGCATTGGCTTCTGTCTGGCCACTCTAACATTAAGGCATGTTTGATGGAGTGCTGCAGAGATGGTTGTCCTTCTGGAAGCTTCTCCCATCTCCACAGATGAACTCTAGAGCTCTGACTGGCAGCCATCTCTAGGAAGACTCTTGGTGGTTCCAAACTTCTTCCATTTAAGAATGATGGAGGCCACTGTGTTCTTGGGGACCTTCAATGCTGCAGACATTTGTTGGTACTCTTCCCCAGATCTGTACCTTGACACAATCCTGTCTCGGAGCTCTAAAGACAATTCCTTCAATCTCATGGCTTGGTTTTTGCTTTGACATGCACTGTCAAGTGTGGGACCTTATATAGACTGGTGGGTGCCTTTCCAAATCATGACCAATCAATTGAATTTACCACAGGTGGACTCCAATCAAGATCTAGAAACATCTCAAGGATGATCAATGGAAACAGGATGCAACTGAGCTCAATTTCGAGTCTCATAGCAAAGGGTCTGAATACTTATGTAAATAAGGTATTTCTGTTTTAATTTTTAATACATTTGAAAAATTAAAAAAAAACTGTTTTCGCTTTGGAAATATGTGGTATTGTGTGTAGATTGATGAATACTCTGAATGCGCTGTATATATAAAAGTATGTGGACAACCCTTCAAATTTGTGTATTTGGCTATTCCAGCCACACAGGTTACTGACAGGTGTATAAAATTGAGAAGAATGGCCTTTATTGAAGAGCTCAGTGACTTTCAATGTGACACCGTCATAGGATGCCACCTTTCCAACAAGTCAGTTGGTAACATTTCTGCCCTGCTAGAGCTGCCCCAGTCAACTGTAAATGCTATTATTGTGAAGTGGAAACGTTTTAGGAGCAACAACGGCTCAGTTGCGAAATGGTAGGCCACACAGGCTCACAGAATGGGACCACCGAGTGCTGAAGCACAAAGCGCATAAAAAGCTTCCTCTGTTGCAATACTCAATTCCGAGTTCTAAACTGCCTCTGGAAGCAACATCAGCACAATAACTATTCGTCGGGAGCTTCATGAAAAGGGTTTCCATGGCCGAGCAGCCATACACAAGCCTAAGAACACCATGCGCAGTGCCAAGCGTCGGCTAGAGTGGTGTACCGCTCTTTGCCATTGGACAATGGAGCAGTGGAAAAGCATTCTCTGGAGTGATGAATCACGCTTTTCCATCTGGCAGTCCAACAGACGAGGGTTTGGCGGATTCCAGGAGAACACTACCCACCCGAATGCATAGTGCCAACTGTAAAGTTTGGTGGAGGAGGAATAATGGTTTCGGGCTGTTTTCATGTTTCGGGCAAGGCCCCTTAGATCCAATGAAGGGAAATCTTAATGCTACAGCACACAATGACATTCTAAACAATTCTGTGCTTCCAACTTTTTAGCAACAGTTTGGTGTAGGCCCTTTCCTGTTTCAGCATGACAATGCCCCCATACACAAAGCAAGGTCCCTACAGAAATGGTTTGTCGAGATCGGTGTGGAAGAACTTGACTGGCCTGCACACAGCCCTAACTCAAATAAAAGCACTTGTTTTGGGCTGTGTATTTCAACATACTCAAATACACAGAAAAAGTATTTTAAACACCAGATACTCAAATACACATGTATTTGAACCCAGGTCTCTTATTGAATGAGGGGGAACTTCAGTAAATTTCAATACAAACAATGAAGAGAATATATTTATATTGATATATTTATAAAGAATAAGGACATGGGAGCTTGTGTCTTTTAAACAATTTCAGTAATAAGCCGGTGAGTTTTAAGCCGCTGAGTGTGGCATAAATGTCCAGAAAGTACGAGGTAATGTGTGCAGCGGCAAGTCTGGACGTTTTGTTCTGCTCATTGGATGCTTTAGCCATCATGACCTCAAACCACCTCCTATGTTGTGTGTGTGCGGAGGTGCGTGTGTGCGTGCACGATTTAGCATACTGTACGTACACGCTCAGGCCCAAGGGCTGGGGGGAGTCCGACACAGGCAGGCACTTCACTGTCCAACGCTAAGCAGGCAGCTATCAGAAACCCACCCAGGCTCCATATATTCAATTAAATTAACACAAGAACACTATTATAACACTGCTGAGATACTGACCCTGGATAATCGATAACACGCAATGGCAGGCTTCATTTCATCTCCATTTTACACTGTTTCCTACTCTCGCCATAACAACAGAGCAACCAATAACAAATGACATGCAATTTCACATTCAGCAAAGCATATACACAACGATTCTCTCTGCATCAATTCAGTTCCATATGTGGACTAAGTTTCCATTCACGGCAGGCGCATAGTCAGACGCTTGCGTTGAGTAGTCGAGGCAAAATGGCCTACGCCTCCATGCCACACAACCATGCCAAATCTACTTAGGACAAAATGTGTGCTTGCTTCCCCTCAAAAGAGATGAGCTTACAGTCTGCCGAACGAACAAATCCATAAATTGGTGCATTTGTGCGGCAAATCTTGAGAACAACTGACCTTCACAAAGCCATTCGTCCAAAATGGCCTAAATGTGTTGAGTCTAAAAGCCAGTCATTACTTCCAATAGGCAGACTTGGGTCTGATATTCTGCCAGACAGAGATAGTACTCTGGAGAATGGACAGAATGGTGTGATACTCTTTATCAAACTGGAAATACATTTCTCTAAAAGTTCCACTGTTTGCTCTGAATTGAACTAAGTACCTGTGAAGGACCGCAGTTCCTCAACCATGTGATGCTTATGGTATGTGGTCTTACACCGTGTCAACGGCCTTGTTTGACATCAGCTCACTCAGAGGAAAGACAAGCGAATAAGAAAGGATATGGCTCCTAACTGTTACAGTGTAATGCGGGCAAACAGCTTTTCTTATGGACACAAAAAACCTTAATGTGACATTTTGCGCCTTTGAGCAATATAACATATCTCTGTGAGCATGGTGACACAATTAGAAAGGAGGGCATATCCTCTTCCTCTGGCACAGATCCAGTAGAACGTTTTCCCGCCTAAACAGGCCAGGCGTCGCGTAGCGGCCAGTCACAGCGGAGCGCCCTTCAACAAGAGAAGATGCTGCTGCTGACATGCTGTACAGAGGCATTAACCTGTGTGTGTGTGTGTGTGTGTGTGTGTGTGTGTGTGTGTGTGTGTGTGTGTGTGTGTGTGTGTGTGTGTGTGTGTGTGTGTGTGTGTGTGTGTGTGTGTGTGTGTGTGTGTGTGTGTGTGTGTGTGTGTGTGTGTGTGTGTGTGTGTGTGTGTGTGTGAGTGTGTGTACGTTCGTGTGACATGCTGTACGAGGGCATTAACCTGCTGAACAATGTTATGCCAACTCTGGAAGTTCCAGAAGGGGGAAAAAAGAAGGATGCGATTGTCACAGCTTGTTTGTTCTCTCTTCATCTTCTGTCTCAGCGGCCGGGGTCTGCCGGAGAGGAGCTGTTTAGTCCGGGTACCATCCACCTACCACCAGGCTCTCAGGTAATCAGAGATGACCACGAGACAACACCAGGAATGCCTTCCAAATGGCACCCTGTGCCCTGTATAGTGTACTACTTTTGACCAGATGCCTATGGACTTGAAATTTGGTCAAAAGTAGTGCACTATACAGGGAATAGGGTGCCATTTGGGACGTAGCCTGGCTGTGGCATCAGGAGGAAAGAGGATAAAAGCTACTGTTACCATACCTTTCCGACTTTACTCTCTCTGATACATAGTTTACTGCTGTAATACTCTGACATTTACACTGTTGAAAACACAGCATTACGTGAATCTCTGCATTAGGAGTTTGGCTACTCTTCTTACAAGCCACACATATTTGACTACCCTTATGTGGTTCTGCTGTAATGATGATAGGCTACTACTACTGCTAATGAACAACTTGGATAAATGCACTAGACTATGCGAGTGTTGGCTCGTTTTCCTTTTGGAGAAAGCTTGTGGCATAAACACCTCAGGGATGGAGAGGGGGAGTTTGCACTGCATCCACCCTGGCAGTGAAGACGTCTCTACATACTGTATGTACACCGTACACATAGGAACATATCCAGTGACATTGGAGTCATCCAATCATACACTACTTACATCTCTGTATGATGACAACACTATAGGCCTCCATTAAGGGCTGGCATCGTCCTTTCCCCCCTGGGCAGTCAATTTGCAAGTACTTTGTAAAGTATGGATCTGTCCTGTGCTCTCCAGTCCCAAACGAAGGCATAAGGACCCCATGTCAAAGGTGAAGTGAGCCAACTATTGTGTTGATATTCAATACTGCATTCATGCAGGCTACCTTATGTGTATGCTCACAAAGAAGACCTTAACGCGATCAGAACTAATGGGGTGGGGGAAGGAAGGCGAGGAAGGGAAGTTAACAGAATCAAATAAATGACCTGAGGACACAGTAGTCTAAATGGGGAGAGGAAAACATACACATCTCTAATTGACCACTCATGCTCCATCAGAATCATATTTTTTCCACTTCATGCTTGGATTCCTAATGAACCTTTTCTCCTTCTGTAAACAAAACAATATTTGCGCGGAAAATTACAAATGCGAGGAGAAGTGAGCTTTACACTCAATGCTTCGGACATCGCGGCTTCTATTCTTCCAAACAGCAGCGGCAAAACAAGGGCCTTTATATCTAGTTACAGACATAGCCATGGTTTAGTGCACTGTGTGGTTTTAGAGGGGGTTGGGATGGAGGAGGAGTTCAGATCGGTCTTGACATTTCTAGCGCCACAATTGTCGTAGGATGGGGAACTCGGAGACAGATGTGAATACCTCCGGAGACAAGCTTTAAAGAGCATTAAACAAATACATTTTGGAACTCAAACCAAAGGGTGTCACGTATGCATTTTCCTGAACACTGCCGTTGCGGGAAGCCTTCTTTAAATGTCTTTTGATGTTTATAGGCTATAATGCAGCCTTCTTGTAGAACATTGTGAAACACTGCTGGAACACATGGAATCGGAATTGGAATGGAATCCCATCTGACGCATCTATATTCCAGCTCCATTTATACATAGTTGAATAAATATCCCACTCTCTCCGACTCTAAAGTGTTATTACTCAGAAGCATTACGAGAAGAGTCATTTACCCTCTGTCTCCTAGGAGCACAGAGGAAGGAAGGAGAGTTTATTCGTGTAAGAATGGCATTTGATATGGAGGGCTGGTGATAAAAGAAATCGAGACTTGAAAAACGTCCCCAAAACCGGATTGAACCGTAAGACAAGAGTGCTCATTTAGCTTTAAACACCCATGTCTAAATCACTTGACGCAACATCCGCCTTTCACTCCAAGTCAGCTATTGTTTATCTATGACACAGTTGACATTGAGAAATGCATCTGCTGTACTTCGAGTCCAGACTCCTTCTGAGTCTCTGTAGAAGCCTTGGACCAGTCAGCAGTCAGTGAGGAAAGGTCATTCAGCTAATTACTGCTCGTTCAGCTAAAGGTGATTCCGTGCTGCTGACATCTAATATACTTTCCTCTCCCATCTCTGACTGCTCCAGAACCATTTTCACATTGAAACTTTGCTCTCATTATCTTTGAAGTTTACATGCTGCACATTGTGCCAAAACGTGCCTTAACACAAAAATCAAGTAGCCGATTTGGTTCTTTGTGCATATGACATATGTGACGATCAATGCAACATACCGACACACAATAGCCAATCAGCGCTATAAAACTGAAACATAACAACCATTGCCTTACCTTACAACAGGGGCTGATATTGGCAATGAATCATAACATATTGTATGAGATTTCCAAATGGATTTAAGGCCTCAAAAGTTACCTATATTTTGCAGACAATGGGCAGTGGGTTGTTGGCTTGTTGGCTTTCTAGGTGTTCATGGAATCCATGTTATCTGTGTTACTTCAACATTGTGTGACATACCAAGGATAAATCATGGCAAGGTGAAGAATGGAGAAGATTGGAGGAGAGGGTAAAAACACTAGAGAAGAAGAAACCCCTCAGGATATGGGAAATAAAGGTCAACACATTGACACTGTTCGACTTTAGACTGTGCTCTTTTACAACATGTCTGAATCAGATGTATTACATTTGTAATATAAGTGTAGTATTGTTGTACATATAACATAATAACAGAAGTAGTAATAATAATAATAATAACAATAATATATGCCATTTAGCAGCAGACACTTGTATCCAAAGCGACTTAGTTATGCGTGCATAAATATTATTTTTTTTTACTACGGCCTGTGCTCTTCTATAAATGTGTTCATGAGATGTATTACATTTGTGTAACATGCCTTTTTACTTGTCATCTAGCTAAATGTATAACATACCTTTTTATTTCATTTGTTGTCTACATAACTCCAACTATGTGAACACAATATCATGATGTCTCCCATGCAGCCAGCCCATGTGGTTATGAATGTAACTGATGCTCTTCTAAATTAGAGTTCATTGTGATGTTAACACTGCTGCTGTGCTGCTGTGGGTATGAAGCATAACAGCACAGCGAGTCTGTTCTGTCATCTCTGCCCTACTCTAATGAATACTGAGATGCTCCACTTGCCAGGAGAGAGGATTGGAGGAGAGGGTGAATGTGTGTGTGTGTGTGTGTGTGTGTGTGTGTGTGTGTGTGTGTGTGTGTGTGTGTGTGTGTGTGTGTGTGTGTGTGTGTGTGTGTGTGTGTGTGTGTGTGTGTGTGTGTGTGTGTGTGTGTGTGTGTGTGTGTGTGTGTGTGTGTGTGTGTGTGTGTGTATGTTTTAGCTGTTTGAGAGCACAGCAAATCTGTCCACAACACTAACGCTCATCCTAATTGAATCGCACTAATTAGCCACCACGTATATCTGCCTGATGGATCCTCCACTGGTTCCAGATCTGCCACCACACTGAGCTGGTCGCTTTCAGAGGCTGAATTCCAAATGGCACCATATTCCATATAGAGTGCATTACTTTTGACCAGGGCTAATAGGGCTCTGGTCAAAAGTACTGCACTATGTAGCAAATAGGGTGCCATTTTGGACTCCTCCAGAGCCTTCCCTCACTGGCTGGCTGAGACATCTTAAAGTGCAAAAACATTTCCCCCCACAGGCTCCTCTGACCATGTTGGCGTCCCGATATAGGTTAAGGGGAAAAGCCTCTCATGGTTATGAGAGAGAGCAGGCCTAGTGTAATTTAAATTCAGATGACATTTACTGTCTGAGAGTATTAGAGCCAGGGCATCCTACTGCTGCTTGGTCTTACTCAGCATCAGCAGGCCCGGGGCTCAGGAGAAAGGAGGAAGACGCTCTGCTATAGCTCTGTTTACTGTAGCTACTCCTCCAAGATGGACCTGAGTCTATGGTGGTGTAGAGGAGATCTAGAGCCTTATACCCTCATACCACTAATGCCCAACCCTCCCAGCCCAGAGGCTAGCACACCAACATGGAGGGAGATAACCTGGTGGAATGTCATGTACACAGGTTTGTGCATCCCAAATGACACCCTATTCCCTATATAGTGCCCAACATGGCCCTGGTCAAAAGTTGTGCACTAAAGGGAATAGGGTATCATTTGGATCGCAGGCCATTGTGCCCTCAGAGCCACGTTGGACACCTTCAGACTGCATTCCAGAGAATGTGCCCCCCTCTCCCCTCCTCTCGACCTGTCGTGCCATAAGAGGGAAAGACCCCAGACTTGCTTTCCACATAATTTATAAATAGCCAGGACCTGGGTGTTGCTGGGAAATATAAGCTAGGCTAAGCTGGCAGCACCAGAGGAAGGGACAGTGTGCTGTAATGTCTTTGTACTAAGATTCATCTGAGCCTCTGAGAGTACATAGGGTTGTGTAGATCTGATTTTGATTGTGTGTGTGTGTGTGTGTGTGTGTGTGTGTGTGTGTGTGTGTGTGTGTGTGTGTGTGTGTGTGTGTGTGTGTGTGTGTGTGTGTGTGTGTGTGTGTGTGTGTGTGTGTGTGTGTGTGTGTGTGTGTGTGTGTGTGTGTGTGTGTGTGTGTGTGTGTGTGTGTGTGTGTGCGTGCTGGTGTGTTCTCTATGTGCTATTTAGTGTGTGTGCTTGTGCATTTAACTGTTGAGTAAAAGTGTATTGGACAAGGTCTGAGCTCAGAGAGGCTCCTAGCAATGACACGACCTTGGATGACTAATACAACCCCAATCATCAGCCATCAGACAGGACCAAAGGGCTAGCAACCTGGGGGACAATCACAACCTGCTTAAAATGTAACAAAGACGAATTAGGCAACTTAATTGTGCAAAGGCTAATGCACTGGAGAGTATAGTAATGTTATATTGAGATATCCCTTATGTTTTCCTGCAGTTATCTGAATTATTTAAAAGCAGAAAATGTATACACATGAAAAACTACAAAAGCACACAAATAAGCAGTACATGTTCATAAGCATAGAAGTCTATAACAAAAAATATATATATCACTGTCACGCCCTGACCATAGTTTGCTTTGTATGTTTATATGTTTTGTTTGGTCAGGGTGTGATGTGGGTGGGCATTCTATGTTGTATGTCTAGGTTGTCTCTTTCTATGTGTTTGGCCTAGTATGGTTCTCAATCAGAGGCAGGTGTTAGTCGTTGTCTATGATTGGGAACCATATTTAGGTAGCCTGTTGTCATTGTGGGTTGTGGGTGATTGTCTATGTTATGTTGCATGTTAGCACAGTGTTTATATAGCGGTCACGGTCGTCTTGTTCGTTTTGTTGTTTTTGTTTAAGTGTTCTTCATTAAATATAGAAGAATGTATTCAAACCACGCTGCGCTCTGGTCCGCTTCTTACGACGATCGTGACATTTACATTTTAACATTACACTGACAACGGCTTAAAGGCCCTGTTTTTCCAGTTTTTTTATTATATTGTACAGCAACTAATGAAGCTAACACTATAATAGTGTGACATTTTTTTATTATTATTATTTCCTGATAGTTGCTGGTTGAAAATAAAATCCACACAGGACTTTCTAATCAGCAGGTTTTGTATGCAGGTTTTGTAGAAGCCTAGGTTGTAGCTGTGACAGGTCCCTGAGAAACATACACAGACTGCTTGCAACACATGTCATATATCATAGCTTCAACATGTAGCCCCAGTCCACTACTACCTGCAAGCTACAAATGTGCACTTCTCTTGCCATTTCCGCAAAAAGCGGAGACAGGGGAAGGAAGGTTGTAAAAACTAAAGCCAAATATCTCTGCATTTAGTCTATTGATCTATCACTTCCCAACCTTAGAAAAATACACAAGTATAATAATTTACCACATTCTGGAATTTAAAAACATCATATTAACATATTGCATACAAATTGCATACAAATATAAAATAATTAACAACAACACACAATTTGCTCACTAGTTTTTTTTATACACTGATCATCCCCGCACAGAACCAATTGGGCTGAGGATGGATCAACCCAATCATCAGGGCTGGATGGGTGGTTCTGCCTGGGAGGAATCAAGTGAGGGGAACGACCCAAGTGGATCCATCCCTTTTACTCACTCCTTAGCTGTGTTCCAAATGGCACCCTATCCCCTTTATAGAGCACTACTTTTGACCATGGCCCATAGGGCTTTGATCAAAAGTAGTGCACTATGTAGGCAACAGGGTGCCATTTGGGATGCATGCCTCACCTCACTCCCTCATGGTGATGTGGCTAGCCAATTGGTCAGTGTTCAGGGGAGCTAAATATCTTGTTGGTCCAATTGTTTCAGCAGAAGAGAGAGAGTAGAGTCTTGGGTGGAAGAACAGCTGTCATGGCTGAATACTGAAGCAGCCTTAATACGCTAACGGGGCGAGAATAATTCCCACAATGCAACGTCTCATTTACATGTATATCCGAACATGAGCGATTTCTAGGCCACCGCACAAAATATGAGGAGAGGAGTTGAAGATGTGTTCATTACGTACATTTACTATAAATGCACATTTTTATGAAGTGAACCCCACCTTGGTGATGTGTGCAAAATTCATTTTAATTGCTCTTTTGAATCGAACATAAATAAAATCAGTTCAGCTGTCCAATGTCTTGCTTTTCGTATTTAAATAGCTGCTTACATTTTGGCAAAATGTTCATTTTCAGAATACGTGAAAACTTATATTCCCATAACACATGCTGTTATGTAGCTTCCAAATCCATGGTCTTAAATTTTGTAAAAAATGATTACAATAACGTTTATCCAACAGGGTGGAGATAGACAAGGGGAGAGAGAGAGAGAGAGAGAGAGAGAGAGAGAGAGAGAGAGAGAGAGAGAGAGAGAGAGAGAGAGAGAGAGAGAGAGAGAGAGAGAGAGAGAGAGAGAGAGAGAGAGAGAGAGAGAGAGAGAGAGAGAGAGAATTAGGGAATTAGACCAAAGTTCTCAATTGGTACAAAATATATAGAGTACTGCACACACTACAATTACTTAGGTTTAAAAATAAGCTCAACTGGACACCTTAATGAGGCAGTGAATGAACTGAGAGAGAAAGCACGCAGGGCATTCTACGCAATTAAAAAGCAAATTCAAATTGAAATACCTATTCAAATCTGGCTAAAACTAATTGAATATGTCATTGAACCAATTGCACTTTATGGCAGCGAGGTGTGGGGTCCACTTGCAAAACAAGATTTCATCAAATGGGACAAACATCCCATTGAAACCCTGCATGCAGAGTTCTGTAAGATTCTCCTACATGTCCAGAGGAAAACTACAAACAATGCATGCAGGGCAGAATTAGGCAAATATCCACTAATAATAAAAACTCAAAAAAGAGCAATTAAGTTTTGGAAACATCTAAAATACAGTGACCCCCTCTCGTATCACTACCAAGCCCTGCAATACCAAGAGCTGAGCAAAGAAAAGAGTCCCCTCATCCAGCTGGTCCTGGGGCTGAGTTCACAAACCTGTTCTACTAACACACTGAAGCCTCAGGACCAGAACATCCAATCAATCAGAATAAACCAAATTACAACACAGTCAAAACAAAACTACATTGCTTATTGGGAAACACAAGCACAAGCACAGAGCAAAATGCAGTGCTATCTGGCCCTAAATCGACAGTACACCATGGCTAACTATTTGACTATGGTTACTGATCAAAACCTTAGAAAAACCTTGACAAAGTACAGGCTCAGTGAGCACAGCCTTGCCATTGAGAAGGGTAGACACAGGAAAACCTGGCTCCCTGTAGAGGAAAGGCTGTGCAACCACTGCACAACAGCAGAACTTGAGACGGAGCTGCATTTCCTGACAAAATGTCAAAAATATAAAACAACTAGAGAGTGTCATTTCCCCAAATTTGAAACTCTTATTCAAGGTTTCAAAGACCTCTCTGATGAGGATAGGCTACCCGTCCTGTTGGGGGAGGACGCAGAGAGCTGTGGGTTGGCAGCGCACTACATTGCTGCCTGCCATAAGTTGAGGGACAGTGTCTGACAGACCAATCAACCTGCACATGTACTCTACTGTATGTTTATTGTTATTGTTGAATGTATGGTTATTTTGACACTTAGTTATTGTTGTTACTGTTGTCCCGTTGACCATTTTGATTCTCATTTTTATATTGTAAATAAGCTTTGGCAATATGTACATTGTTACGTCATGCCAATAAAGCAAATTGAATTGAATTGAATTGAATTGAGAGAGAGAGAGAGAGAGAGAGAGAGAGAGAGAGAGAGAGAGAGAGAGAGAGAGAGAGAGAGAGAGAGAGAGAGAGAGAGAGAGAGAGAGAGAGAGAGAGAGAGAGAGGCAGTACAGACAGGATCCAGAATGAGATTGTAGTGCAACATAAAATATGGCCTTTTTTACAACAGCACTGTTTCCACTAAAAAAAAGTGATGTTAGGATAAAAGCATCCGCTAAGTGGTATATATTATGTTTAGTAAATGCGAACGCATTTTGTTTGGAAGAGTTAGCTAATGGTGGCAAATTTGTTGAAGATCATTAAAGGCAGTCTTCTCCTATCTTCTCCTGTCTTCTCTACAATCCATTGCGTTCCAAATGGCACCATATACCCTAGTGCACTATAAAGGCAAAAGGGTGACATTTGGGAAGCATTCTCTGTCTGGTTAAATGTGGAAGACATTTCAAATGAATGCATTCAGTTATACAACTGACTAGGCATCCCCCTTTCCCTTTCCTTTCTCTTTCATTTCTCTTTCCTTTCCCTTTCCTTTCCCTTTCCTTTCCCTTTCCTTTCCCTTTCCTTTCTCTTTCCTTTCCCTTTCCTTTCCCTTCCCTTTCCTTTCCTTTCCCTTTCCTTTCCCTTTCCTTTCCCTTTCCTTTCCCTTTCCTTTCCTTTCCCTTTCCTTTCTCTTTCCTTTCCCTTTCCTTTCTCTTTCCTTTCCCTTTCCTTTCCCTTTCCTTTCTCTTTCCTTTCCCTTTCCTTTCCCTTTCCCTTTCCTTTCCCTTTCCTTTCTCTTTCCTTTCCCTTTCCTTTCTCTTTCCTTTCCCTTTCCGTTCCCTTTCCTTTCTCTTTCCTCTCAAACTAAGTGTTATACTGGCCATGTAAAGAGTTACTATTTTTGCTTTTAATTAAAAGTTTGAGCAACATCTTGATGAGCACATGACAGACAGTCATTATTCCTGGATGATTTGAATCTAATGTTCTCTTCCTTCACCGTGGGAGGAAGGTCCCCCATGCTGTGGTCCTCTGTATCTGCAGCCGCCCGACTCCCCAGCCGCCTTAGTCTGCATTCTACCGGCCACCGCAGTGATGTCATCCTCTCCCTGGGTGCTTCTCAAGTTGAAATGGAGGAAATTGGCTCAACTTCACTTGTTGGCATTTTGTGGTCTTTAAAAGAAGAGGGGGTCTCATTAAAACAATATAACCAAGAGACGAGCCTTCAAGTTTCTCCTCCATCATTAGACAGCGTAACAGCAGATAACAGAAATTCAATTAGACATTTGGATAACTCCATGTTGTCAATGTACCTCTGACAGAGCAGCACAGTGTCTAACCTCAGATGGCCACCCTGTAGAACTCTTCACCTTTGGTGTTTTAATGAGGGCTGCGACTGAGGAGAGAGTGACTCAATGATTCAAATAGGACGGTCATTGCTGAGATCTCACCTATCTATCTCACAATCTAGCCTAATCCTCTTTGCTCCCCCAGCCTTTGGCCTTCATTTCATGTGTATTCTATGCCCATAGATGAGATGTGAAGACATTTACACACAAATAACTCAACAAAAACGAGGCTTATTAAAATTGTCTATATAGCTAGTTAATTGTTACTGTCTGTTCTACTTTTTTTTTGTCTTCCTTAAAGTTAGTCAAGCGTTCAGGTATAAACTATGTACTGTTAATCAAATGCAATACTCACGTCTTGTGTGATACCATGTTTTAATTGAACTGAATGATGTGTTTTAGGTAAGACAGAGCGTATTGTAATTTTCACACATGGAAAGGTCACGTTCGCCTTACCTGTGATTTATGTTCCTGGAGGAACTTAGCGAGCTATAAATATACTGGAAACAAGCAACTTTAATTTATAGATACATATTAAAATAAAAAAGATTCAGAGACGTTAGAAAACAAACAGAAGTAGGGTTAGGGATAGTGGATAGTCAATCTCAGTTAAACCTGAACTAAAGTATTGTGTAATTGGTCAGATGCTCGATTAAAGTTATGGTTCCATGCGTTTTAAGAGAAGAGCTTCACCCTTTCTCTTTGCAAGTCACGGGCAAGTCTATGGGCCAAAAATGACCCCTCCCCTTCCAAAATTTGAAAGATGCTAACACCTGTGAAATCGTGATTTGCCCATATAAGCAGTGACGAAAAACTCAAGCACTTGAACTAATGCTGATCGATCTCACGCATCGTGTTGTTTCATGACAGATCTATGGTACCATTTATGTTTACGTAGTCTGTCCATGAGAGATTAGTGGATAGTTAGTTGAAATGTTGTTGACAGTTAGTTGAACATCCACTGAACATCTACAAGTGATACATTTGGGACTATCCAAATAAAGTGATACCGGCAGAAAATAGATTCCAAAGATAAGTTCAAGTCTGGTGTAGTTATATTAAGCAGTGGTACACTCTCCAAGAACTCTGTGAGGAGGCCATTTTTATAGAGTGGAGTACTGACTATGCACACAAACAGGCGTACAGACAGAGAGCCAGCCAAGCATCTTTCCCTAAACACACTCAAAGGGATGAGTAGCATTCAATGAAGAGAACAAGTGACTTGGTTAACATCAAGCCCCTAGACACACACACACACACTAACAAATTTGGATTGTCCTTTGTTTTTTTGAGGATATCGACAAAAACCATAAAAAACAGATAGAGTAAGTGATAGGCATCTTCTTAATAAACTCACCAAAACTATGACTTTGCAGCGAAATGCAGGTGTAAAAAAAAATATCCTTAGGCACTTCAGCTGTGGAGAATCGATGAAAATGTCATGCAAGTATGAAAAACAGAAACTTCAGCAACAGAAAATAGTGTACTCCTTTTCAAGTACTGCAGCACTTAAATGTGAGAATTTGTAACCAATCAGAATTGTATTACAAGTTTTGTGTTTGGCTGAGCAGGATTAAATATTAAAGGAAACAACTCTACCATAAATCACCATCCTCCAGTCCCAAATAAAAGAAGATAAAGGGATAGAGTGAGAAAGTAGAGCCACACATAACCGTAGATGTGGTCAGGGGTTTAAGAAATTAGCAATGCTCAACTGGAACGGAAGTACCTCGCCGAGACCGCCACAGAGTAGGGCTCTCTAATCATATGTAACATCTACCTTTGGAACGTAGCAGAGGGAGTTTACAATAAGCTTAACTGCTACTTTTATATTGCGCCCAGCAGGCTTTCCCCACCATGTTGTGCACTTTGAACACTATTTTGTTATTCTAACTTCATAATCCGTCCGGAGCTCTCCTGAACCGGTTTCCTTCCAAAACTCTACAGCACATCTTTTCTTCGATATTTTGTAGAATACATGAGATAGCTACTTTTCTCGTTGCTCGTTGTTGTAGTTTTGGTTATTATAGTCGACAGAAGTCTATCCTTAAAGGCTTATTTGTATTTTAGATTTTCATTCTTTACATACAATCTGTCCCCATCCATTTCGGCCAATTTTTATGATCCCCCCCCTAAAAATATCTTTGAGCTTGAAAATTCAGTTAAATGTTGGGCACTTACAAAGTACTTTGTGGACGGTGGCGAGAGAGTAAGAGACCATTCGATTGAAGCAAACACCCCTCCTACCAACCCATTTGCTATCCCACAAGATATTTTAGTGTCTAGATTCGTTTAATTTGACGGACTCCGTGGTGTGGTCCATTTAGTGGGGGCTGAACCTTCCTGAGTCCTGTTGCGCTGCACCGTTGAAACGTGGGAAGGGAGTTGGAAGGCAGGACGTGAATTAATTTAACTCTGTACGTAATTCTGCCTCAATGGCCTTCTCTGTCCTTGCACGGAGTCTTGAAGAGGAGACACGGAGTCCGATTGCTCAATATTCATCTACATTTTTCCCCTGGATAGACACAATATGTTGGGCTTAATTAACTTCTCTCAAAGGTGAAGCAGTGCGCACCATCTGCTGGGAGACAATCACATTACTATGCCTCTCCCTATAATCCCCTTACTCTATTTAAGCAGAGGGCTGTGCAGGCAGGAAGAGAGAGAGAAAGAGAGAGACAGAGAGAGAGAGCAAAAGAGATGAAATCAGGAGGGAAAAAAAGAGAGAGAGACTTCCAAATCATCATATCCAATTCTGAGAGAGCTCGCAAACCTTTAATCTGTAGGAAAATCGCCTAATGTTTTTTTCTCCTTCCCCAGAAAATTCCCTAAATTGAACTGCTTGATCTCTCAAAATTGTTGTGCAGCAATTATTTAAAGCCCTTCTCCCATCAAAAATAACTTTTTCTCTCAGAAGACGTCTTGGTTCTAAGCCCAGCTCAAGAGCTATACCAGATTTGGAAACAGGGAGTTAGCATAGCTAGATATTTTGGATGCCCCATCCAAATGTCCAGAATAGTGATCTAACCTTAACAAATTTAGATAGCATATCACCACTATGGTGATTTCATCATATCATTTCTGTGAGAACCCACACTTCATTCTTTAATAAATCTCAAGGACCACACATTGCAATCATGGGCCTGGTGAACTTGCCCTGAAGCCGGGTCATTATTTGATCTTTGTGGCTCTTAATCTGATTATGTCATTGTGGAGGTAAACTTCAGACCCAATCTTGTTAGCAGCTGGCTGCGATGGATTACGCAAGCCAGTCAGGTGGAGAATGAACTGAGCAGTTCAGCTTTGGCCTTGCTTCTCTTTCAAGATCCTCACCATCACTACTTCAGCTCCTTCTGCTTTTCTTTCCACTGGCCCTTCAAACAAGATATTATCTCCAGGCTCACGCACAGGCCCCTCCCTCTTTCTTTCTCTATGATGCCTTAACTAAGCCAAGATAAAGACCAAAAACCCCAACATCCTGACCCCTTTCTCTCTCAAACATTTAGGATTTCTTAATTTCTTCATCTTAATATATTTAATATATTGGATGATTTATATAATCTGATGGCTTCTTTTGAATCAAAATATTTCACCCAGTGAAAAGGTAGCTACCATTCTAAAAATCCTAAAACTCCAAGCAGTTTTGGACCAGTCGTTTGTTGACTGAGTTTGACCATCGAACGAGAGGTTAACGCTGTAGGTCGAGAGAGGTATGCAGCGTTGCTTCAATTCTCCAAATCTTAAATGAAGAGGGTTGTTGTTTTTTTGGGCTTTTTCTTTTTTCTCCTTAAATTATGCAAATGCTTTAGATGTGTGGTCCCGCTTAAGACACTCACAGTTTTGCTTGTGGTCTTATTGCGTCATTGAGTGCTTTTACAGTGAATGCACACCACAGTCCAAAGCACAAAAAGTCCCCCTAAAGGCTGAAAAGAGTTCAAAGCATTCAAAAGACAAAAAGGACTAAGCTGGGATATTTTTTATGTACACTGAAAAGAAGAATAAAATATAAGTTCCCTATTGGCGCCTGTTATGGCAATGGGACCCATATCAAAGCATTATGTTACTACATAAAGGGCACTGCATTTTCTTCTTGCACACCATATGCACGGAAGAAATGAGAATAATTTAGACAGGCGGCGATTTTGTTACACAAACCACTGAATGCTCTTTTTGACACACCATTGAGGGAACAAGGAATTCAAAAGAGGTTATATTCGATCAAGTTTTCTGCCTCAGTAGGTTATAATCACTGCCAAAGTATTGAGCACTACATAGAGTAGAGCTTCTAAGGAGGCTAATCAGCAGGTTTTCTCCCTATTATCGCCTCCCGTCCGAGGGTAACAGAGCACCGAAGTTCCCCTTTCCATTGATTATCTGGACGGGAATTTAAATATTAATACACTCCCCGGCCATGCTTGGCACTCTGTTGAGCCCCGCTCCATGGTGAAGCACTCATTCGCCAGATTAAAAAAACTCCCCCTTTTTTTTCCTTTTTTTTTTTACACGATCCTGCTCTCTCTTTTCAGCGTAGGAGAAGGAAAAAAAACTTCAAGGGGTAAGTTGAGAGTTGAGAAGGAGGAGAACGGGGGCCTGAGTCTCTCAGAGTCTCAGCAGTGGAATTCAAAGGCGACACTTCCCTTCAGGTCTGGTCTGCTAACGATGCAGGAATCACACAGTGGTCATTTAACTGCTGGTGCTGTCTGCCACTGAGACATGGAAAGAAGGGAAGATGGAGGGAAGATGGAAGGATGGAGAGAGGTCCATCTATGACAAAAAATTCCTTTGTGGGTATCCTTGCAGTAAGACAAATCTATTGAAAATAAGTAACTAGCACACATGTAGTGTGTTTGAAACTCTTCACAACATTGCAACACAAGGGATCTACACTGAACACATCTGAGGAAAACCTAGCTGAAGAAGTGTGCTTAAAAAGCCTTCTCCACTGCCACTTTCTTTTGAATTGTGTGTACATCAGATCCATGCACCCGGAGAGCCTTGGCCGTTGAACCCCCTGAATGTGAGGGCACATTGGGCACAGCTGCCCTCGGGCATGGTGGTTCCACTGTGGAACACACACACAAACAAAGCGCAGGGACAGAGCCGTGTTGACATCAACGTTGGTAGGGCTGGTCCTAGGTCAACCCATTTACACAAGTTGTGGCCCCACTTGACTGGAAAGTGTGAAACCAAATGCTGCAGAGAAAATATTATTTATCTGCCTTGATGGCTACACATGTAAATAAACAGTATCATATTCAAAATTATTAGAAAGAAAACAAGTTAAACAGAGCTAATTTAAAAAGTTTACAATACCCAAATATATGATAGTTAACGTTATTGGAACCAGCATAATTAAAATTGAATTTAATGCATGCGAAATGTATATTTTCTTCAAGTTCCTTGGTGTCCACATCACTAACAAACACACCTAGACAGTCGTGAAGAGGGCACGACAAAGCCTATTCCCCCTCAGAAAACTAAAAAGATTTGGCATGGGTCCTCAGATCCTCAAAAGGTTCTACAGCTGCAACATCGAGAGCATCCTGACTGGTTATATCACTTCCTGGTATGGCAACTGCTCGGCCTCCGACCGCAAGGCACTACAGAGGGTAGTGCGCATGGCCCAGTACATCACTGGGGCTAAGCTGCCTGCCATCCAGGACCTCTACACCAGGCGGTGTCAGAGGAAGGCCCTAAAAAATGTCAAAGACTCCAGCCAACCCAGTCATAGACTGTTCTCTCTACTACCGCATGGCAAGCGGTACCGGAGTGCCAAGTCTAGGACCAAAAGGCTTCTCAAGAGTTTTTTCCCCCAAGCCATAAGACTCCTGAACAGGTAATCAAATGGCTACCCGGACTATTTGCATTGTCCCCCCCCCCCCCCCCCCCCCCTCTTTTATGCTGCTGCTACTCTCTGTTTATCATATATGCGTAGTCACTTTAGCCATACCTACAGGTACATACTACCTCAATCAGCCCGACTAATCGGTGCCTGTATATAGCCTCGCTACTGTTATAACCTTGCTACTGTATATAGCCTCACTACTGTTATAGCCTCGCTACTGTTATTTTTCACTGTCTTTTATATCTATTGTTCACCTGATACCTTTTTTTGACTTAGAAATTGCACTGTTAGTTAGAGCCTGTAAGTAAGCATTTCACTGTATTCGGCGCACGTGACAAATAAACTTTGATTTTATTTTATTTTATTTTCACAAATCTACAAGTAATATTTAGCAGATTTTGCAGATAGACTGAATATCTCAGAGGAATTTGGAGTAGATGACCATGAGAAATGTGGACCATAAATTGGACAAGTGGAGTGATTGGAACCAGAATGCCTTAAAGCCCATTCTGCCATTCTCTTTGCTCTTATGACACTTGAAAGTAGTGCGCCAAGATTAGACTTCATCGTTTAAATTATGAGTCAGAGAGATCTATCTTCACCAATCCTATTGTAATCCTCCAAGAGCCGCATAATAAAGAGATCAGCTCGGAGCACAAGACAAACAATTTAGTGGGACGATAAGTCCCAGATTCACAGTGCGAGGGAGATGTCCATTAATATATCTACGTTGATTTGCATTCTCTCTAGCAGGGGTTCACCTGGAGAGAAAGGGGATGGGCTCCAATGATCCAAAGACATTAAGCTCACTTCACACACAGAAAAAAATGGTCATAAGCTATTATACAGATGGCTTTGCATCTCTCCAGGAGATACAGTATATTGGGTATTTAAATGAGGTGGACTTGGCAGCATTAAGAACAGTATTTTGGGTGAGCGGTGGTGTTTTCTTTCAGATCTATCTACTGAAGGTTCTAGAAGCCATTGCTACTAGACAACGTAACATGGTTCACATACATGGTTCATATAGGGAGGGACAGAAGGAAAAGGCAGCCACAATGACATGACAAAGAGTTGTTTCAGTTCTAATATGATGATGAACCGATGATCCAGCTCTACTGCACGATCATGGCTGTCCCCAATGGCACCTCATTCCCTTTATAGTGCACCATTTTTTACTACGGCCCATAGGGCTCTGGTCAAAAGTGGTGCAATACAGGGGAATAGGGTTCCATTTGGGAACCAGACATTATGATGGACAGGTGGCATAGTCTGCAGCCTATCTGCCCAGTGTCCATTAATGCAAAAGCACAGAGGTCATTAGCATCTCTCCATGGTGTAGCATAAACCAATCACCTACCAGGATCTGTATCCTGTGTCTCCTGTGATGGCTGGCCTATCTGTCCTGCTCCCTGTGGTTATTCCCTACACGTGGAAGGTCAGCTAATGATGCCGGACAAAGACGTCTGACCACGGGGGTCTACTCCAACGCTCTGATTATAACCTCGCTCCCCACACCTCTTAATCAGAGACAATACACTATTATGGATTTTAGATATCTCTGGGGTCGGCACAGCTCATCGGAGAAACTTCTACATTTTAAGTTACCATTACTGTGGGTGCTTTTTACGTTTTAATTATCACTTACACTCACCCAGTGATGTAGTAAACTCTGATTGCCGGTCACTGGGAGAGGAAAAAAATCCGCAAAAGGTGGGTAAACTGTAGAGCAAAAATATTTTGGTAAACTGCATTTACTTCATTTACCCCTCCACTACACCACAGCACTCACCTCCATATGCATTTAGACAGTGACGCTTAAACGTTTCACATTGGATTTCAAAATCAAATCAAAAGATATTTTGTCACATGCTCCTCTTAAAAAACAACGCAGTTTTAAGAAAATACCTTAAAAAAAAGTAAGAGATAAGAATAACAAATAATTGAAGAGCAGCAGAAAATAACAAATAACAATAGTTATATACAGGGGGTACTGGTACAGAGTCAATGTGTCAATGTGCAGGGGCACTGGTGTCGAGGTAATTGAGGTAATTATGTACATGTAGGTAGAGTTATTAAAGTGGCCATGCATAGAAAATAACAGAGAGTAGCAGCCGCGTAGGGGGAGGCAAATAGTCTGGGTAGCCATTTGATTAGTTGTTCATTAGTTTATGGCTTGGGGATAGAAGCTGTTTAGAAGCCTCTTGGACCTAGACCTGGCGCTCCGGTACCGCTTGCCATGTGGTAGCAGAGAGAACAGTCTATGACTGATGTGATGTATTGGGCCGTACGCACTACCCTCTGTAGTGCCTTGCGGTCGGAGGCCGAGCAGTTGTGCAGCTGTAAAACCTTTTGAGGATCTGAGGACCCATGACAAATCTTTTCAGGTCCTGAGGGGGAATAGGTTTTGTCGAGCACTCTTCGCGACTGTCTTGGTGTGCTTGGACCATTTTAGTTTGTTGGAGATGTGGACACCAAGGAACTTGAAGCGCTCAACCTGCTCCACCACAGCCCGTCGACGAGATTGGGGGCGTGCTCGGTCCTCCTTTTCCTGTGGTCCACAATCGTCTTCTTTGTCTTGATCACGTTGAGTGAGAGGTTGTTGTCCTGGCACCACACGGTCAGGTCTCTGACCTCCTCCCTTTAGGCTGTCTCATTGTTGTCGGTTATCAAGCATACAACTGTTGTGTCATCAGCAAACTTAATGATTGTGTTGGAGTCGTGTCGGGCCGTGCAGTCATGAGTGAACAGGGAGTACAGGAGGGGACTGAGAACGCACCCCTGAGCGGCCCCTGTGTTAAGGATCAGCGTGGCGGATGTGTTGTTACCTACCCTTACCACCTTGGGACGGCCCGTCAGGAAGTCCAGGATCCAGTTGCAGAGGGAGGAATTTAGTTCCAGGGTCCTTAGCTTAGTGATGAGCTTTGAGGGCACTATGGTGTTGAACGCTGAGCTGTAGTCAATGAATAGCATTCTCACATAGGTGTTCCTTTTGTCCAGGTGGGAAAGGACAGTGTGGAGTGCAATAGAGATTGCATCATCTGTGGATCTGTTGGTGCGGTATGCAAATTGGAGTGGGTCTAGGGTTTCTGGGATAATGGTTTTGATGTGAGCCATGATCAGCCTTTCAAAGCATTTCATGTTACTAAAGTGTCATTTTTTATTTGAGGGTATTTTCATACATATTGGTTTTACTACTTAGAAATGAATGCACTTTATGTATCTTGTCCCCCCCCATATGAACAAGTCATATGTACTTGGTTTCAAAAGTATTAAAGTATTGAAAAGTTTAGTATGTGTTCGTTTGGTATGTGTTCCAGCTTGTGACTCTACAAACTCATTGGATGCATGTGCATATTGTTTTGCTTGTTTTGGGGTAATGTTGTGCACAATAGGATCAGAGTGGTGAATGATGACTGGAGAAATGTTCTTTGTAAGTGAGTAGATTTTGCTAATGCCATGATTTAGACAAATCTTAAATGAATCATTAATAATGGTGAGTGATAAGGTTACAGAGGCTACAACAAAACACGCGAACCTCTCACCATTACCAATAACAGGGGAGGGTTGGCATTCAGTTCCTATTGAGCTAAATATAACCCGAAGCGCAACCAAAAAAAACTGCACATGCATCCAACAAGTCGGTAGAGTCACAATCTTAATGTAGTCATCGAGTGCAAGGAAAATAGGACCAAATACTCCATCATCGTCAATACTCTGTTGAAGATTTCACAGTACAACCTCAGTACAGTCTTCAGCATGGCCTAACATTTTTCAACAGACAATTGTCAGTGTTCCAACATAAAAGATTCCTGGAAGACTATTGCTCTTCCAGGAATACAGACTTGTATCATTGCATAACGCTGTACTTCCATTAGGCCTTATCAATCTGCAAGCGTCATACTTTGTCATTCATATTGCTCTTGACTGGTTTCATCTTCATCTCAACGTTCTGGTCTGAGCATCAAGGGCTTCGATTACATCAAAGGCAAGGAATCCACCAGATATGGAACTACGCTAAGCTGCTGTTTTAAGTACCTCAGAGAAACAGAGGAGCAACTTAACATTCCTTCCTGTTGCCCTTACTTCATAGGTTGCGTCACAAATGGCAACCTATTCAGTGCGCTACTTTTGACTAGGGCCCATCAAAAGTAGTGCACTATATACGGAATAGGGTACCTATTTGCGGCGCTGAATATGAAACACCGTACAACAAGAGAGAGACCGCTGTGACAGTTCAACATGGATGACAAGAAACACAGACAGAAAGAAGAATAACACAGCATCTGAGCAAATACAGCAGTAGTATAACTGATGTGTCTCCTTCACAGAACTGGCATCCTAGTCAATTTTCTTGGAGATGTGTGAGTGTGAATGATACTTGCCACCACCCATCCATCACAGGAGGATAGGAGGAGATGATGAAGAGGAGGATGGGGAAAAGGGGGGTGGAGGTGGAGAACGGTCACCCCGGGGAACTCATTACCCAGCCCTATTAATCTGTGGTTTGACCCCTGTGAGAGAAACTCCCCAAAGAAGACCTACCTAAAGATGAAAACAATTGTGTTGTTCCAGGAACAACAAAACAAAACGCCAGCTCAAGTGAATAGAAAAAAAGCTGTCTCTCTCTCTCTCTCTCCAACTAAGCAAAAGCCGAATATTTGGTGTTGAAAGTAAACATATCTTTATTTAATAGTTTATTTTATTAGAGGACAGTACTGATATACAGTGAAGGAGAACTAAAAGATCATCCCCCTGTGTTAGAAAATCATGGTATTTGTCCCTCTCTCGATGACTAAACAATGTTATTGGAGAAGGTACAGTGGATGTGTAACCAGGCCAGGGCTTTATGTGGTTGTGGAATTTAGAATTCAAGGCACACTTAACCAACATGACTACCACAGCATTCTGCAGCGATACGCCATCCCAACTGGTTTGCGCTTAGTGGGACCGTCATTTGTTTTTCAACAGGACAATGACCCAACACACCTCCAGGCTGTGTAAGGGCTATTTGACCAAGAAGGAGAATGATGGAGTGCTGCGTCAGATGACCTGGCCTCCATAATCACCCGACCTCAACCCAATTGAGATGGTTTGGGATGAGTTGGACCACAGAGTGAAGGAAAAGCAGCCAACAAGTGCTCAGCATATGTGGGAACTCCTTCAAGATCGCTGGAAAAGCATTCCAGGTGAAGCTGGTTGAGAGAAAGCCAAGAGTGTGCAAAGCTGTCATTAAGGCAAAGGGTGGCTACTTTGAAGAATCTCAAATATAAAATATATTTTGATTTGTTTAACACTTTTTTACTACATGATTCCATGTGTTATTTCATAGTGTTGATGTCTTCACTATTATTCTACAATGTAGAAAATAGTGAAAATAAAGAAATACCCTTGAATGAAGTGTGTCCAAACTTTTGACTGGTACTGTATGTCCGATAAGGGTAGTAGCCATAGTGGGACAAAACCTGTTAGTGTTAAGGTCTGGTCTGTCACCATGTCCGAAGGTCAGACATCATTACTGGCCTTTCCCTTCCCACCTCCTCCTAGCACTGGGAATCAGGTTAGCAGGATGATGACACGGTGTGGATGGACTCTCCGTTTCAAACCGACTCTCTGGGAGAAACTTCAAGCTTTGATTTTTCCCTCAGAAGGCTGGAATGAAAGGGACAGTGATACATATTTCAGGCCCAAGGCTCCACAAAGGGACTGTGGAATAGAGGTAAAAACCTTTGAACTAAACAAAGGTCCATCACCCACACTTCATATCAGAAGGACTGTGTAGCCCCTTGTACAGATGAGGATAGGGGTAGAGGGGATGGGGGACCAGCATGGCCTGGCTGACAGGTTGTCTGAGTGTTGTCTGACTACATGTCCAACGACCCAACCCTTGTCTTCCCCATCCCACCATCCCTTCATCCCTCTATCCCTCCATTCCCTAACTCATACTCCTTTCTGGCAATAGAGAAAACCCATCCAGTTATAAGCAAACGCTTCCACTCAGTGTTCATCATCGCCATCCATCTGTGGTCCTTTTTTAATCTGACCTGGGGCCTGGCAAGGCTTCACCACCGCCAGCATCGGTTGCATTAAGTTGATTAAAGTGGCTGGCCTGGCGGACACTGGCACTTCTGTTGCTCTCACTGTGATGCTAGATGAAAGACTAGGCAGTGAGGCCCCTATCCTGGTTCTCAAAGATCCCCCCTCCCCTCCCTTTGCTCTTAAAAGAGGGTTCACAAAAGACAAAAGGCACTAGAGTGAAAGCAATGGAAAGCTTCTTTGCCAAATTATCTCTAATTGTTCTTTTCTTCCTTGTTGGATCACTAGTATGATTTCTGCAGCGACGGGGGGGTGACTTACTTAGCCCGCCGCAAGTTCTACCTTTAAAAGCCACTACCCTTGAAAGTAGACAGCTTGAATGAAGAGCCCTATTACCTTAGCAACACTTGTATTATTATCAAAGGCAGTGGGTAATTGATGTGGTGTCTTTGAAGGACAGAAAAACGAAGTGTTCTGGGGAAGCATAGCCCCAAGGTAATGGATACAGTGCCCCCAAAACGCCTGATTTGGGGTCGACAAAAGGATGTTGGGATGTTTCTTTTTGAAATATATGATCACTTGAAAACAAAACAGGAAACTGTGGACAATATACAACTTCCCTTAGAAAAGAGGATGAGTGTTAAGAGATATCATTTCAGCATATGTGTTCATATTTTGTTCATGTAAAGGAGATGTCCTAACCATCTTGGGTCTTGCATTCAAGCTGGCAACCCAGCTACTTATCAGTTTTACAACAATTTAGAGTTCACCCTTCCTGAAAGTTCCCTGTGCAAACGTCTCGGCTCCTCATCCTGTCTTGGAGTGTGTTTGTCCTACGAGGCAAGCTCTCCTTTTCGTTCCAAACACAGCATCTTTGTATATTTAACTCCTGGAAATGAAGTTAAGAAAGAAAAGTGACAAAGTGTTATTCGAGCCTCAGTGTAAGAAAAACAACAACAGAAAAGAAATAATGTCTTTGGCATTAAAGAGCTGTTCCAGAGATGATAACATTATACAAGAAAGGCACGTTGATCAGTGCTGTGGTGGATTTTGAGAACTAAGTCATTGCATGCTTGTGTCTGAGACAAATGATCGAATTTCTTAAGCAAAGAGGGCGTGCAATATGCCAAATATGCACCAAATTACCCTTCAAAAATAACTCCTCTGCGTCTTTACTGAAGCCGCTGGAGTGAGTATATAAAATAAAGGGGCAGCATAAATTACCTGGTGGATGTCAATCGTGAAACGTAACGCGTCCTGTTTTCTCTTTGTAATCGTGTCGGCTCTTCGTCTCGCTGCACATTGGCGGATAACATGAAATTAAAGTATTCTCTCTCCAGCACCACCAGAAGTACTCACACCGCTTTCTGACACTTGAAAACGATGTGGTTTCATGAAACCACAGCTGGGCCCACACTGATTGGCTCTCTGCACATGCTGCCAGTAAACTTTCTAGTGCTTGAGGATCTGTCTGCGCCGGGACAGGTGGTGTTTATGCAGATGAATGAACACATTACTGTGTGCTCTTCCTTTTGGTTTAAACATTAGAGTTTCAAATGTGACAAATCAGATGTTCGTCTTCCTTCCGCATCCCGCTCAACCGACACCATTGTGGTTGGTTCCCCTAGGATCCGTGTGAGTAGGTTTGTGTGAGCATGTGTGCGCATCCATAAAGTATGTGTTTGTGTACAAATGATGGTATATGCGTGTTCTGACTTACAATATATATGGCGGAGTTTCCTTGTGTTGGTAAGTGCTTCCCCAATGTTGTATAGTCAGTGACAGAGTTGGGGCCCCGTTTGGACAATGCAAAAAAACAGCAACACTAGGACGGTAAATAATAGGGAAAAGTCTTTTAAAAATGATTTAGACTATTGAAAAGTAACATTTACATTCAACACAAAGAGGAGGAACGTAAGCTGTAGCACATAATGAGCAACCAGCCACTTGATAAGATGTCTACTCCACACTGAGCGAGAGACGCTTTGTCTCTGCGCCACTTTGTGCCTTGGCTTGGTAGCCACCACAGAGAGCTGTAGAGCTGTAGGAGTGCATCCCAAATGTGACCCTATTCCCTATATAGTGCATTACTTTTGACTAGAGTAAAGTGGTGCACTATATAGGGAATAGGGTTGTATTTGGAACACCGCCTAGTTGCGCAGTCTTGGGTGGGTGGGACACTAAAGTCTCTATTGTCTGAGTCAACTTGACCTGACCTGGCTGGTTAAGCTGATGCATTGTGAACAGCAAATCGCTTCAACTGAGGGGGTTGCTTTGTGTGTGTGGCTACGCAGAAGATAATAAACCTTGTAATAAAAAGAGCATCCCCATAGTTTACAGAGAGACGGACCAGTTTTGTTTCCAGGCTAGTCCATTGGAGGTAAGTCCTCTTTCCCACTGCCTGGGAGAAATGGGAACAAATGCTGTGGTGTTTACTAGTACATTGAACCATAATGAGGATTAAGTTGACTACCGTGCCTTGTATTAGCAGGCAGGAGCCTCTCAAGGGGCAGAGCTAAGGCTCCAAAACTCTGCAGTCTGCAAACCCTGGTCCTCCATTGGATGTACCATTCTTTCTGTCCATATCTTAGTAGGTGAGTGTGTGCATACCTACGTGCGACATCCACCCGTGCCTTTGTCTTCGACGTACAATCCTTGTGTGAGTGAGTGAGTGAGTGAGTGAGTGAGTGAGTGAGTGAGTGAGTGAGTGAGTGAGTGAGTGAGTGAGTTTATTAAAAGAAAAAGTCTCCTTGCTAGTCTTTACAGGCCTTGATTGTTGCATGTCATGAAATAGCTGTTAGCTTGTGATACAGCAGTAATCAACAACTTGTTTTTCGGCCTGATGCCCACAGCAGCGGTAGGAGTGGGAAGAGGGCAGTGACAATAATGCTTTAGCCCCAGCTAGCTGCTAATAACACTTCACCAGGAGGCAGGTCCGGGCTTGTATACCTCACAGGTATCTGCTAACGTCTTATTGCCCATCTCTTCACACCCTCATTGCATTTAGTAGCCTGGATGTGTCACTCTGTCCTCGCCAGAAGTCGATCTGGACTGGAGACTGGAGTCAACTGCAATTTTTAAATGTAATGAACTCTAACACAACACAGGCTAGCTCCAGTAAAACTACTTTCTCACTGCTCTGGTTTCAGCCTGAAAACAAGCAATGGATGGATGAAAATTAGATAAACGACATGGGGTTTTCATTTTTCTCATTGAACAATGCAGCAATACAATCTTGTGGCATCACACACTCATGCAACATGTTGATTTTACAATCAAACATTTTATATAACAGATAGCAATCACTTGTCAAGCAATGCCGTTGCCCTCTGATGGCTAATAATGTTGTATCATACCACGGAGAAACAAACAAAACTCTCAATGCAGATCCCTTGTGTTATAAACTTAATTTAAAAAATCCCATTTAGTCACACTAGACAGGGGTAGTAGTCTTCACCCATCTTCACACAGTCCTGATGGATCAATCATGGAAGGAAAATAGCAGGAAAATAGCAACTGTTTTCAGTTTATTACCAGCGGTTTACAGGGGCGTGAAGGGACTAGTCAGGACTTGTATGATTGTCTAAACCGGGCACAGCTCTTGTTTATGGTCTCTTGCCGACTGTTCAGTGGGCACAGAGGGGGAAGACGGGGAAGAGGGGGGGGGGGGTAGTGGGGAGAGAGGAGGAAAAACAGGGGGAGAGATGAGAAGGAGGAGAGAGAGGGAGAGAGGGGGAGAGGAGAGAGAGCAGGGGAGAGAGGAGATGGAGGAGCAAGGGAGATAGACGGAAGAGGGAGAGCGGGAAGGGGAGAACGGGAGGGGGAGAGGAGGGAGGTCCATCATCTCCCCACAGGCCACTGTTGTCTCCTCAATCCCTGCTGGACCTCCCCAGCAGACACCTTCATATAGTCTAATTACCACAGTCCCAACAGCAGCCCTCCCTTCTCCCCCTCCTCCCCTTCTCCCCTTCTCCCTCCCCAACAGCACCCTCCCTCCCCGATATGAACTACACAACTAATTGTTCCGTTACACCAATAATGACACAGCCCTGGGAAGAACAAAGGATAAAAACAGAAAGGTAGAAATGAAGTCAACGTGATAGTGTTCATTAACCCTGATCTCTCTCTTATTACATCATCACCCCTCTCTCTCCCTCCCTCCCTCCTCTTCATACCGCCGTACTCAAATTAGTACTCAAATTAGTCCGCAAATTATCCACAACAATTCCAGCTATCACTAATTATCCAAAGAGTTTGTCATTAGGCGATTTCATTTCCAATCTTTAATCAACACTTACTCAGACCTCAGGGATCCTGTGCTCCCTATAGCGGTTAAACAAACCAACAGTTCAAAGGATCAGGTATTCCACTTTAAGAGGAGAGAGAGACAAACTGGAAAAATATAAAAGCAAAGGGTAAACAACTGTTCACTTGAAAGAAACTGTTCCTGCAGCTTCACAGCACGGACGCTCCGATCTATAATTAATTTTAGTCCAAAAATTCTCTTATCTTCTCAAATTGGGGCACTGTAATTTCAAGAAAATTCTAAACGATGTAGTCTGGCTGAGCTCTGAGCTAATAATAAGACTGATTAAAGAGGGAAAGAGGGCACTGACCATTGTAGCGATGTACGCATCCCAGAAGCCCATTGGGCTTTGGTCAAAGGTAGCTCACTATACAGGGAGAAGGGTCCCGTTTGCAATGCCAAAGCCTGGCAGTAGTGATATGGCCAACAGGCCAAGGTGCTGTCCAGCTTAACTGTTTTTTCGGTGCCCTCTGGGGCCAAAGTCTTTTCCACAATTAGCTAAGGCTCCCAGTAATTAATTCACAATTCTCAGTTTACTAATTCACAATAGATCAGTGCCAGTAAATCTCACTGACAAATGTCAATAAATAAAATTAGGTATGCCAAGCAAAAACCTAATAAAAAATAATTTATAAGAATGCTGTAAGTACAGAAATGGTTTGCTCAGTCGGAAATTAATATCCATCTAGTCAGGGACAACTGTATGGACTTTAGAGTTTGTGACAGCAACTTCTAACGACTCGCGGCTTGTGAGCGTCATAGAACAAAACAGGCATCATGTGCATGTTCCTGAGAGTTAGGACTTTACAGAAGTTTTTGTAAGAAGAACCGTCTCCGGGATCCGCTCTTGTTTCACAAACACAACTCTAGCTCAGCCCCCGTTAATCACACAGAGAAATGGTTGGTATCAGCGGATGCAGAAGAAATGGACAAATCCAACGCAACAACCCAGCAGGTTAGAAGTCTGGCATCACAGTGGGACTGTAGGACTTGGCTGTTTAATACCATTGGTTCCCTGAGACTATGCAGCAGCATAGAAACGAACACAGTTCATCTGATTTGAATAAACCCACGTCTGAACTATATTAGGCCTACCAGCACCCAGAGATTTTCTCCACATCGTCAACAAGCAATTTATACCAGTGCGATGAATGGTCATTTGCTGCAAACTCTAATTGAGACTGCTCCAAACTCTAATTCCCATATAACTGACAGTACTTAGTCATCCTGCGCTCCATCCAATGTAAATCTACCTTGTAGTTGTGCTAGGCTACTAAGCCTTGACAGGGTGCATACTTCCTTGCTACGGTCTTATTTCTCCACTTACATAGACCCAGCCGCCAGTCCCTATGCAGTTTTCCTTTGAGAGCTATGCAGATGTTAGTTCTGACTGATCACACTCCTAATGTGCAGTAATTTCAATTGCTTCTCAGCCCACATCCTTCTCATCCTCCTCCCGCCATCCCACCCTCCCACCCTTAATGTCAGTGCATCGCTCAGTGAAAATGCCAGTACCAGAAACCAAGTCTGTCACTTAAAATATAATGCTGTCAGATCTGTTTCTTTAACCTTGAACCAATTAGCTGTTGTTGAGCTGTAATGAGTCCTGACATCACTCCGTTGTGATGAAACCCTTAATTGCTCCGGAGAAAATTGAAGCTTTTGACATCACTGCTGACAGACTTTTTTCTTTTTGCCTCTTCCCCCCCCATCTCTCCCTTCGTGCAGTCGCATGTGACTTGAAAGGTAGAGGAGCTTCACCACCATCAGCTGTCCCGTCAGGAGAGAGAGAGAGAGGGAGAGGGAGAGGGAGAGAGAGAGAGAGAGAGAGAGAGAGAGAGAGAGAGAGAGAGAGAGAGAGAGAGAGAGAGAGAGACAGAGACGGCTGGATGTTCTGAAATGATGAGGCCATTTAAGCCTCATGATAGGACCTGGCTAGAGCGTCATTCAACAGGACTGTCAGCAGCATCCACGCTGGTTTGAGGAAGAACTATGGATGCTGATAAACATTGAGCTAAAGCGTATAGATCAGGAGTGTCACGTGTTCTCCCTCTCCGGCCTCTAGGTCACCAGGCTGCTGATTATTGCGCACACGTGTCACCTTCGTGGCGCGCATCAGCTCCTAATGACACTCACCTGGATTCCATCACCTTCTTGATTATCTGCCCTATTTATGTCACTCCCTTTGGTTCCTTCCCCAGGTGTTATTGTTTATGTTTCATGTCTGTGCATTGTTCGTGTTTCTTGTTATGTATTATGTTTTGTTTATTGATTAAATGATTCACTCCCTGAACTTGCTTCCAACTCCCAGGGCACACGTTACAGAATAACGCATCACCAAAGGGAAGCATCAAGGAGTCTTTTTTTTGTGTTGGAGGTGATGTCGTGTCCGGATGTCAGTACCGGATCTACCATGGAGGCCTCAGCCAGTTCGTTGGATTCTCATACCTCAGCTGGCTCGACAGGTTTCCATACCTCAGCGGAATCGACAGGCTTCCATGCCTCAGCTGGCTCGACAGGCTCCCATGCCTCAGCAGCCTCGACAGGCTCCCATGCCTCAGCAGCCTCGACAGGCTCCCATGCCTCAGCAGCCTCGACAGGCTCCCATGCCTCAGCAGCTTCGATAGGCTCCCATGCCTCAGCATCCTCGATAGGCTCCCATGCCTCACCTGGCTCGACAGGCTCCCATGCCTCAGCAGCCTCGATAGGCTCCCATGCCTCAGCGGGCTCGATAGGCTCCCATGCCTCAGCAGCCCCGATAGGCTCCTAGGCCTCAGCTGGTTCCCATGCCTTGACCGAAGCTTCCGGGAGTTTTCAGCCGTCTCGTCAGGCTCTCACGCCTCAGCCAGTTTGTCAGGTTTCTTCGCCTCAGCGGAGGCGACCAGTCTGCTCCTGTTCCCCGGGATCGTCCCATTGGTTGGCGTCCTGTGGCTGGAGCCGCGAGCCGGGGAGGGGGTACTGTCACGTATGCTCTCTCTCCGGCGCTCTAGGTCGCCATGCTCCCACGACTCAGCCAGATCGACAGGTTCCTGCGCCTCAGCAGAGGTGACTGGTCCGCTCCTGATCCCCGGGATCGTCATTTTCGTCGGCGTCTTGCGGCTGGGGCCGCGTGTCGGGGAGGGGGTACTGTCACGTGTGCTCCCTCTCCAGCCTCTAGGTCACCAGGCTGCTGATTATTGCCACACCTGTCACCTTCGTTTCAAGAATCAGCGCCTAATGACACTCACCTGGACTCCATCACCTCCTTGATTACCTGCCCTATTTATGTCACTCCCTTTGGTTCCTTTCCCAGACGTTATTGTTTCTGTTTCAGTTTCATGTCTGTGCACTGTTTGTGTTTCTTGTTTTGTATTATGTTTTGTTTATTGATTAAATGATTCACTCCCTGAACTTGTTTCTGACTCCCAGCGTTACAAGAAAACTATGTTGTGGTTTTGGGATGGAGGATGAATGGTTGTATGCATCCCAAATAGCACCCTATTCACTATATAGTGCACTACTTTTGACCAGAGCCCTATATAGGGAATAAGGTGCCATTTGTGATGCAGTCCCAGGCTCAGGGAAGGACACTATACAGCGCATTCGGAAAGTATTCAGACCCCTTGACTGAAATACTTTATATAGATAAGTATTCAGACCCTTTGCTATGAGACTTGAAATTGAGCTCAGGTATATCTTGTTTCCATTGATCATCCTTCAGATGTTTCTACAACTTGATTGGAGTCCACCTGTTGTATATTCAATTGATTGAATATGATTTGGATAGGCACACACCTGTCTATACAAGGTCCCACAGTTGGCAGTGCATGTCAGAGCAAATAAATCAAGCCATGAGGTTGAAGGAATTATCCGTGGAGCTCCGAGACAAGATTGTGTCGAGGCACAGACCGAAAAATGTTTGCAGCATTGAAGGTCCCCAATAACACAGTGGCCTCCATCATTCTTAAATGGAAGAAGTTTGGAACCACCAAGACTCTTCCTAGAGCTGGCTGCCCGCCAATCTGTGCAATAGGGGGAGAAGGGCCTTGGTCAGGGAGGTGACCAAGAACCCAATGGTCACTCTGACAGAGCTCCAGAGTTCCTCTGATGAGATGGGAGAACCTTCCAGAAGGACAACCATCTCTGCAGCACTCCACCAATAAGGCCTTTATGGTAGAGTAGCCAGATGGAAGCCACTCCTCAGTAAAAGGCACATGACAGCCCGCTTGGAGTTTGCCAAAAGGAAACTAAAGACTCTCAGACAATGAGAAACAAGATTCTCTTGTCTCATGAAACCAAGATTGAACTATTTGGCTTGAGTGCCAAGCATCACATCTGGAGGAAACCTGGCACCATCCCTACGATGAAGCATGTTGGTAGCAGCATCATGCTGTAGGTATGTTTAACAGCAGCAGGGACTGGGAGATTAGTCAGGATCGAGGGAAAGATGAATGGAACAAAGTATAGAGATCCTTGATGAAAAAAAGCTCCAGAGCTCTCAGGACCTCAGACTGGGGCGAAGGTTCACCTTCCAACAGGACAACAACCCTAAGCACAAAGCCAAGACAATGCAGGAGTGGCTTCGGGACAAGTCTCTGAATGTCCTTGAGTGGGCTACCCAGAACCTAGACTTGTAACCAATCTAACATCTCTGGAGAGACCTGAAAATAGCTGTGCAGCGACGCTCCCCATCCAACCTGACAGAACTTGAGAGGATCTACATAGAAGAATGGGAGAAACTCCCCAAATACAGGTGTGCCAAGCTTGTAGCGTCATACCCAAGAAGAATCAAGGCTGTAATCACTGCCAAATGTGCTTCAAGTAAGTACTGAGTTAAGTGTCTGAATACTTATGTGAATGTGATATTTCCGTTTTTGCAATGAAATGTGCAAACATTTCTAGAAACCTGTTTTTGCTTTGTCATTGTGGGGGATTGATGAGGATTGTTTTTAGTTTTTATTTTAGATTAAGGCTGTAACGTAACAAAATGTGGAACAGGTCAAGGGGTCTGAATCCTTTCCGAATGCACTGTATGACCTATGTTTGGACCAGGACCGAGACTGTTGTCTTTTCGAGGGTTATTCGCTATTGCCCTGTGTTTTGGTTAATCATGTCACATGACCTGGATTTTAACCTTTATTTAAAGCCTTTTCAAGAAATTAGAATTACACCAAAAATGTAAGCAATTGTCTGAGGATGGTGCTGGACCATTTGACATGAATGAAAAAGAGGAGATTGTGATGAAAATGCATTAAATAAAGGTTCAAATCCTGGTCATGACATGATCAACCAAAGCACAAAGAGCTAACTATTATGATTAACCAAAATTGGGTGAACTCCTCCTAGACATAACACCTCCTCCAAGTGACAGGGATGTACGGTGATATCTTATTGTTTCCAGTTTCATTTAAATAATTAATTAACAGGTGACCCATGTGACTGTGACTGCCTCTAATAAAAAAAGCAACGGATCCCTTTGAAAACAGCCTTTGTGGCATCGATATGAGTCAGAAACAGTTATTCTAGAGTCAAAATTGACTATAAAGTGTAAATAGGATAATTTTGGTCATATAGTCAGTCTAAAACATCCATAAGTCACAACGTATTAGCCGCAGCTTTGAAATGGAATGTGAGATGTAAATCTACATCTAGAATAGGATGATAGAAATCCTCAATAATTCATGTAATGATTTTTCTATTTGATCGTAATTATTCCTATATAGCCTACAATTTCTTGTTTTGAACTTCTAATGCAAGTTGGGCAGGTGTGGCAATTTATTTTACCTATATTTAACTAAGCAAGTCACTTAAGAACACATTCTTATTTTCGATTGACGGCTTAGGAACAGTGGCTTAAGTGTTTTGTTCGGGGGCAGAAGGACAGCTTTTTAACTTAGGGATTCTATCTTGCAACCTTTCGGATACAAGTCCAACGATCTAACCACTGCGCTACCTGCCACCCCAATGATCGCAAGAGCAGCTGCTCGCGGTTTTGATGGCTCCAATGCAGTTCCACCTCTGACACAGCCAAAACATCTGCTATGCAGGTGTCTGCTATCACCGGTTAACGCTTGAGCTGATTGAATCCAGGGGAATCTATTCAATTTGTATCGCTGAATCGTTATAGGTTGCCGATTGAAATGTAAAGGTAATTTCCGATTGAGCTGACATATGCAGCGTTAATTGTGAATGCAGTCTCCGCCAATGCGGATTGTCTTTACATTTTCATCACGCTGTAATGCTGGACTTCCAGCGATATGGATTGAATAGAGTCCTAGGCCTATATTGTAGACTACTTAGAAGACTCCTTGACTCAAGGTGACAAAATGTAGATTCTCAGCAGAAGGTCATACAGGCGGGCTTCAACTCCGTCTGGGCCTATTTTATTTCCAACCAATCAGTTTCTGATGGAGGGACTCCTTGATGGAGGTGTAAATCTAATTGCACATTAATAGACTGAAACACACCTTATGTTATACACTTACCATACTTGCTTGTCAATTCGTATTAGCTGCAGCTTAATCAAAGTCAGGCCGTTTATCTCACATTGGCCTAATTGAACAAAGCTGACGGCAGCTTATTATTGCTTACTCAATAATAATGCACTAAATCACAGATTGGGCACATAATTGCATGTTGCCACACATCATGAAACACATTGAGCCAAAAATTACAGACATTCGCCATTGTCGCAAAATAGAACTCAATTGATTGAACATGAAATTGACTTTGATATGATTGAAACAGCCTTCGGAAAGTATTTACACAAAGTGTTATGTTTGGGGCAAATCCAATACAACACATTACTGAGTACCACACTCCATATTTTAAAGCATAGTGGTGGCTGCATCATGTTATGGGTATGCTTGTAATCACTGAGAATTGGGGAGTTTTTCAGGATAAAAAAATAAACAAAATGGAGCTAAGCACAGGCAAAATCCTATAGCAAAACTAGGTTCAGTCTGCTTTCCACCAGACACTGGGAAATTAATTGCCCTTTCAGCAGGACAATAACCTAAATCACAAGGCCATATCTACACTGGAGTTGCTTACCAAGAAGACAGTGAATGTTCTACTTGAAAATCTATGGCAAGACCTGAAAATGGTTGTCTAGCAATGATCAACAACCAAATTTGACAGAGCTTGAAGAATTTTGAAAAGAATAGTGGGAAAATGTTGCACAATCCAGGTGTGGAAAGCTCTTAAAGAGCTGCCAAAGGTACTTCTACAAAGTATTGACTCTCGGGTGTGAATACTTATGTAAATTAGATATTTATAAATGTACTTTTCAATACATTTGCTACATGTTCTTCAACCATGTTCTCACTTTCTCATTATGTGTTATTGTGTGTAGATGGTTGAGAAAGAAAATCTATTTAATCCATTTTGAATTCAGGTAAAGCAACAAAATGTGGAATAAGTCAAGGGGTATGAATACTTTCTGAAGGCTCTGTAGGCCCATGTAGCCTACGTAGGATACCTTTCAACGCAGTAATCTTGGTTTTAATTTTAAGCATAATTTTATCGTTCACCTGTTTGTAACAATTGCTATTAGCCTACTTTGGCAACTTTGTATTTGTAGTCAACGTGTTCTGGAGTTATCGGCAGTCAGAGTCAGACAGATAGCCTAAACGTCTTGATTTAGGCGTAGATTTTCTGTGAATAAAGTGCCGCGGAATGGAAAAATAATAACTTAATGATGCACTTTGGCTGCTTTATGAATGGTCTGGATCACTCGTAGATGTGCGATGGTTTACATTTGAGTGATAATTCCCCGATGATCTTAACGTTACGAAAGCCATGGGAAACGAGGCCCAGGTATACAGTAGATATTCCGCTGTTCCTAGTGAATCCTATATTCATATCAGACTCTTGGGTTGAATTGTAAAGTGGTTCAAATAATTGTTTTGACTATTTCTTTTACAAAAAAGCGCATTGGTCTGGCACAATTTGACAATGTCAGAGTTTTGAAAATATACATATTGTTAATATCATAGATGAGCAATGGAAAAGGAAACACAAGGCAAAACTATGGTATGTCTGGTGTGGGCCAATGTCAACTGCACTTGTTGAACAAGTTTTAAAATTCACTCCCCGGCCTAAATACTATTTCAAAGAATATATCCTACAAAGTGCAGATTATATGCTCACGTGGTTATATAGGCTATGCTACGTATACACAATAGTGCATTTTTGAATTATTAATAAGGACAATATTGGTTCATTTCACGCCTCTAGCAGTAATTGCATAGTTTGAGTGTATGCGACAGGTCCTACACCACAACGCCTGCCCACAATCACAGCTTCTGCACAATCCAAATTCGCATTTTGCATGATTCTAACCGTATTACTGTTTTCCCAAATTCACAAGCTATGAAAACGCACATCTTGACAACCCACCATCTTGCAAATTATCACTTTGACACCCAGCCATCATCACGGGACAAGTTTAAGTATCTAACCAATGATAATTAAGGGAGGATACCCAAATGCGTTAAAAAACGCCACCCATCCCGCCTCTCTGTTTGTGCAACTGTGCGCGTAAAAGCGTGCGCGTCACAGCCAAAGCCAACCAAGCCACCATCCAAGAGCCAACCAAGTCCCCTCGCACGTCTCGGGCGCATAATTACTGTAGAAGTGTTTTTATTGTTTGGGATAAAAACGATCTGGTGATATTCGTGTTAAGAGAGAGACGCAAGTGGCGTAGTAATGAGAGGGCCGAGGAGAGTGTAAGTGTTACCTCATTAAGATAATGACTAAGATATCGCAGCCATTACATCAGTTGGAAAATGCAGCAGCGATTAAAGAGGGCCAACACCGTTGGTTCCTCGAGGCAACGAGAACAAACCAGTCCTCTGAAGCCCGTCTGTTATGTTCTGGCTAATGTGTGTCATGGCAATGAAAGGCCTGAACATCTTCGTTTTATTTTTAACAGCCCTTCGCCTTCGCCTTCTCCAACCAACCAACCGCTTGGTATTGTCAATAATAAGTGCTCAATAAAATAGTATAGGCTACTATACCTTTATCAAAAGCTGCATGGACAGAATTGTCAAGGTTATACATCAGGTAATACTCAGAATATTTCTGGAGATATCATAATTGGTATCAATATGCAAGGACGTGCTGTTTGTCCTACAATGACCCGTGTGTGCAGCTGATTTCATATGCGTGTTCTGCCTATAGAGTGCAATGTATTTAGCTAAATAATAACACAAAACCGACCAACGCATATCTGCCTGAGCCATGCAAAAGTTGAATTTACAGTTAAATCTTTGAAGCGTTCTTTTTTTTTTTTTACAACACAGGGAACTTCGGCTGGTTCATTTTATTCTGCAAGCTTTAAAGCTGGGATCCTAGTTGCTACATATACATGGATGATATATAGGCCTAGCCATTGATTCTTGAAGAATAGAACTTGTAAATGCTTAGTTTAACTGTCGTACCCCATCAGAACCCAAAATACAAGTTTGTTTTACTTCAATATTTGTAAACAATGTAAATGTAGACAAACACTGTATAGCCTCAAAACATGGTTGAAACTATAATTGAGATATCATGGATGGCCAGTCCTTGCATCCTTTGCTTTCTGTTTGAATTTGAGAGTGGTTACATTTCTCCAGGCTCATCCCTCAGCTTTTTACCAAAACACAGGTGGGGTATCCGCTGTGTTACTGTTTCAATTAAGGATTCTAGCTTTAAATATTTTGTCTGCATGACACACTCACGGACAGTGATTTTAATCTCAAATCATGGTGCAAATTGGTAGGCCTGTTTTTTCAATTAAGAAAAATATTCAAAAATAAGAATTTTAATCAACATTGATTTATATTTTAGTTGGGCCAGCATAAGTGGTTGATTTTATGATTTCTTTCTATTTGTTGTAAATTGTGAATATTTTTTGTCATTGTTGGGATCATCTGAAACGATCCGCAATAAGAAAGGGGGCCACGGCTATAGTCGTTTGAACATGAGGGGCCACTGCCTAATAATTCACATAGCGGTTGAATGGCTTATTATTAATGAATTGGAATGGCGCACCCATCCTTTGCCCAGAGCAATAAATAAATAATGTTTAGAAGCCATGCATACGATAAAATGCCTCCTTATGGTTGCTAAATTGGACATGTGTGCAATACTGCTGATGAGCAGAGAGCTAATGTAAAAACAGATCACATTTAGTCAAGTTCATTTGTTTTCTATGAACGATTACCAATCAGTCCTAAAGGTAAAAAAAAACAATGATTTTGTGCATCGTGCAATTCGATGGCATTTAGGCTATTTCTTCCTAATAGCCTACATTTTCTTATTTTTCCCCTAATAGCCTAAATTATACGAAAAAGAAAATGTATACCCTCGTAATAGCCTTACTCATCAAAGTGTTGCAATATAAATAATGATGGTGTGCATCAATACAAATCTGATTTGCCATACAGTGTTCGTGTGATTACCTCCTTGGTCCCTCGCCTGGGCGAGCATACATTGTTTTATCTGTTTGCTAGCTTTTAATTAGGCAATCTAATGGTGGACCACTGAACTATCCCGCTTTTCTATCCTCAAATGGGAAGAACGTCTGACGCTTCTTGTGTTGAAATTCACCAATGACCGGCTCTGCAGTCTCTGTTGTGAATACCAATTAATGCATATGCAAATAACGCTGCAGGAAATATGAGAACAAATTATTTGTTTAAGGAACACATAATCTCTATATTTGAGCCATCGTCGTTTTACATTTATTTTCGTTCATTTTTCAAGAGCTACCTTTTGTTTTACAGTTTAAATTTCATTGGGACAGTCACGTATAGCTTAATAAAGACAATAGTCCAGGTTATTTTCTTATTTCGTTGCTAAACTGTGAGGAAACTACAATTGGGCTATAGCCTACATAAAGTAGCCTAGCGCTCCCTTGTCACTGTCGAGACCAGCAAAGGTCAACTTGGCTAGAACAGGAATTTAATAACACAGTAATCAGCAAACGATTCACCAATTAGGGAAGCCCAAACAAACGTGCCCCAAGGCGCTTCCATCCGAGAGTCAATTCACTTGAAAGCGGGCCCTCGACACTATTCTCTGGGGGATGTGATTATACTTAAAAAAAAATACTATTCTAATGTTCATTTAATTATAGTCCCACGTGGTATTTAAAAAAAAATCTCTGTTACCGATAGCAAACATACACGTTGTCCCAAATAGAAAATAATAAGAGTATACAAGACCCGAGATAGGCGCAAATGTCCTGTAGGCCAGCTGATAAATGTTTTTAAAAAACATGTTTTTGGGCAATAGCCCTGATAGACCTACCGGTTTATATCTTGTTGTAAATCCCTGCTCTCTATGGCCCTAATAAGTCAAAAGGTTTCGCTTATTAGGTTACTGGTTTAAGTAAGCCTAATATTGTCCTTTTTTTCTTCAAGAAATTTTAATAACTGTTCCGTTTTCACTTTTAAATCAACGGATAATGCCAAAATATGGACAACGAACAATATAACATTTCCAGTGATATGTTGTTTGTTTACAATTTTTTTCTTTAGTTTTAATGTCAGTGCACTTTTTAATCTCTCACGCTGAGATGCCTCGCGCTTGCTGTCTGTCGGGTGCGCTTGTCTCGAGCGTTGTGCTCGCATAGAACAGCTGCTGCGCGAAGACCACCTTCCCGATTCCCAGGGTACCAACCCAGCATCTAATCAAACCATTCATTCTCACCATCACATAGAGAGAGCTGCCTGCTGCATATGCATATAAGCGACCGAGGGTAGACTACAGTTCTCGCCAAATGAATGCGGTCACATGATAAAGTGAAAAGTAGTCTAAAGAAAGTCCTATTTGCATTGCCGATTAAATCATGTTCGATTAAATAAACATGTCGGCCTAGTCCTAACTTTGAATCTATAGGTGATTTTAAATCTATAGGAAATACATTTATTTTGGAAATATATAAATTGTAAAACTTGAAATCCGGGCATTCGAGATGAAGATTTCAGATTAACCCCATAGGCCTACGCTTTCAGCCTGCAGAAATATTAATGCCACATGGCGTTTTGAATGTTTGGATGACAATGAAGTTCAGGCTGGCTGCCCCCGACGTCTTTCACATAGAAGTATCCGAGAAGAATCATTTTAGTATCATTCCGTCTTTATTCAACCCTTTCTCTCCATCTAATAAACTTTATAAGTTTATTTGCTAGTATAAGTGTATTTGTACAAAAAAAACTAAACAAACAATCAATCAGACATATGAACAGTCCTTTTTCTGTCATGGCCTCGACTCGATGCTGGCTCTCAGTCATATTCAATATTACATCCTTTTACTTCTTCTGTAAAGTTGTATTTTATATACTGTTTTTTTTTTTTCAAATGTATTTTTCATCGTTTGTTGAGCGCAGTTAGTCACATCACATGTAGACCAGGTTAAAACTGTTTTTATGGAATCGTCTTGTTGTTGTATCTACCGCTGATGCTGCGTGCCGGGCATGGCGTTACCCAGCGGGTTCAACGCCGGTTGGCCCCCAGGCCCAAGGCCATGGATGAGTACTCTCGGGACAAGGGGTCTCTGGAGACCGGGATGTGGTTGCTGCGGAGTCCGGTACATACTGCTGTACATTGCTGCGGCTGCGGCGGCTGCTGTTGTGCTGTCCATGGTGCCCAACAAGCTCGGGTGGTAGAAATAGGGCGACGGGAACATTCTTTGTAAAGCGGAATAATTTCCGGCTTCAGCCAGTAGCTCTAATCCGACCGCTGTCTGTCTTTTCCACTTCGTCCTGAAATCAGATCAAAATACAACAAATCAATTATTTAACTGGTTCAGACTCTGAGAATTCCCCAAACGGACCCTTAATTGGTAAGATCTAATTATTTGCAGCATGAATCGGTGATTATGCCTATAATTAGCCTAGGCAAATGACTCATCCAAGAAAAGTTAGGCTTTTTCAAGTGCGCAGTGCCTATATTTAGTCTATAAGATCATAGATTCATTTCAGATCATTACTCCCTCAATTGATCCTTCTCGCTAGGCCTCACCAAGTTCACTGTAAACATTGGCAGGCTAACTTTAAGATGGTAGGCTATAGCCTATTTAGGCCTATACAATAATGTATAAAAACGTAGTATTACTATCGGCTATATTGAACGAGAAAGAAAACCGCAGGATTTGAATATGATTGCAGTCATACCATATTTCGTCATTATATTGTGCTGTGTCTGTATTTATTTTAGCTACTATATGGGCGCCGGCGCTGTTAACACTAATCTTGGCTGACATTTGGGGAAATCTTAACAATGATGCCGGAGAGGCAAATTGTGCATTGTCAACATCATGTAGCGACTGTTCAGACATACTTGTATAACCCCAGAGGGATGTGTATTTCAATAACCAATACCATGTAATAAAACTGTGTGGGTTAATCTTGTAAATAAATATCCTCATGTGTCTAGGTCCATGGCAACCATTTTGATTAGACCTGTTTAACAATTCCCCTTGATCTGTTCTAAAGTTATTCTATTGTACTGTATTGCATTCTATTCGATTCTATCTGTTCAGTAGTCCTAATTGTCTGAAATCCATGCAGGTTATGGGCCTGCATTTAAAGGCAACAAAAGCCTAATACAAACAAAAATACACTTAACTGCCCATCAACCACAGGCCAACTCCTATTAATTATATTCCAGTCTAACGAAATTAACTAAAAAACAGCACATGCATCCACCTTACATCGTGTTATTATAGGCTTACATTACTACAGTTATTAAAATGATATAACATTATTATTAGTAGGCTATATTCATGTAAATAACATCACCACCAATAAAAACTAGCCTAATAATAAAAAAAATAAGCTCATAATAATAGCCTAATAATAACAGAGATTATTAAAAAACAAAAACATTGTGAAGATAATGAATGATGTTTTATAATAGGTGTGACATACCGTCGGTTTTGGTACCAGGTTTTCACCTGTGTGTCGGTCAGGTTGAGTGCTGCCGCGAGGTCCATGCGATCCTGCACGCTGAGGTATTTTTGGCGCTCGAAGCTTCGCTCGAGTTGGTTGAGTTGATGGTCTGAAAAAGCCGTCCGTGCTTTACGAGGTTTTTTTGACCGTGATTGAGGACTATCTCTGCTACTTGAAATTTCCCGTTCATTCTCTTCTTTTGTTCCTGAATGGGAAAAATTATAAGTGGATAATAATTTTAGTTTTTATAGAGGCCTAATTCAAGCCTATGGTTCAATGAAAAAAAAAATTGCAACAAATACGTGTCCTATCAGTTCTGAGCCAAAATAAGGTCAAAATATGTATTCTAAAAATGAAAAATATAAATACATTGAAATAAACAGTTGCTTTTAGACGTTGAACCTGTTACAATAGTATTTTATAAAGCTAAGCAACCGAGTTGAAACTGAAATACTTAATTTGTCAGACAGCCAGCAAAAAAATAAAAACTATATGGCCAATAAGAAATCCGGACTGTATTTGTCAACTTAAGTTTTTAGCAGTAAAACTGGGAAATCGATATGTCAATCCATCTCTATTTGTAGCAGTTTCTGCAGCGCTCGTGATCCGCCCTCTAGGAAGAACAATAATCTCTCTAATTGACACACAAGGGAGGCTCGCGCACCGGGAACATCTCGCGCCAGCCTTACATCTGTTTTCGATTCTGTTATGCTAATAAAAAAGGGCAACTGAAAATCAACCCTTTAATATCATTGTCTAATAAGACAGCCTTTGAAACATATACACAAGGTGGTCTACATTCAAGGCAGTTAGCCTGTACTGTACACTGTGTTTGAGCTTAAAAAGAACTATACCAACCAAAGAAGCCTACTAAATAGCATTATAATGTGAATTTGAATTTCCATGTGCGTAAAATACATGACAAACAAAAGTGTTCTTCTTGTTACTATTATTGTTTAATTATTACGCCTATTGACGCAATTGACCTTTTCAATTTGGTGGTTATTTTCCAATAACATTTTTCTATAGGCTAGGCTACTTTCAACTTTTTTAGGCGCAGAAAATTCAACACAAATAGGCTTTGTATGTGAGCTTTGGATGTATTCTGCACACCATTAGCCGACTATGACAGCCTACCCAATAAAATACACGTTTTTAAGTACACTGAAAAGCTCACTTACGCCATTCAAAAACTAAACCATAAAAAAAGCATACAAAACATTTCCATATAGGCCTAAGTGTAACCTAAATATTCACTTACCGTTGCATTTCATTTCCATATCGTCTCTTTTGTCCAACTTGCTCCTATTTTCATCTTGTTCCAACTTCGGCCTGAAGCCGTCCCCACTGTCCCTGGCATTCTCTGGTTTGGGGGTGTGATGGGGTGACTGTACGCTGGTGCTGTAAGGTGCGCACGCTGCCAGGGGTTTGCTGTCGCCTAAAATGTCTTTGATTAAAAACGAAGAGGTGGCAGTCCTGGGGGCACAGCCGGCCCCGGCCCCTAGCTGCTGTGGCTGGGGCGATAGTTGCAAATTCCCTGGTTGGTTGTGGTGGTGGTGATGATGTGGTTGGCTGTCTTGGAGCAGATGCGGCTCGGCGTGCTCCATGGTGACGGAGATGGGGGAAGAGGGGGCCGTTCCCACTGTGTCTATGTCCGAACATGACGGGGACGGGGTGGCCTGGCTCCGGCTGAAATCCGCTGTCCTGCTGTCACCGAGGCGGAAATCTCCGTTCATTAGCGCGGTGTTAACAGAATTAGTAGCGTTGGATAAAATAGTGTCTATTCCAAAGTTCGATCCGCTGGAGGATTCCATAGTAAGAAAAGGAAATAAATAAGGTGATTTAAGTCTTCATAACAACATTAAATTGTATCCTCCATACAATTAAAACTAAACGAAAACTATAAGAGAACATAAACAGAGGCACATGTACTCCTAAAAGTCAAACGAATTTAAGAGTTGAAATGGTCAGGAAAATAAACAAAAGCGAAATCCACGTTGTATATAAAAATACGGTCCAAGAATATGTTGTTACATTCAATAGTAAATCTGGAGACCAGTGGGTCTGTCTGTGTAGTCCACGTCCTTTTGTTATGGGTAATGAACTTTCTCTCAAAGTTGTGGTGTGGAGATTCGTACGGCTAACTCCTCAACATCACGCTCCCCTTTTGCTTGTAATCGTTCTAGTGTTGCTCTACAATTACTTCCTATACTGACGTCACGGCCACGGTGAGGGAACTAATATTTTCTACTTTATCATAACACTCTCCGCGTTTTCCTCTTCCTCTCCTGTCATTGGTTACAGCGTGACGGCCCCCGCACCTCACCAATCAGGGAGTTGTTTCTTTATCTTGACAATCTCGAGCCAGCCATTGAATTCTGGATGATCTTTTGAGCCATGCGTATTCGACTATGCCTTGGCATAAGCCTTCTTCATGTAAGCAGAAAAATAAAAACCGAAATTGCTGTGCTTAAAATGGAGTGTTGAATAGAAAGGAAATTAAATGCAGCACTGGAAATTCATTTGCGTTAGTATGTGTTTTTACACAGTATTTGTTTTATTCACGAGTTGATTTGTTTTTATTAACAACAACCAAAAAATCTAACTAAAAGCGATTCACTATATTTTTTCCAGCTACACAATTGCAAAATGCAAGAATGTCTACAACCCTATCGAAATAGCTATTGCAATATCTGTCTGCTAAATAACATGCACGACATGTCGAATATGTCAATGGTTTATTTCCGTGACATGGAATGCATGAGACAGGCTCAGAATATAGACAGGCTCATAAAATCTTACACTCGAAAAAAAAAAAGGTTCTAGATAGAACCAAAAAGGGTTATATTTCTTGCTTCATATATGGCACCCCTAAAGGCTTAATATACTGTAGAACACATTTGTTGGGTTCTTTGATCAGAACCCCAGGGGTTCTTGTTCACTGAACCAGAACTGGTTCCATTTAGAACCCTTGGGTTCCATATAGGATTCTTTTTCATATAGGATTTCGGTTCTATATTGAAGCTTAAGGGGTGCCATATATGAAGCAAGCATTTAACTATTTTCATATAACTCGAACACTTTTCTAAGAGTATAGAACGAACGCATGGTTGTATTTTTGTGTCAGGCTTTTCTAACAATATAGCTTATAACTTGAGGGAAATTGTGGGGTGTTTTCATCATTGAGTATTGTATTGCTAGGTTTTCTATAATCCCAAACCTTGCACCTTGCACCTAACCTACTATGTGTATTATACCAGTGGCAATACATTGCAGGGATGTGAATGGAGACAGAGAGATAGTGATAAGACCTAGCGCGGTACATGTGCTGGTAAATGGGAGGAGTGGTAACTGTCGTGACAGCACACAGTTCTCCACTCTAATTAGTACAGTAATTATGAAATGCTAATGAACGATCAAAGGTATTATAATTACACTGCTTTCTGATGTGGAATTGAAGGACGGAGCGAGAACGTTATATGTTCCTTTTTGGAATGAGTTCCCTTGACAGAACTGCATGCTGTTCGTACATGCTCTATATATTTTCTAGTCGGTTCTATTGTGTTCTGTTTGTGCACTAAAAGATTCCTGAAATTCGTATTCTGGTATTTATCCCGCTAGCTAGAGCGACACATGTTACACCTGGGTCTGACGACGAGACGTCAACACTGGCATTTTTTCGCCTGCAGATTCTCTCTCTCTCTCTCTCTCTCTCTCTCTCTCTCTCTCTCTCTCTCTCTCTCTCTCTCTCTCTCTCTCTTCTCTCTCTCTCCCTCTCTCTCTTTCTCTTTCTCTTTCTCTCTCTCGCTCTCTCTCTCTCTCTCTCTCTCACACACACTTTGCAGCATGTTTGTAGTGTGGCTGGCCGCGGCGGTACCAGACCGGTTAAACACTACTCTGCAACTGATCACGCTGTGATTTGGTGCTCGGGTAGGGTTCCACTGACAGACCAGCGTGGGACTCAGCATTAGGTTTGTAGTACATTGATATTTGTTGTCCGACTTCAAATTAAATGCATTTATAACGAGGACATTGAATATAATGGATTTTACTTGTTTTTGTTTGTTCATTTTATATTATTATGTTTAGTTGGACATAGACATTTTAAACCAAAATCTGATATTAACTTTGTTACTAGGCCTAAATTCGAAGCTAAAATGCGATATGTTGTGTGTTTGGGTTAACAACGATATGGAGAGTTCATAGGCCTAATTTAAAAACTTTTTAACACTTATAAATTACACTGTTACAAATATTAATGAATAGCAAAAATATATATTAATGTATTTATTAATGAATTATTAATATCATACATTTATTCATTTCATCCCTGAAACGGCTTAAACTTTGGGGGAGTTGATGAATTGCTCGGCTTATGAATATTATCGACAACGGCAAAGACGGGGCTCGATGGAACTCAGCTAATGTTGTTCACTGACACAAACAAGATATCGACAAAATGGACATCGTTGGAAAATAAGCTCTCGTTAACATGTTCAATATTTGTAGCCAATTATATACAATCCAAGCGCCATACAGGCTACGTATTCTGTATTGCTGTATTCAGTTTCTCAGTAGGCCTGTATGCTATTTTGTTGCTGGCTACAGCATATATTTTGAAACTATTTACATTTAACAATGGTGGAATTCACAATGATTTACCACGACAGGGTTACGAGATTTATCAAATAAAATGGCAAGATGTAGAAATTAAAATGTAATATTGATGAGATAGAATATGAAAAGTGATTCCTTGAGAGGGGCTCTTTTGGAATGTGCTCCTCTCATGCGCCGCAGACATCTCAGGCTTGATTAAACGAATTTCGTCACAAGGCGGCGACAAATATACCAGATTATTATGCACAATAGGCTAATAATGCACTGTTTCGTTGCCTAATAAAGGTTTGCTATATGTCAGGAGGATTTCTAATTTATAACATAATAAATCAAATGTGATCATTAACGAAACTTGTATGCTAGGATTTGTTGATGTCCACAGAAATGCTGGCCCATGTTGACTCCAATGCTTCCAACAGTTGTGTCAAATTGGCTGGATGTCCTTTGGGTGATGGACCATTCTTGATACACACGGGAAACTGTTGAGCCTGAAAAACCAAGCAGCGTTGCAGCTCTTGACACGGTGTGCCTGCACCTACTACCATGCCCCATTCAAAGACACTTAAATGTTGTGTCTTGCCCATTCATCCTCTGAATGGCACACATTCACAATCCATGACTCAGTTGTCTCAAGGCTTAAAAATCCTTCTTTAACCTGCCTCATCCCCCTCATCTACACTGATCGAAGTGGATTTAACAAGTGACATCAATAAGGGATCATAGCCTTCACCTGAATTCACCTGGTCAGTCTATGTTATGGACAAAACAGATGTTCTTAATGTTTTCTATACTCAGTGTATAGGATACAAGTGAAAAAACAAGAACATTATCATTAGCCGAAATACATTTTTACTTGTTCAAGTTTAACTTGATATGAGTATATAAGTAAGTCCAAAATGGATAACATCATGTCAAACACAAGGTTGTGTTGTTGTGTGTATTGATTTAGGCAACTTTATTAGAATAGGAACGATCCAGAACACATAGGCCTAGTTGACGTAGTTTTTCATGTAGCCTATTTAAATCAACCACCGTGTGGGAGAAGAACAATCCATAAGCAATGTATTATTCTATTTACCTTTCTTTCTCTAAAGTACAAATCACTACAGACGACCAAAGCGATGGTAAAACATGTCAGTCAATCCGTTGAAGGGAACATTGCATGTTCATTAACAGCCAACTAATTGAAACGGCAACAATCAATCGCATTATTAGGGTTAAAGTCGCTGCAGGAACAAATACATTGAATGCTACCAGTTAGGGTATCATCTTATTAGCCTCAGCGGATTGTCGATGATGGGACAGTGAAATAATAGTTTGCACCGCATTGATTATCTCGCTGCTCTGCGTCGAAGCTGTCACTCCAGTCCACTACCGATCTGAAGTCTTTTGCATTGGCCAGTTGCAGCATTTATATGGAGACAAGCCACATTAGGGGTCAATCACTCCAGTCCAGCAAGGCCTACCAAAGCCAGGCCAACTAACTAAAACAAACAGTTTAAATGCATGATATAAACCTACAGATTATCATAGGTATTTTTTTTTAAATATAACAGTATGTTGTGAATATTGCTTCAAATGTTGGTTGACGTTTTGACTGCCCAATCTGTCAAATGTCCTGTTCCATGGTCCTTTAATTTATAGGCACACTAGCCTTAATATGTATAATTTGAGTACAGCCTTTTAACTGTTTCACCATATCATAATCCACAGTGTTTCGTTATCATTGTTGAGAGGGTTTACATTTTCCCAGCTCCCTCAGTAGCCTGTACCAAACAAAGTGGCAGGGTCAGAAGATTGAAATGACAAATGTTGCCTTTAACCATTTACTTGACAGAAGAGTGTAGGCCGATGAAGTATAGAAAATGATGTATATATTAGGTGATATTATGTATCTATTCTTTTGACTCACTTCCAGTTGATCAACATCTGGTCACCAAACATGCAGGGACAAATGACAAATTATGCATTTAATCATTTGCGTCACAGTAGAGTATTGTTCCACTGAGGTAGAAAAGTAAGATCATTTCATAAGTCAGCACTTCATTCAAAAAATTCAATATTTCTGCTTCAATCCCTCCGGTATAAATTAGCTCAACTTCAGATGACAAATAGGCCTACTTATCAAAAGACTATCACATTTTCCCCACACATTTGATTTAAAATGAAATTCCACAAGCTAATTATAACATGTGCATGTATGGGACGTTATCAATTAATTAGGCTAATTAATATACATTAAATTGTCATCTCCCAAAATGAGTGAAATGGACCAGCCTTTTTACAATCTTTCAGTTAGTCTATGACCAGGGTGACATTTTATAGGCCTATATTGATTCAAGTTTTACATTTTTTGGGGTCAAATCTATGTTATTTTGAGAAAAAAAAGTTGCCATTTTAAATTACTTATATAATGTTTAGATTTTTCTCTCAGCAGCACACACATACGGGACGTTAACTTACAAATCGTCTTACATTTTTATGTGGGGTGTAAAAACACTGTGAAAAGAAGGTTTTGAAATAAACATATATAGAGTTGAAGTCGGAAGTTTACATACACTTAGGTTGGAGTAATTAAAACTCGTTTTTCAACCACTCCACAAATTTCTTGTTAACAAACTATAGTTTTGGCAAGTCGGTTAGGACATCTACTTTGTGCATGACACAAGTAATTTTTCCAACATTTGTTCACAGACAGATTATTTCACTTATAATTCACTGTATCACAATTCTAGTGGGTCAGAAGTTTACATATACTAAGTTGACTGTGCCTTTAAATAGCTTGGAAAATTCCAGAAAATTATGTTATGGCTTTAGAAGCTTCTGATGGGCTAATTGACATCATTTGAGTCAATTGGAGGTGTACCTGTGGATGTATTTCAAGGCCTACCTTCAAACTCAGTGCCTCTTTGCATGAAATTATGGAAAAATCAAAAGAAATCAGCCAAGACCTCACAATTTTTTTTTTTAGACCCCCACAAGTCTGGTTCATACTTGGGAGCAATTTCCAAACGCCTGAAGGTACCACATTTGTCTGTAAAAACAATAGTATGCAAGTATAATAACCATGGGACCACGCAGCCGTCATACTGCTCAGGAAGGAGACGCGTTCTGTCTCCTAGAGATGAACATACTTTGGTGCGAAAAGTGCAAATCAATCCCAGAACAACAGCAAAGGACCAAGGGAAGATGCTGGGGGAAACAGGTACAAAAGTATAAATATCCACAGTAAAACAAGTCCAATATCGACATAACCTGAAAAGCCGCTCAGCAAGGAAGAAGCCTCTGCTTCAAAACTGCCATTAAAAAGCCAGGCTACGGTTTGCAACTGCACATGGGAACAAAGATCGTACTTTTTGGAGAAATGTCCTCTGGTCTGATGAAACAAAAATAGAACTGTTTGGCCATAATGACCATCGTTATGTTTGGAGGAAAAAGGGGCAGGCTTGCAAGCCGAAGAACACCATCCCAACCGTGAAGCACGGGGGTGGCAGCATCATGTTGTGGGGGTGCTTTGCTGCAGGAGGGACTGGTGCACTTCACAAAATAGATGGCATCATGAAAAGGAAAATTATGTGGATATATTGAAGCAACATCTCAAGACATCAGTCAGGAAGTTAAAGCTTGGTCGCGAATGGGTTTTCCAAATGGACAATGACCCCAAGCATACTTCCAAAGTTGTGGCAAAATGGCTTAAGGACAACAAAGTCTAGGTATTGGAGTGGCCATCACAAAGCCCTGACCTCAATCCTATAGAAAATTTGTGGGCAGAACTGAAAAAGCGTGTGCGAGCAAGGAGGCCTACAAACCCGACTCACTTACACCAGCTCTGTCAGAAGGAAATGGCCAAAATTCGCCCAACTTATTGTGGGAAGCTTTTGGAAGGCTCCCTGAAACATTTGACGCAAGTTTAACAATTTAAAGGCTTTGCTACCAAATACTAATTGAGTGTATGTAAACTTCTGACCCACTGGGAATGTGAAGAAAATAAATAAATGCGTAAATAAATCATTCTCTCTACTATTATTTTGACATTTCACCTTCTTAAAATAAAGTGGTGATCCTAACTGTCCTATAACAGGGAATTTTTACTAGGATTACATTTCAGGAATTGTGAAAAACTCAGTCTAAATGTATTTGGCTAAGGTGTATGTAAACCTCCGACTTCAACTGTATACTATATATAAATATATATATATGTATATGTATATTTTAAAAGATACAGAAAAATAAATACAGAAATAAGCTACTATCATGATCTTCAAATAGCTCTACAAACTTGAAGAAGTAGCCAATAGTATACCGGAGTAGCCACAACACACTCTTTTAACAGGATAATATACAACCTTCTCCCTTGGACAAAATACTGATATAATCATAAAGCAACTGACAGTGGACAGATTCAGACCTCAAAGAATAGTCTGTAGATTAGATTTACAGGAGACCTGATAGCTACTGTAGTCGATACATGTTTGGGTGTGGGTGAGATAGTATTATTGAAAATATCACCCTGAATTGCTACCACCAGTGAGAGCTACTGTATTCTTACAGTAATTAGAAGTAGTTAGAATTAGTGGAGGCTTAATTAGTGTTACAAATGACTAATAATGCTTGTAATAGTTATGTGGCATAAGTTAATTGTCACTCTACTCTAATACTTCATGACAGTTCAAGTAGATGACATTTCCAGCAACAATGTGATTATTTAATGCGTTTACTTTTTAAAACAAGCTCTCAGTGCTGTCTCAATGAGCGCATGTTGACATGAAGCAGGGGATAACATGACAGTTGTGTGGTTAGGGTTGTTGTGACATTGACTAGATGTCAGAGACATTCCTTTCAGATGGACCACTTACCAACCGGGGGGGAAAGGTCAAGGGTCGGTTAATAAATCTCTAAAGACTTTTCAACCTTTTTATTTCCTCACAAACATGTTGTTGACTGCTGATGCTCATTTAAACATGATCTTGTTTAGCCGCTTTAAAGTCTGAAGGAAGGAACAATGTCTAATGTGGATCTATGGATATTGTGTGACTGTGAGCTAGCGGATGCTTGGCAGACATCCACACACCAATAACTCATTTATACAAGTAATATCAGTGAGATTATTACAGTAATCACACTATAGACAATTTGGTTGTTTAGCAACAAAATTGTCTTAGATTGTTGACAACATGTTAACTAAATTTCATATCTAAATGTTTATTGAAAACATAAATACGTTTGCACAATGAGCACTTGTTGTCTCTGAAATATATCGTTAGAGTTGTTATTTAGCTAGCTAGCGAATTTTAGCCATGTTAGCATTGGCATGAAATCAGTTAAAACACTTCAAAACAAGACTTGATATCAAGAACAAGATAAAACTAGCTGAAACAAGCCACCTATGATTACCCACATGGCTGCTTCTTGTCATTGTTGCTAGCTATCTGACCGTTCAGAATCATAACAATGTACGGCTTCATGCCCCTTTGATTCGCCATTTTTGTGACGTTGTTAGCCAACCTGTCTATAGAATTATTTTAATAAGATATGTAGAACATCCTCCATGTGAGCAGGCTGGAAAAGACTAACATGAAGTTGTTATGCATCAAAATTCTACTTGAAATAATCTCTTAGGAACTGTGGTATTAAAGGTATTGAGCTTTCAGTGCAATGTGACATTTGCAATGCGTTCTTTCCAGATCCCAATATTATATGTTTCTTCATTCTTTACCAGTCTTTTCTGTGCCTGAATTTACTCTGTAATAAAACATGTGACATTCAAGTTTAATTTGAAGAGCGACCAAGTATTAATCTAAGGTACACATGGAACAAAGATAATAAGACAGGGAAGAGAAGAGATACTGTACTGTACTGACGCCTAGGGTCATGTATGAGACAAACATCATGCACATTTTAAATCTGATTCGCAAATAAACATTTGTGTGCCTCTTTAGTGTGTGTGTTTGTGGATTTATTGTGTGTGTGTGTGTGTGCGCGCGGGCTCCCCAGACAGTTTAGCCTTGACACTTTCTGTTCAGACACCGTCACTGTCCCTGTCATCAAAAGACATGTGTGGCCTGTTCTTTCCCTTTTCCTCTTTGTTAGTTTTCCACATTCATCCAGTCTTTAGGTACAAGATGCTTAATGGTCAGAGATACCTAAGCAGTGGAGTGAGCTTCACATTGATTTGAGTGAGCTTCCGTCCCTCCATTCTGTCCTGCATCATGTCCACAGCCACAGCACTTAATCACTTAATTACCTAATCTGTCATTCAGAAAGGTAAAGGCAGCACCCTCCCACTACCGACGACCTCACGTGATTGATCCATGCTGATGGCGTCACAAAATAATTACAGCACGCCTCCTGATTCCATAGCATGTTGACGCATCACGAAGGTAATCGGAGGCTCAGAAGGACTCAGTACCATTTCCTGTTACTTAAAGTCCAAACGAGAAGAGAGAGGCAAGGAGGTAGGAAAGATGGAGGAGGAGCTATGGATGAAGAGGAGGAGGAAGAGGGGGAGGTTTGGGCAGTGGACATTAAGAATTGCTGGAGGGGAACACGCGCACTTCGTCAAAACTATGCAAGTGATTTTTTTCACCCAAGCCAACAAATGGCAGCTTGATTTTGTCCAACACAGGTTTAGTCAATCCCTATGGGTTATTTTCTAGATTGGCATCATAGCTTGACAGACAGGCTGTTGGAGGCTAAATGGGGGATATGTTTTGTTTACCAGAGATATGCCCTCTACTGCTGTCATCTGGACTAAATACAGGCAGACACCAATAGCAAATACCTGCTTTCTCAAAACCAGTTGAGACATTCAACCTGGCTGCTAGTACTTAGATGCTTAGACATGGCTGTACTTTTTACCAAGTGGGCCTATAGGCAACCGTACTGTATAAATGTCCTATAACGACAACTCAGGATGGGCTACATGTTACTTAATCCAATTCTATTCTGACCATACTTGACTCTAATAGAAAGCAAAGCTGTTGGTTTTGTATTGTTTTGTATTTTTATTGTTACATACCAGATAGGTGCTGTGAAATGGGTTGTTTTACATGGTCAGACATTGTAGTACGAACTAGGGTTAAGCGCCTTGGCACATCGACAGATTTTTCACCTTTTCAGCTCGGGTATTCAAACCAGTGACCATTCGGTTACTGGCCCAACGCTCTAACCATTAGGCTTCACACAGTAAAACGTATGCTTATCGTAATACCACACAAGCCTTGCTGATGGGATGTTCATTGTTTCAAGCTGCTCTCAGTGTTGTGTTTCAGATCACCATCTCTATCACCTCAAGCCACATCCAGTACCACTCTCTGGGAAACATAAATAAGAATGGAGACGTTGCTATTATCCATGAGGGGGAAAAATGCAGGCTTAGAATTATTCTCTATGTCATTCATTTATATTTACTTATAAATTACAGTAATTTATACTTACTTATGAATTAAATAATTACTGTAGAACTATATATTTTTTAATTCTGTTTATGCTGTTCAAATGAAAATTGCATGCAGACATTAAAGACACTGCATAAACATTGCTATGGTGAGTTTGAATGAATTGCAGCAATAGTCTTTATGTATTTACATATGCGATATAAATGAGAAAATCAAGAAAAATACTGGACAATCTGACATGTCCGCTCAAAAACTGTCAAAATGTATTCACACAATAAAAATATAGGTAATATCACTAAAAATGACTTATAATTAGTCCAATTAGTGTCCAATTCGTGTCTAATAGCAGATTCCCATCATTCTCAGTGGTAGTTAGCATTAACACCATGTTTGACTAAAACAGCCCTAACGCCTTAATTAATGAACTCAATATGGATATATCTATATTGGATTCAATGCATATTTGGTTGTCTGTGGTTCCATGGCAACTGGCAGGGATGGAGAGGAGAGGATAGGTCACCATTACATCACTAATGGGGTTGCCATCCCGTAGCTGTACAGGGGTGCATTGTGGGAGCATTAGTATTCACGGTGAAGAAGCGTTAACCATCATTACCTGTCTCCCTTCTCCTGACACACAACACTGTCAGAAGGAGGGGAGGATCGGCATGGCGCCACACGTTACCCATCCCTCAACTCACTGACAGCATGTTCACTCCGTGCTGGCTGCCGTGGTGAAAACAAGGGGAAAACACAAACAACACAATGTAAATTGTGAGTAAACAATGTACATATGGTATCTGCACCTGAAGGGACCGACGTCTCTTTCTTACCAGGCAGAAGCAAAGTGGAGAGACGATGTTACTAATGAACCTGGGCAAAACACAACTGTGAATAATGAAACAACACTGCATTTTGCAACAGAGAGAGAGAGAATAAAAGGTGAAATCATACAATGAGCAGGAGGAAGAGGGGGAAGAAAAGAGGAAATAGGGAAAGAAAGCAAGCGATGATTAAATGATCAAAAGCTGGCAGAGAGAATGTGTGTGTCACTGTGAGGGGCGCTCCTCATCTCCCCGCCAGTAAAAGTTAGGTTTCAAGCGCTGTGTAATTATAGCAGGGGGATGTCAATTTGACATTAATACAGCCAGCAGAAACGCCCTAATTGGCCTCAGAGGAGAAAGTGAACCAGAAAATATATTAACATTTTAAAAAAGCATATTTTGCCTAATCCTTTCACTTTCCAACAATATTTGAAGACCAAAATGCCCCAGGCATGAGAATTTAAATGAGCAATTTTGTTTTTGAAGGAAACGGCCAATGAGACAGAAAATAGACTAAAGGGAAATCATTAGTGTATGAGAGCTCCTGCCTGACAGGCCGGCCTTGCTGACTGGCTGGCCTGTCACTAGGACTCTGTGTTCAGCCGCTCCACGCTATGAGCTAAGCTGATAACATGAAAAGACCCATAAACGTGCAGCCAGAAGTCAAAGCTTATTATCTGAAAGATTCAAATGCAGGCATAAGGATGAAGAGGAGGACGGAAAAAACCTAGGAGAATAGGGGGAACAGGAGGCAGGTCTAGTTCTTCTTTCCTGTAGGATAGGAAAGAAAAAAAAACTGGCCAGATCAAGGTAGAATAGAAGTTGTAATAGGACCCCGTTACTTGACACAAACATGTGGCAGCAGCGCTGCCGGAAAAATATTGCAGCAAATCACAAGATCACACAAAACCAGAAAAGATACAAGAAAAAAACGTTGCAAGATGGCAACAAAGGTACGTCCCATATGGCACCCTACTCCCTATGTAGTTCAGTTCTTTTGACCAGGGCCCATAAGGAAATAAGGAATTGGGTGTAAGGAATAGGGTGCAATTTAGGATGCGTCCAAAACTGCTGAAAGTAGTGAGGGGGATGTGATCTGTGATGTCCCAGTGTCCAGGTTGATGTGATATGACTGTCTCAGAGAAACACAGCTAAGTCAAGTCAGACAGCGTTAGCCCACTCCCCTGGTGATGGAGCAGCTGAAGCAGTCGTGGCCCCTGGCACGGCGTGGCACTGCAGGGCAAACTGCTCAGCCAACTTGGAGACTGCTCAGCCGCTTTGCCCTTTTCAAACACAACAGAGGAGTGAGTGTATGTTCCAAATGGCACGCTATTCTCTTTATAGTGAACTACTTTTGACCAGTACGTCCCCCTATAGTAATGCACAGCATAGGGAATAGATGACCATTTGGGAGGCACACAAAGGAAGATGGGAATGAGCTAGCCGGGCAGCTTTAGCTCAGTAAAGGAGGCCAGGTTTATCACCTCTGGCTAAAAGAGAGGGAGAAAGAAAAAAGAAAGCGTGAATGGTTGACAGAGGAAAGTGAGAACAACAACAGATCTCAAACCCGGTCTGTGTCTCTTTAGTGCGACAACAAAGGGCACATGATATTCCCTCTCTCTCTATGCTCTGTCAAGATTCTGGTTTGTTGGTTGGTCAGAGGTTTCTTACTGCTGCCTGCCTGGCACATTAGGGCAGTTGCCTATAACCTCATTTACACTGAGGCCTTAACCTTATTTTCACATTTTTTTACCTTATTTTCTCATTTTGTACCTAATTTTCTCATGTTTTACCTTATTATTCTATACAGTGCGTTCAGAAAGTATTCACGCACATTTACTTTTTCCACATTTTGTTAATACAGCCTGAATTTAAAATGGATTAAATTGATCAGTGCCACTGATCAAAACACAATACCTCACAATGTCAAAGTGGATTTTTGTTTATAGAGTTGTTTTCAGATTAATAAAAAATTTAAAGCTATAAAGTCAATAAGTACTCAACCACTTTATTATGGCAAGCCTAAATACATTCAGGAGTTAAAATCTGTTGAACAAGTCACATAATAAGTTGGATGGACTTACTCTGTGTGCAATAATAGTGTTTAACATGATCATTGAATGATTACCCAATTTCTGTACTCCACATACAATGATCTTTAAGGTCCCTCAGTCAAGTAGTGAATTTCAACCACAAAGACCAGGGAGGTTTTCCAATGCCTCGCAAAGAAGGGCACCTATTGGTAGATGGGTAAAAATAAAATAGCAGACATTGAATATCGCTTTGAGCATGGAGAAGTTATTAATGACGCTTTGGGTTGTATATCAATACACCCAGTCACTACAGAGATTCAGGCGTCCTCAGTTGCCGGAGAGGAATGAAACCGCTCAGGGATTTCACCATGAGGCCAATGGTGAATTTAAAACAGTTAGAGTTTAATAGCTGTGTTAGGAGAAAACTGAGGATGGATCAACAACATTGTAGATACTCCACAATACTAACTAAAAGACAGAGTGAAGTGAAGGAAATATGTACAGAATATTTAAAATATATTCCAAAGCATGCATCCTGCTTGCAATAAGGCACTAAGGTAATACTGCAAATACACAACACATTACTGATTACAACTCTTCATATTTCCAAGCATGGTGGTGGCTGCATCATCACTGGGAGACAACATCACCTTTCAGCAGGACAATAACCTAAAACTCAAGGCCAAATATACACAGGAGTTGCTTACCAAGATGACATTGAATGTTCCTGAGTGGCCTAGTTACAGTTTTAGCTTAAATCGGCATTAAGATCTATGTCAATACTTGAAAATGGCTGTCTAGCAATGATCAACAACCAACTTGACAGAGATTGAAGTGTTAAAACGTTAATAATGGGCAAATATTTTGTACGAAGCTCTTAGAAAGATTCACTACTGCAATCACTGCCAAAGGTGATTCTAACATGTATTGACTCAGGGTGTTGAATACTTATCTAATCAATATATTTTTGTTTTTTGTTTTTCATAAAATAGTACTTTGTGGAGATTTTTGAAAACCCCCCACAATTAAATACATTTTAATCCCAATTTGTAATACAACAAAATGTGGAAAAAGTCAAGAAGTGTGAATACTTTTTGAAGGCACTGTAATGAAAGGGTAGATGTTTTTGTATGTTGTATTTGTTCTCTCTCAGTCTTCGCCATCAGCGGCCATTTTTTTGTATCAGGGTTTTATGTTTTTCTTCTTCAATTGGGGCTGATATTATCTCCGTCCAAAATGACACCCTATTCCCCATTTAGTGCCCTACTTTTGACCAGAGCCCTATGGGTGCCATTTGGGACTCAGACATACTTTGAAAGCAGCATTTAATCAGGCCCTTTGATAAACATTTGACACAAAGCGCCGTGTTTCTGTCTCTAGCGTTCTACTGCCTTGGGCTAGAGATTGAGATTGACTGGATTCTCATCCACAATTTTCACAATTTTAAGCCCACCTGTCAGAGAGCCTGTCAGTCAGAGTGACACAAAGATGGTAGGAATCAAAGGATGGAGGACACAGGATGATTTCTCTTCTTACAGAAGACAGAGGAAGACTGAGGCATGACAAATGTGGAAAGAAGTAAGGCATATTGTAGTAACAGATTCTTCACTGAGATTAGTCATATATTTACTAAATCAATTAGAGGTTTATTGTAATATCCAACAACAACAAAACAGACAAAATAACCTAGGTATATCATTATATGCAACATACAAGTGAAATTATTTCTTGCAACAAAACAACATTGTAGCCATTAGGAAAACAAAAAGATAATCAACTCATTTCGCTAACCGTCAAAAAACACATCCACAACAAAATATATATTTTTTAAACGGAATTCTCCCCATTCTAGTCCCATCACTTTCACTACACCAGCAGACATCTGATCGAAGCTGAAGGAAACTACAAACTACCAATCATTTGACCCTGAAGCATCGAGGATGGAGCAGTGTTCTCTCCACCAACGGAAGCCAAGCTACAGGTCACCAGATGTCAACACCTTCCTTAACCAGCCTACAGCGTGCTAGATGCTACAGTGCGATGGGAGGGAGGGAGCTCTCGGCTTCATCCCAAATGGCACCCTGTTCCCTGTATAGTGCACCCTGGTCAAAAGTAGTGCACTATTCAGCGAATAGGGTGCCAATTGGGACGCAGTCCTTTCCTCCAGCCACCCAGGGACTTGACATGGCCAGAGAGCTCTGTTGTACCGGCCCTGCAGCTGCACTCCCTACAGACGCTGGATTAGTATTGAGGAAATGCACAATGACACCAATGTTACTTCTATAGATCTTGTGTATAGTGTGCTTTTTTAAAATCTCACCATCAAGTACTGGAAGCGAGAAAGGTTTTTAGCAGGTGGTTGGTAGTTTAGTGAACTGAGGTGAGTTTCCAGAAGCATTTGTAGCTAAACGTAAGCATGCAAACACCCTGCTGGAAGACGACAGTATAGACTGTTTTTTTGTTGTTAACAACACAACAGTATTGGTTTCCAGGAATAAATGATATGACCTCTAGCTAGCTAGAGCTTTGACCAACTCCAATCAACCCTTTGGTTGATTCCTCACACACGCCGACACATTCAGTTTGATTTTCATTAGCATCAATATGTTCGTGTTCGTTCATTTCCAAGGACAGTAAACAATGGGATTTCAAATATCATAAAGGTCTCAAACCCTAATAATGTAGCTTCACTACTGCCTTCCATGGCCCTGCCAGACTCAGGGAGCAGCCCAGCTAACGTACAGGCGTTATTGATGAGCCACTCAGGACATCTCCCTGCTATTAGCATGCACATTTCCCAGGGATGAGCCACACATCAACTGAGTCTAGTTTGGCAGGGTCAGAGCCAGCAGGGGGCTCATATATGAGCTGCATAGCAATGCCACAGTTACAGTATTATGGTTGGAGATAGATGGGGTGTGAGAGAGAGAGAGAGAGAGAGAGAGCGAGAGAGAGAGAGAGAGAGAGAGAGAGAGAGAGAGAGAGAGAGAGAGAGAGAGAGAGAGAGAGAGAGAGAGAGAGAGAGAGAGAGAGAGAGAGAGAGAGAGAGAGAGAGAGAGAGAGAGAGAGAGAGCGAGGAGAGAGAGAGAGAGAGAGAGAGAGAGAGAGAGAGAGAGAGAGAGAGAGAGAGCAAGAAAGAACCAGAGAACAAGAGAGGGAGAGGGAGAGAGAAAGAGAATATTAAGGCCACGGTTATGTTATAGTTATAGAGAGAGAACAATGAGAGAGGGAGAGAGAGAGAAAGTGAGAGATAGAGAGAGCGAGACCAAGAGATAGTAGGACAGAGAGTGCGAGAGAGTGTGTGTGAGAGAGAGAGAGCAAAAGGGAGCAAGAGAGATAGTCAGAAAGTGAGACAGGCGAGAGACTTCTCTAGACTAGGACCTCCTCTACCTGATGGGAACATGGCGAGCGGTCTGTTCTCCCCCTCATCAATACAGCAGGCCTCTTTGTCAGTAATTTGCAATAAGTGTCCGCGCCACATCTTCAGGGACCTGGAGGAAATCATTACTGGCTGAGGCCCTGCTCTGCTCCTAATTGGATGCGTAGGGCCTTATCAACCGAGGATTTTCTAAGACCTTTGACAGATACCAATACGAAAATCATTGTTCAGTTGTCAATTTAAGAGACCGTTAAAAGAGCTTATTTTAATTTTAATTGGAACTTCCTCCTCCCTTCACAGTGAGCCGCCAGGATTAAAATAGGAGCTCAGCCCCTCGGTGAGAGAGAGAGAGTGTGTGTGTGTGTGTGTGTGTGTGTGTGTGTGTGTGTGTGTGTGTGTGTGTGTGTGTGTGTGTGTGTGTGTGTGTGTGTGTGTGTGTGTGTGTGTGTGTGTGTGTGTGTGTGTGTGTGTGTGTGTGTGTGTGTGTGTGTGTGTGTACGTGTGAGTGTGTGTGTGCGTGTGTGTGTGTGTTCATAACCCCTGGATGGAGAAAATTATCTTTCAGGTACTGTATAATAATATGTAGGTCAAATTGGCAGGTTAGAGCTGTGACCAGCCTACAAATGAAGACGGCGAGCATCAAAACACATTTAGTTTACAGAAATCGCCCAGGCTGTTTCCTGGGACTTCATGATCAGCATTAAATAAGGCTGAATCTGATCTGTGCTGCAAAGCTCTCAATTAGGCAAAACCACATCCGCTTGTAGGGAGTATGCCGGCCGGGGCTATCATAGATCACACTCCGTAAACTGATCGGCTGATACTGCTGCTGCTGCTGTCACATATTTATTATGCTCTGTACTCTCTCGGCGACCCTGAACTCAAATCACTAACTGCTTTTAATAAGGCTGTACGGCCTGGGTGGGAGGTTGTGTGTGTGTGTGTGTGTGTGTATTTGTTTGGCGGCCTCAGCCTTCAACATGGCATGTTTTGCGTCTGCACGGGGGTGGGGGGTGGCTGCGAATGCTGGCAGATGCGGCGAAAGCTAATATGCGTAAACGGCCGTGCAGCTAGGATGAGCTGCTGACGGTGAAATGGTCACCCAGAGACCTGGGAATGACTGGGGCTGAGGGGCTAGGGGGCGAGACTTGGCAGCAACTGATGAACCCATGTCTCCACTCACTGATCCCTTTTTTTGGAATCGTGGAACCCTCCCTCGCTTTACACAGATGTGAGCATCGCCCGATCCATCTATCCTACCATCACTCGTCTGCCCCAAAGAGAAGGATTTGTGATTGTGAACAGCTTGCTACAAAATCAAAAGAATTTATTATTTATCACACACAAAACACTGAACAACAACAAGAGCCCATCACAAATCAATATGGCCAAGCCGAAGATCATTTTGTTTAAAAATATGGAGTTGTCTGAGGACATAGACTCAACTGCCTATTAACTGTGATGTCCAACCCAGCTCTACAGCCAGTACGTAGCAGTATCGTATTATACAGAGGGTATTTATCTATCTCCAGTATCAGTCTCAGAGGAGGAGAGAGTGAAAACAAGGCTAATAAAATGCCTAATTAAAGAAAGAGAGAGCAGGGAAGTTGTCAGGGTATAAAAGCTTATTTTTTCTTCTGCACTAGCTGCATGATTTTTTACGGCCATGTCTGTGGGAGCCTGTACTGTGTTTGCCGGCTGTTTTACTGGGTGTCAGCACGGATTTGAAGCAAGGAGCCATCTAAGCATGCGTATTAGGCGATTCATTTGACCTCATTATACTGCAATAAAAAAGGAACCCGGTTTACTAAATATCACCACGCCGCTCGCACAGCCGCACGCCGTTTCAGATCATGCAGAGGAGTGTGCTAAAAAGATGATTCCAGAAATGTCTGGTGAAGAGAGAAAAAGAGGGAGAGAGAGTGAGAGGGAGAGAGAGGAAGAGAGAGCGGGAGGATGGGAAGAGAAGGGGGAGCGGGTGAACCCTCACTAGCCAGGAGGGATTCTGACAAGAGCAGGAAAAAAAGCAGATACGTAAAGCCCCTATTTATTAAGAGCAGAGCAAGTGAAGAAAAAAAGATTTATGCTTATAATTTAAGGCAATTAAAGCATGCCTGTTGGGCTGGCCTATGGCGATTGTTCTGAGTAAAAAGGAGGCCGAGCTGCTGACAAGCATTTGAATCCACTAAGTCCTACCAGGGGAGCTTACACTGCAGGCATCAAACCCAAACTAAATCAATAAAATAATTACACTTTTATAAATTGCATTTTGACAAGTATCAGATAGCTGCTAAGCTTTGATATAATGAATACCTCTGAGGTGATGCAAACAAGGAGAGGCGTACTTAGAGATCCAAACAATCAAAGGCTGATCCTCGTTAGTGTATGCTGTCAGATGCATCGCTGCTATTAATTACTACAAATTAATGTGACTCTCTCCGCCTCTCTCTGCTGATTTGGATGGTAATCACACTACTAACCAGCACAGGGAACATATGCAACCCTACCAAAATAATAAGCCTGTGTGCATGTTGTGTTTACAGGCCACGTAATTTGCTTGATGCGTTATTTTAACCCATCAGCCTCACACACACACACACACACACACACACACACACACACACACACACACACACACACACACACACACACACACACACACACACACACACACACACACACACACACACACACCATGAACACACACACACACATGCAGGAAAAATAATTAAAAAATGAACCCTATTTATGTTCATAATTTATTTGTACATTTGATTGCCCAGTGACCCCCTGCATCAGTTCAGCACACATAACAAGGCCCACCACCACCACAAGGCAGCACTCTAAAGCTGAGCAATACGCCATTAGACAAAAAAAAAAGGTGTGACATTTTGCTACAGTAGCGAGGGAGCAGAAACGAAAGGAAGGCTTTCAGAGAGGGATTGCGCTGTGGCAGGGTGGCAGCTAAAATGTCCTGTCACTGCAATCACGCTTCAAATCACATACAACATCAATGGGGAGACCACCAGGCACCAGTGACATCTTTGCCAGACGCCAACAGGCGTTCTAAATGAGACAGTAGATAGTAATTACGCCCCCTCACTAGCTAAATTGTTTACCATGAGACTGATCCGCTCTGCCAGGACTGCTTACTAGCCCAATTTTTCATCCTTAATAACAAGATCTTTTGTGGCATTGCGTGGCTGTGTCCCAAATGGTACCCTGTCCCCTTTATAGTGCAGTATTTTTGACCAGGGCCCTATGGGCTCTATATAGGGAATAGGCTTCCATTTGGAATATATATTTTGTGTAACAATTTAGGAGGGGTGAGGCTGGATCTGAAACCATCCTAATTTGTTCAGTTCTTCATTTATAATTTATTCCTCTTCAATGCATTTTATCTTAGAACGCTTTGCAAATAGTATCAGTATACTTGTGTTTTACACACATAATGCAAAATGTACGATTTTTTTGATGTTTTCCCCACAAGACACTACAAAATTATGGCAATGTAAATGTAATGACAATTATGAATGGATACTCTGCTATATAAAGTATTTGTGCATATGTGTGGGTCTATGTGTCTGAAAATAAACAATTATTTTAGCCAGTGCATATACAGTCACTGACAGTCACTCATACAGCCCATGTGAACAATTTTATTTTAATTGGCAAGTTAGTCTAGCTGCCAGCTATCTAAACTTGTAGTAATCACGGTCGAATTATTGACGAGGTGCCCCCATTGATTTTGTTAGTCACTCTTACCCAGATATCATATTAAAAACTGCAAACATTTCTCTCCACCCTATGGCAAAATGTGTAGAATTGCAGGAAATTTGCAGTAAAACTGAAAAATCTCATCTCCGCCCCGTGGCAAAATGTGTAGAGATGCAGCAAACTTGCATTAAAACTTCAACATTTCCCCTACCCCAAGGTGAGGGGAGGGGTGTGTCCAGGCCATTTCCCCTACCCCAAGGTGAGGGGAGGGGTGTGGGGGGCTAAAGGCTAAGGCTGGCTTTGGATGTGGGTAGGCAAACCTGCAAGCCACTGTGGCCCCTCGTAATGAGTTCATATGTTTTGTGGCCCCTACTCCCATCAAAGTTGCCCATCCCTGCCCTAGTGCATAGTGAGAGGAGAGCATCTTTATTCTTTATTGGCATGTGAGTGTTGTCTCTGCTCCAAAGCACCAGCTGGCCTGCCTGGGTTTGCCCTTGTTGACGACACTTAAAAGTCTACATGATCTCATTCCCGTGATACATTTGTCCCAGACTCCACCTGGATTTGGTGACTATTGATGACCTCTGTAAAACAAAATACCCCTGAGGATCCTCACACTGAACCCACCATGGCCTAGAGGGTGTGTGTGTGTGTGTGTGTGTGTGTGTGTGTGTGTGTGTGTGTGTGTGTGTGTGTGTGTGTGTGTGTGTGTGTGTGTGTGTGTGTGTGTGTGTGTGTGGTTTGTGTGCATACATGCATGCTTTTCTGTGTGTGTGTGTGTGTTCCAGTGGAGTATCTGGGTAAGAAACACTGGGCTCACAGGCCCAGGTTCTGTTCTGCTCCATTGGAGAAGATCTGAACGGAGTGAGATTTGTTTCTTTATTCTGTAAATGTGTCTACCACAATCTGTGCGTATATTCAACATAACTCACAAATAAAACCATAATCCATAGATACGTAACAAATATTTCACACATTAAACTATAATCAGTGAATATATACCAATATTTCATAAATTACACCATAATCCATGAATTTGTACTTCACAAATACATACGGTACATATTTCACAAATATTCACCACATGTCACAAATAAATTGATGATCTGTAAATATATTCAACATAGCTCACAAATAAAACAAACATGTGGCTTCAGATGAGAGTCGGCTTTCTCCATTCATTGGGATAATCTTTGTCTCACGTGACACGAAGAGTGAAGCAAAGTGTCAAATTCTTAGGATAACGCTTTCTAGCTCGAAAAATAAAGAACAACTTCATGAAATGAGACCATAACGTTTATTTAATCAACAAATGATGTTCAAATGTTCAACATGTTACTTTCATATGAATGTTAAATTCAACTATTGGGGCGTGCTACGCCGAGTGTGTGCTTTCGACATCAGCGACCAATAAACGTTGATTATATTGTATTTTGTGCAAAACCCCCAAATGTCCACCCCTTTGGGTCCCCAGGACAGAGTTTTGGAAACTCTGCTATAGGTCCTTGGCCGAGACAACAGTCAGATGAAAAAAAACTCAGGAAAGGCCTGAAACAAACGAGAGCTTGACCAGTGGGGAGTTGCAGTAGGGTCCAGAAGCAGCTGGTCAGTGGTAGAACAGGCCAAGTGGGGTCATGGTTCTAGGTTGACTCAGAATGGACAGCTCTGTTGGCTCAGTGGGAATAGATAACAATATTGAGTTAGATGTAAACTGGGCTGCACACACCACTTGTTACACAGAACAAGACATTTGAAATATCATGTTAGGTAGCTATTTGATCAAGCTTAGAAACAGGAGTCAGTCAATAAAAGGAGGCAAGAGGACCACATGCTGGAACCCAAGTCAATAGCACAGGGTTGCTGTTCCTGATGACTTGTTAACTCCTTCCCTGTGTGTGTGTGTGAATGGATGCCAGGGTGTGTCAATGTCTGTGAATCAGTGCCTGTATTTTTTCTGCACTTCAATGTGCCATCATTATGCAGTTTTACATATTCACAAGGTTGATCAAGTTGTCACAGGTTTACGTTTAATTTGTAATTTCATACTCCAAAAATGTTTCTTCGTAACAACCATCGTAACATGGCCTGTGCATTTTTACACAATTAAACCCACGTTATTATTGTGAGGTTAATTCTTTTTACTGATAAAAGTCTTTACAGTATGAGTAGAATAGCTTTGCCTTTTATTTATACTACCGGTCAAAAGTTTAAGAACAACTACTCATTCAAGGGTTTTCTTTATTTTTACTATTTTCTACATTGTAGAATAATAGTGAAGACATCAAAGCTATGAAATAACACATATGGAATCATGTAGTAAGCAAAAAAGTGTTAAACAAATCTAAAAAAATGTTATATTTGAGACTCTTCAAATAGCCACCCTTTGCCTTGATGAAGGCTTTGCACACTCTTGGCATTCTCTCAACCAGTTTCATGAGGTAGTCACCTGAAATGCATTTCAAAAAACAGGTGTGCCTTCTTAAAAGTTCATTTGTGGAATTTCTTTCCTTCTTAATGAGTTTGAGCCAATCAATTGTGTTGTATCAAGGTAGGGGGGCTACACAGAAGATATCCCTATTTGGTAAAAGACCAAGTCCATATTGTGGCAAGAACAGCTCAAATAAGCAAAGAGAAACAACAGTCCATCATTACTTTAAGACATGTGGGTATGTCAATACGGAAAACATTTCAAGAACTTTGTCAAGTGCAGTTGCAAAAACCATCAAGCACTATGACTAAACTGGCTCTCATGAGGACTGCCACAGGAAAGGAAGACCCAGAGTTACCTCTGCTGCAGAGGATAAGTTCATTAGAGTTACCAGCCTCAGAAATTGCAGCCCAAATAAATGCTTCACACATTTAGTTTTATTTGGGAGCTATATTAAATATATTTACAGATCAATTTATTTGTGACTTACGGTGAATATTTCAGAAATATTTGTACATATTTACGGATGGTTTTAGTTACAAAATATTTGTATATATTCACAGATCATAGTTTTATGTGTGAGTTATGTTGAATATACGCACAGGTCGTGGTAGACACATTTACAGAATAAAGAAACAAATCTCACTCCATAGACTAGTGGTTTAACTGGATAAAAGGGCCGCGTTGAAGATCCCAGTGGCTGAGTAGAGCCTTACTGCTACTTCCATGTGGCCTCTCTCTGATTCTGGATAAAAAAGAATTTACCATCTAGCGCTCCACTTTCAGACTATTTCCTATGTAATTCTCCCCCTCTGATGTCAAGTTAAAAGCCAACGCAGATACCCTTTAAAGAATGTGCACCTCGCCTTTTTTGTGCATAATATGTTTGAAATTCCACTAGACTGTTGTAGCTTTAATTTGGGCACTACAAATTAAAGTTTTCACCTTTCTGAAGAAACGTGTTAAAGGAATAAAGAGATTATGTTACGAACCCATTATTATTCATTGTCATCGTTATTAATGTTATATTTAAAATATGATGAAATAAAAGAGACTGACTGCAAAAGGGAAGATGTGATGTTCTGTTGAATACCTGCATGTATTAAAAGGAAAAGGAAGGCAGTTACAAAATATTAGGCTCCCGAGTGGCGCAGTAGTCTACGGCACTACATCTCAGTGCTGGAGGCGTCACTACAGACCGTGGTTCGATCCTGGGCTGTATCACACCGGACTGTGATCGGGAGTCTCATACGGGGGCGCACATTTGGCCCAGTGTCGTCTGGGTTAGGGGAGGGTTTGGCCGGGGTAGGCCGTCATTGTAAAATAAGAATTTGTTCTTAGTTAACTGGCTTGCCTAGTTAAAAAAAGGTAGAGATACTCTGAATGATCGACTATGAAAATCCAACTGACGTTTACTCCTGAGGTGCTGACCTGTTGCACACTCTACAACCACTGTAGTAATTATTATTATTTAACCCTGCTGGTCATCTATGAACATTTGAACATCTTGACCATGTTCTGTTATAATCTCCACCCGGCACAGCCAGAAGAGGACTGGCCACCCCTCATAGCCTGGTTCCTCTCAAGGTTTCTTCCTAGGTTCCGGCCTTTCTAGGGAGTTTTTCCTAGCCACCGTGCTTCTACACCTGCATTGCTTACTGTTTAGGGTTTTAGGCTGGGTTTTTGTACAGCACTTTGTGACATCATCTGATGTAAGAAGGGCTTCATAAATATATTTGATTGATTGATTGAAAATAAAAAATATCAGAAAAACGTATTTATGCTTAAAGGGATAGTTCACCCGAATAAAAAATATACATATTGGTTTCCTTACCTGGTAAGCAGTCTATGGACAAGGTATGACTGCAATCCATGCTTAGTTTCTCTGGCACTGTTTCACATTCTAACATTTTAGGATCCCATTCAAGTCATTGGACCAATATCTATAAGTGACTTTGTTGAGCTTCACAATAAATTGTAGATACTTTTGGATGATTTGTAAATGATGCATGAAACATACTAATATCTGTTCCATGACTTGAATAGGTCTTGTGCCACAAATGCTAAAACGTTAGTGTTAGAGCCGATTTGGACATATTTGTATAAAAGACTGAACATACTGAGCTCCATGTACATTTGTGTAAATATATTAATGTATATGATGAAATATTAGGTACGTACCTTTATGATTTAAATTTACCTGATTGAGATATATTCATTTGTTGTTAGTGTAACTCCGTTTTTGGCCCCCCCTCTTGCCCATTCATAGTGCTGTGTTAAGTGTGTTAGTATAAAGGCAGGAAGTTGGGCCTTCGGGGGAAGGAGTCCTTGCTAGACGCGGGAGCGGTATAGTTTTTTGACCATACTGACATACATACATACAGTGGGGCAAAAAAGTATTTAGTCAGCCACCAATTGTGCAAGTTCTCCCACTTAAAAAGATGAGAGAGGCCTGTAATTTTCATCATAGGTACACTTCAACAATGACAGACAAAATGAGAAAAAAAATATCCAGAAAATCACATTGTAGGATTTTTTATGAATTTATTTGCAAATTATGGTGGAAAATAAGTATTTGGTCAATAACAAAAGTTTCTCAATACTTTGTTATATACCCTTTGTTGGCAATGACAGAGGTCAAACGTTTTCTGTAAGTCTTCACAAGGTTTTCACACACTGTTGCTGGTATTTTGGCCCATTCCTCCATGCAGATCTCCTCTAGAGCAGTGATGTTTTGGGGCTGTTGCTGGCAACACGGACTTTCAACTCCCTCCAAAGATCTTCTATGGGGTTGAGATCTGGAGACTGGCTAGGCCACTCCAGGACCTTGAAATGCTTCTTACGAAGCCACTCCTTCGTTGCCCGGGCGGTGTGTTTGGGATAATTGTCATGCTGAAAGACCCAGCCACGTTTCATCTTCAATGCCCTTGCTGATGGAAGGAGGTTTTCACTCAAAATCTCATGATACATGGCCCCATTCATTCTTTCCTTTACACGGATCAGTCGTCCTGGTCCCTTTGCAGAAAAACAGCCCCAAAGCATGATGTTTCCACCCCCATGCTTCACAGTAGGTATGGTTTTCTTTGGATGCAACTCAGCATTCTTTGTCCTCCAAACACGACGAGTTGAGTTTTTACCAAAAAGTTCTATTTTGGTTTCATCTGACCATATGACATTCTCCCAATCTTCTTCTGGATCATCCAAATGCTCTCTAGCAAACTTCAGACAGGCCTGGACATGTACTGGCTTAAGCAGGGGGACACGTCTGGCACTGCAGGATTTGAGTCCCTGGCGGCGTAGTGTGTTACTGATGGTAGGCTTTGTTACTTTGGTCCCAGCTCTCTGCAGGTCATTCACTAGGTTCCCCCGTGTGGTTCTGGGATTTTTGCTCACCGTTCTTGTGATCATTTTGACCCCACGGGGTGAGATCTTGCGTGGAGCCCCAGATCGAGGGAAATTATCAGTGGTCTTGTATGTCTTCCATTTCCTAATAATTGCTCCCACAGTTGATTTCTTCAAACCAAGCTGCTTGCCTATTGCAGATTCAGTCTTCCCAGCCTGGTGCAGGTCTACAATTTTGTTTCTGGTGTCCTTTGACAGCTCTTTGGTCTTGGCCATAGTGGAGTTTGGAGTGTGACTGTTTGAGGTTGTGGACAGGTGTCTTTTATACTGATAACAAGTTCAAACAGGTGCCATTAATACAGGTAACGAGTGGAGGACAGAGGAGCCTCTTAAAGAAGAAGTTACAGGTCTGTGAGAGCCAGAAATCTTGCTTGTTTGTAGGTGACCAAATACTTATTTTCCACCATAATTTGCAAATAAATTCATTAAAAATCCTACAATGTGATTTTCTGGATTTTTTTTTCTCATTTTGTCTGTCAGGCCTCTCTCATATTTACAGGCCTCTCTCATATTTTTAAGTGGGAGAACTTGCACAATTGGTGGCTGACTAAATACTTTTTTGCCCCACTGTACATACAGAGAGGTCATATTATGTATTTGCCATATCAAGTAATCTCTGCTTTAAGTTGATTGGAGAATCATTTTTTGTTAGATATAAGAAGAATACACATTTTTTGTTACACCATATCCCTAGATCTCATTGAATGTTTGGCCGTTTGGAAACCTTGAGTGTGGACTGTATGCGTACGAAAACCCCCCGCTTCAGGCTTGGGCAGTGGCCATGGTAAAGAGGAAAGGAAGCCACTACAGTTAGCATGTGGAAACTGCCATGGAAACTAAACCAAAACATGGATTGCAGTCATATATTGTCCATAGACTGCTTACAAGGTAAGGAAATCAGTGTGTAATTTTGTAACTTGGGTGAACTATCCCTTTAACATTTATATCCATTTAGAGCTTATTATGGTAATGTGATATTTTGGCTGGATGGCTGGAGGCAGGATTAAAGCTAAAGCCTGTTTTACAATGTTAATGCTACTCCTTTGAAAATTATGCATCTTTTTATTGATTTTTGGGGGCTTAAATCTTTTAACTCCTTAAATGAACTGGGCTGTCATGGTTCAAGGTGATTTTTTGTATGAAACGGACTGTAGGTATGGCTTGGTTAATCTGGAAAGCTACTGTTGACGTGTTCGCACTGTATATTCAGCCTCTAAGAAACCCTCACAATGGTGTTCTCTTTTTGTTCTTTTTTTTCGCATTAACATTTATTATTATAATATTAGAAAATATATTATATTATTATTCATTTAATGTCACATTTCACAGATGTAGCTAGTGTTAGTGATGAATGATGGGGTGAAGTAAAACAAAAAAGAGAAAGGGGAAAGGAAGGAAGGAGTGGGGAAAGACTATAAAAAAACCCGGCTACAAGCAAGATCTTCTCGTATCTGAGGAACAGATTAATGCTCTGCCGGTACTTCAGTGCATCAGAACAAGGACGACATCCCAAATGGCACCCTATTCCTTATATAGTATACTACTTTTAATCAGGCCCATAGGGTTCTGGTCAAAAGTAGTGCACTATATAGGGAATTAGGATGCCCTTTGGGACGCAAGCAAGGATTACTGCGGCAACAGCTGGGGCCTGTGAGTCCCCTGACTGAGAAGAATTACAAGTATTATCACCTAGATCATTAAAGCAGGCCTTCATAGACATGGAATGGCTTCAATCAATTCATCCCCAGATAATACCCAGACAGCTGGACCCCCTGTGTGAGAACTTGACTTAATTGGCCAATAAGTGGTAGGGAAAGGCGCATGCTATTTGATCAAATTACAGAGCATAGCTAAGAGAAAAGATTACTGTTTTTGGGAGGAGGAAGGAGGAGAAGAACAGGGGAAGAGGGAGGTGGAAATATGGATGGAGGAGGCGTATGCATACTGCAGGTCAGGGCTAACTTACCTTAAGGATGAGAGGAGGGGCCCAAGTCTGAAGACTGTCCGTGGCTAAATGTGAAGCCAGACACCAAAAATGGTGTCTCACTTGGCACGGAGGACAGAGAGAGAGTGAGATAAAGAGAGGGAGAGACAAAGAGAAGGAGGGAGAGAGAAACTGTATCCAGGTCATCTTTTAGCTTGAGGAGATCCATCCACTCATCATCCCCCCTTGGCCTCATTTCCGTCTGGCCATTGTTGCATCCCAAATGGCACCCTGTTCCCTATATTGTGCACTACTTTTGATCAGGACCCATAGGATTCAGTTCAAAATTAGGGCACTATGTAGGGAATAGGATGCAATTTTGGACGTAAACTAATAACTGCCTCTTCATGCTCTTTAGCTCTACTTCATTATGTTACATGTTGATGGCTTTACAGAGAAAAGGAGAATAAAATACAGTATGCTATGTACATATTATATGTGTATCTCCAACCCACTACCCCATCCATCCTGAAAATCTGTGCTCCAATGTCTCCAAGGGACGAGAGGGGGTGGTGGATGTCTGCAAGGACTTACATTACTTATGTTACTCATATGTTAAATTGTTTGGAATATTTGTTTCAAGTTATAATTCATAATTTTACTCTCCAGCTATATATGACTCAAGTTCATGTACAATTAGGTATAAGTTGGCATTGTTGTACAGTGCTTTCAGAAAGTATTCACACCAATTGACTTTTTCCACATTTTGTTGTGTTACAGCCTGAATTAAAAAAAATATTACATTCCGATTTTTTGTCACTGGCCTACACACGATACCCCATAAGGTCAAAGTGGAATTATGTTTATCTTCTTTTTTTATTTACAAATTAATTGAAAAAAAAATTATGTCTTGAGTCAATAAGTCAATAAGTATTCAACCTCTTTGTTATGATTAACAACTCATGGTGTAATCATAACAACATACAGAAACTCAAGTCCTTCTGCTCACCCGATCTAGAACTCCTTACAATCAAGTCCCTGCCATTTTATCTACCAAGACAATTCTCGACAGTTATATTCACAGCTGTGTACATTCCCCCTCAAGCAGACACCAAGATGACCATCAAGGAACTTCACTGGACTACATGCAAACTGGAAACCATACATCCTGAGGCTGCATTTATTGTAGCTGGAGATTTTAACAAAGAACATTTGAGAACAAGTGTACCTAAATTCTTCTAGCATATTGATTCCACTACGCGCGTGCACAACATCCTCGACCACTGCTACTCTAACTTCCGCGATGCACACAAAGACCTCCCCCGCCCTCACTTCAGCTAATCCAACCACGACGGCATCTTGCTCCTTCCGTCTTATAGGCAAACTCAAACATGATGTACCAGTGACGAGAACCATTCAATGCTGGTCCGACCAATCTGAAGCCACGCATCAAGATTGTTTTGATCACGTGAAATGGAATATGTTCAGGTCAGCCTCAGAGAACAACATCGACCTATACACTGACTCGGTGTGTGTGTTTATATGTCGGAATATAAACAGTGTAGCTATTCCCTCCGCAAGGCAATCGAACAAGCGAAACGCCAGTACAGGGACAAGGTGGATTCGCAATTCAACGCCTCAGACACAAGACGTATGTGGCAAGGACTACAGGATCTCACGGACTACAAAAATAAATCCAGCCATGTCACGGACAATGACGTCACGCTTCCAGACAAACTAAACACCTTCTTTGCCCACTTTGAGGATAATATAGTGCCACTGTCGCGGCCCACTAACAAAGACTGTGCCCCCCCTTTCCTTCTCTGTTGCTGATGTGAGTAAAACATTTATAAGTGTTAACCCTCGCAAGGAATCCCTAGCCGCGTCCTCAAAGCATGCGCGGACCAGCTGGCTGGTGTGTTTACGGACATATTCAATCGCTCCCTATCCCAGTCTGTTGTCCCCACATGCTTCAAGATGGCCACCATTGTTCATGTCCCCAAGAAGGCAAAGATAACTGAACTAAATTACTATCGCCCCGTAGCACTCACTTCTGTCATCATGAAGTGCTTCGAGAGACTAGTCAAGGATCATATCACCTCCACCTTACCGGCCACCCTAGACCCACTTCAGTTTGCATACCACCCCAGCAGGTCCACAAACGATGCAATCTCCATCACACTGCACACTGCCCTATCCCATCTGGACAAAAGGAATACCTATGTAATAATGCTGTTCATCGACTACAGCTCAGCATTCAACACCAAGCTCATCATCAAGCTGGAGGCCCTGGGTCTTGACCCCGCCCTGTGCAATTGGGTCTTGGACTTTCTGACAGGCCACCCCCAGGTGGTGAAGATAGGAAACAATATCTCCACTTCGCTGACCCTCAACACTGGGGCCCCACAAGGGTGCGTGCTCAGCCCCCTCCTGTACTCCCTGTTCACCCATGACTGCGAGGCCATGCACACCTCCAACTCAATCATCAAGTTTGCAGACGACACAACAGTAGTGGGCTTGATTACCAACAGCGACGAGACAGTCTACAGTGAGGAGGGGGCACTTGGAGTGTGGTGTCAGGAAAACAAGCTCTCACTTAACGTCAACAAAAGAGATGATTGTGGACTTCAGGAAACAGCAGTGGGAGCACCCCCCTATCCACATCGAAGGGACAGCAGTGGAGAAGGTGAAAAGTTTTAAGTTCCTCGGAATACACATCACAGACAAACTGAAATGGTCCACTCACACAGACAGTGTGGTGAAGAAGGCGCAACAGAGCCTCTTCAACCTCAGGAGGCTGAAGAAATTGGCTTGTCAACCAAACCCTGACAAACTTTTACAGATGCACAATCGAGAGCATCCTGTCGGGCTGTATCACAGCCTGGTATGGCAACTGCACCGCCCTTAACCGCAAGGCTCTCCAGAGGGTGGTGCGGTCTGCACAACGCATCACTGGGGACAAACTACCTGCCCTCTAGAACACCTACAGCACCCGATGTCACAGGAAGGCCAAAAAGATCATTAAGGACATCAACCACCCGAGCCACTGCCTGTTCACACTTTTACCATACAGAAGGCGAGATCAGTACAGGTGCATCAATGTTGGGACCGAGAGACTGAAAAACAGCTTCTATCTCAAGGCCATCTGACTGCTAAACAGCAATCACTAACTCAGAGAGGCTGCTGCCTACATTGAGATCCAATCACTGGTCACTTTAATAAATGGATTGCTAGTCACTTTATACAATGCACTGTAAATAACGGCACTTACCAATGTTTACATATCTTACATTACTCCTATCACATGTATATACTGTATTTTAAATTGTCTATTGCACCTTGCCTATGACGCTCATCCATCGCTCATCCATATACTTACATGTACAGTAAGTATATGGAAGTTTACATACACATAGGTTGGAGTCATTAAAACTTGTTTTTCAACCACTCCACAAAATTTCTTGGTAACAAACTATAGTTTTGGCAAGTCGGTTAGGACATCTACTTTGTGCATGACACAAGTAACTTTTCCAACAATTGTTTACAGACTGATTATCTCACTTATAATTCACTGTATCACAATTCCAGTGGGTCAGAAGTTAACATACACTAAGTTGACTGTGCCTTTAAATAGCTTGGAAAATTCCAGAAAATGATGTCATGGCTTTAGAAGCTTCTGATAGGCTAAGTGACATCATTTGAGTCAATTGGAGGTGTACCTGTGGATGTATTTCAAGGCCTACCTTAAAACTCAGTGCCTCTTTGCATGACATCATTGGGAAATCAAAAGAAATCAGCCAAGACCTCAGAAAAAAGATTGTAGACCTCCACAAGTCTGGTTCATCCTTGGGAGCAATTTCCAAATGACTGAAGGTACCACGTTCACCTGTACAAACAATAGTATGTAAGTATAACACCATGGGACCACGCAGTCGTGCTCAGGAAGAAGATGCGTTCTGTCTCCTAGAGATGAACGTACTTTGGTGGGAAAAGTGCAAATCAATCCCAGAACAACTGCAAAGGACCAAGGGAAGATGCTGGCGGAAACAGGTACAAAAGTATCTATATCCACAGTAAAACGAGTCCTATATCGAAATAACCTGAAAGGCCACTCAGCAAGGAAGAAGCCACTGCTCCAAAACCCCAATAAAAAAGCCAGACTACAGTTTCCAACTGTACATGGGGACAAAGATCTGTCATGCCCTGACCATAGAAAGCCATTGTTTCTCCATGGTGAAGTGGGTCAGGGCGTGACTGGGGGTGATCTAGTTGATTTCTTTCTATGTGGTGTTTATTTTCTGTGTTGGTGATTTGTATGATTCCCAATTAGAGGCAGCTGGTAATCATTGTCTCTAATTGGGGATCATATTTAAGTAGCTGTTTTTCCCACCTGTGTTTATGGGATATTGTGCTTTGAGTTAGTGCATGTAGCACCTCTGTAGTCACGGTTCGTTGTTAGTTTATTGTTTATTTGTTTTTTGTCTTTGCTTAGTTTAATTTTCTAATAAATAATGTTGAACTCAACATCCGCTGCGCCTTGGTCCGATAATTATTCCAGCGAACGTGACAAGATCGTACTTTTTAGAGAAATGTCCTCTGGTCTGATGAAACAAAAATAGAACTATTTGGCCATAATGACCATTATTATGTTTGGAGGGAAAAGGGGGAGGCTTGCAAGCCTAAGAACACCATCCCAACCGTGAAGCACGGGGGTGGCAGCATCATGTTGTGGTGGTGCTTTGCAGCAGGAGGGACTGGTGCACTTCACAAAATAGATGGCATCATGAGGCAGCAAAATTATGTGGATAAATTGAAGCAACATCTCAAGTCAGGAAGTTAAAGCTTGGTCGCAAATTGGTCTTCCAAATGGACAATGACCCCAAGCATACTTCCACAGTTGTGGCTAAAGGACAACAAAGTCAAGGTATTAGAGTGGCCATCACAAAGCACTGACCTCAATCCTATCGAACATTTGTGGGCAGAAACTGAAAAGCGTGTACGAGCGAGGAGGCCTAATTTTAACTTAAATGTACTTGAAAATCAATGGAAAGACCTGAAAATGGCTGTTGAGCAATGATCAACAACCAATTTGACAGCGCTAGAAGAACTTTGAAAATAATAATGTGCAAATGTTGCACAATCCAGGTGCACTTTGGTTTACTTCATCCGACGGGCGTGACAGAAACAGTGTCTGATAAAGATAGATAATGTAGTCCAATTGGTTCTTATTCTACGGTAATTGGTGTCAATGGATCTCGTTATCCTGAAACTTTCATGATCTAAACATGGAATATTGTTTGTCAGTTTCCATAAAACTATGCATTAAGAGTAAAGCAATAGTTACTTATCATTTTGAGCAGTTGTATCAATTGATAGTTAGATCATTGTAATGAAATGAATAGACATTCATCTCAGATGTAATGTGTGAATTGCATTTTGAAATGGTAATACTTTGATGTTCATTTGTGTCATTTTGTACAGGTGATTTTAGTTCAATAGCTTCATGTGTATTGTATTCAAGTAATTGGAAAAAGTGTTCGAGTTTTGAAACATTTGCATTTTGATCATTGGTTGTGAGTTTTGTGTCTAGAGTTTTGAAAAATGACATCAAGGTTCCGAAATTAGTGCCAAAGTGATTGTAAAAAACTCTATTATGGATCCCCATTAGCTGCTGCCAAAGCAGCAGCTACTCTTCCTGGGGTCCAGCAAAATTAAGGCACTTTATACAATTTTAAAACATTACAATACATTCACATATTTCACAACACACTGTGTGCCCTCAGGCCCCTACTCCACCACTACCACATATCTACAGTACTAAATCCATGTGTATGTATAGTGCGTATGTTATCGTGTGTATGCATGTGTCTGTGCCAATGTTTGTTTTGCTTCACAGTCCCCGCTGTTCCATAAGGTGTTTTTTAATGTTTTTTAAATCAAATTTTACTGCTTGTGTTGGTTACTTGACGTGGAATAGAGTTCCATGTAGTCATGGCTCTATGTAGTACTGTGTGCCTCCCATAGTCTGTTCTGGACTTGGGGACATTGATGAGACCTCTTGTGGCATGTCTTGTGGGGTATGCATGGGTGTCCGAGCTGTGTGCCAGTAGTTTAAACAGACAGCTCGGTGCATTCAACATGTCAATACCTCTCACAAATACAAGTAGTGATGAAGTCAATCTCTCCTCCACTTTTAGCCAGGAGAGATTGACATGCATATTATTAATATTAGCTCTCTGTGTACATCTAAGGGCCAGCCCTGTTCTGAGCCAATTGCAATTTTCCTAAGTCCTTTTTTGTGGCACCTGACCACACGATTGAACAGTAGTCAAGGTGCGACAAAACTTGGGCCTGTAGGACCTGCCTTGTTGATAGTCTTGTTCAGAAGGCAGAGCATAAGTTCACAATCTAGTGTTACTCCAAGCAGTTTAGTCATCTCAACTTTCTCAATTTCCACATTATTCATTACAAGATTTAGATGATGTTTAGGGTTTAGTGAGTGTTTTGTTCCAAATACAATGTTTTTAGTTTTAGAAATATTTAGGGCTAACTTATTCCTTGCCTCCCACTGAAGCCAACTGCAGCTCTTTGTTGAGAGTTGCAGTCATTTCAGTTGCTGTAGTAGCTGACGTGTATAGTGTTGAGTCATCCGCATACATAGAAACTCTGGCTTTACTAATTCAGTGGCATGTCGTTAGTAAAGATGGGTGAGAAAAAAATCTATTTAATTAATTTTCAATTCAGAAACACACAAAACACAACAAAATGTGAAATACGTCAAGGGGTATGAATACTTTCTGAAGGCACTGTAAGTAGCAATAAACACAAACAACAAAAACCTATCTACCTTTAAGCTAATAAAAACCAGCCCCACAAATCATAAACAGTTTTTCTCAGCGGCTGCTCAGCTAATGGGAATTTGAATTAGTTAAAATGCCAAAGCTCTTTTGAAATCACCTCTCTGCAATATTCATGGTTAAAAAAAGCTTCTTCGCTGAGAGGCATTTACATTATCATAATTCTTAAACTTAGCAGACATATGCTGGCTAATTTTGTCATCAGAGCCCAACTGGGTTACACACTTCAGGAGGTGGGAAGGAATGTTCCTCAACAGGACGTAATGATGTAGAGACTTTAATCACATGTGGGGCCTGGGAGGGAGACAGTAGGGGGAGAAGACTGAATCTATACGAGTTAGATTGAGGGGAGCAAGGGTAGTGTGTGTAGGTGGGAGGGGGTGTGTGTGTGTGTGTGTGTGTGTGTGTGTGTGTGTGTGTGTGTGTGTGTGTGTGTGTGTTATTGTGTGTATGCGTGCGTGTGTGTATGAAATGTATGACTGTCCTCAACCAATCTCTCATGATAATTCCTTGCTGGAGAGCATGTTTGTCATTGCTGGTACAGTGTGCTGCCCATTAATGCTAGTTTTGCAGAGCAGAGAAACCCACCTGCAAGAGGAGAGTTTAAGTAGAGCAGAGCTGTGCATCTGTAATGCTGGCCAAATGAACAGGCCCCCAGGGGGGCAATGCAACGTTGAATGTACCTGCTGGACAGAATTGCTCTCTAGCTATGTCCCAAATGGCACCTATTCCCTACATACAATAGTCCACTACTTCTGAGGGCTCTGGTCAAAAGCACTACAGTATGTAGGGAGTAAGGTGCCAATTGGGACACAGCCTATCTCCTCTGCAGTCCGCCCCAGCCGCTCCACCTATTCATAATGTCATTACCATAAAGGCAATTAAATGAGTTTTTAACCCTTATTGTTATTAATGAAGATAGGGAAAGGAGAGTATGGTAATGGAGGATGGAGCTAAACACACCAGACCACAGATGGAGCTAGTAGGTAATTATCAGGCTGAATCAGGGCCCCTGAAACAGGTTGAAGTAGTAAAGCTGAAACAGATGATTACTTTTATGGATTACTTTTATGGGTTGTGTCCCAAATAACAGCATATCCCTACTGTATGTAGTGCACTACTTTTGACCAGGCCCCATAAAGTAGTGCACTATATAGGCAATAGGGTGCCATTTGGAACACATATAGGGTCTGTTTTTTCTGGGCCAGCAGACCGAGAGGGGGACAGATCAGAATAATTGAATCACCCGGTTGTCATACCAGGAGGGTTAATTAACTGGGTTTTTACTGTGACTGGGTCCAAATGAATGGAACCCTATTCTCTATATAGTTCACTACTTTTGACCAGAGCCCTACAGATCTGGGAAAGGGTACCAAAACATTTCTGCAGCATTGAAGATCCCCAAGAATACAGTGGCCTCCATCATTCTTAAATGGAAGAAGTTTGAAATCACAAAGGCTCTTCCTAGAGCTGGTCGCCCGGCGAATCGGGGAAGAAGGGCCTTGGTGAAGGAGGTGACCAAGAACCCAATGGTCACTCTGACAGAGCTCTAGAGTTCATCTGTGGAGATGGGAGAACCTTCCAAAAGGACAACCATCTCTGCAGCACTCCACCAATCAGACCTTTATGGTAGAGTGGGCAGACGGAAGCCACACCTCAGTAAAATGCACATGACCGCCCGCTTGGAGTTAGTGCCAAAAGGCACCTAAATACTCTCAGATCATGAGAAACAAGATTCTCTAGTCTGATGAAACCAAGATTGAACTCTTTGGCCTGAATGCTAAGTGTCACGTGTGGAGGAAACCTGGCACCATCCCTACGGTGAAGCATGGTGGTGGCAGCATCATGCTATGGGGATGTTTTTCAGTGGCAGGGACTGGGAGACTAGTCTGGATCGAGGCAAAGATGAACAGAGCAAAGTACAGAGATCCTTGATGAAAACCTGCTCCAGAGCGCTCCGGACCTCAGACTTGGGCAAAGGTTCACCTTCCAACAGGACAATGACCCTAAGCACACAGCCAAGATAATGCAGGAGTAAATGTCCTTGAGGGGCCCAACCAGAGCATGGACTTAAACCCGATCGAACATCTCCGGTGAGACCTGAAAATAGCTGTGCTGCAACGCTCCCCATCCAATTTGACAGAGCTTGAGAGAATCTGCAGAGAAGAATGGGAGAAACCCCCCAAATACAGGTGTACCAAACTTGTAGCGTCATACCCAAGAAGACTAGATGGTGTAATCGCTGCCAAAGGTGCTTCAACAAAGTACTGAGTAAAGCGTCTCAATACCTTCGTAAATGTGATATTTCCATTTTTTTTATATACTTTTGCAAAACATTTAATAAAAAAAACGTTTTTGCTTTGTCATTATGGGGTATTGTGTGTAGATTTATGAGGAATAAAAACAATTTCATCCATTTTAGAATAATGCTGTAACGTCACAAAATATGGAAAAAGTCAAAGGGTCTGAATACTTTCCGAAGGCACTGTATATACATTTTGTTACGTTACATCCTTATTCTAAAATTGATTAAATTGTATTTTCCTCATCAATCTACACACAATACCCCATAATGACAAAGCATATATGTATATACATATATATATGCTCTGGAGCAGGTTTTCATCAAGGATCTCTCTGTACTTTGCTCCGTTCATCTTTGCCTCGATCCAGACTAGTCTCCCATATATATATATATATATGTGTAAATAAGGCATTTCTGTTTTTTATTTTATATATATATATATATACTGAGTATACCAAACATTAGGAACACCTTCCTAATATTGAGTTACTGGGTAGGAAAGTAACCGAAAGGTTGCTGGTTCGAATCCCCGAGCAGACAAGGTAAAAATCTGCCATTCTGTCCCTGAGCAAGGCAGTTAACCCACTGTTCCCCGGGCGCCGAAGACGTGGTTATTCGATTAAGGCAGCCATCTGCACCTTTCTGATTCAAGGGGTTGGGTTAAATACGGAAGACATTTAATTTGAATGCATTCAGTTGTACAACAAACTAGGTTTCCCCCTTTCCTATTCCTATATAAAATCAAGCGGTTTTCTCTGAGGAAAAGAGGAAGACTTGGCTACAGAACCTGTATATGAAATGCGGTGGGAAAAGTGGGAGAGTTGAGCGAGACTACGTATTCAATAGCCTATTCAAGGGAGAGAGAAACATAGCTTGACTGTTGTTTTACTATTAACCTCAATGCTGCTATTGTTTTTAATTTCCCAAAGCAGCTTCTGTTTCTTAACCAGGCAAATGGTAGCTAAATAGAAGGCTGGTTTGCCCACACTCCTCCTTTTCTCAACCTCAGCTCACCAGCGGATGTATGCAGTGTTTCCAGGGTGACGCATCCTTCCAACTGCTTAACAGAACTGCACTGTGCATCTGTGCTGCTAATATCAATTATGCTTATCACTGAAGAACTCTCAATCTTTCCAAAATCTCTTGTCCAGTCCACTTTGTGGTCAGATTTTAGTCAGAGATATAATTTTGTCTCGTCTCATTTTAGTCAATTGATAATTTTGTCTCGTCTCATTTTAGTCAATTGGAATGAAAAATGATTTTAGTTTAGTTATAGTTTTGTCTTGGTCTATTTAGTCAGTTATAGTCTTTGAAAATAGGTGTTTTTGTTGACAAAATTAATACTGCTGCAAAAACATCTGAAAATCTGTGTATGCGACCAACAAACTTTGACTTGATTCCCAGTGGACCCTAATTAGATGTTACATTATATGTTACCTTACTTGATGTACACTACCGTTCAAAAGTTTGGGGCCACTTAGAAATGTCCTTGTTTTTGAAGAAAAAAAAAAAAAATCCATTAAAATAACAAAATTGATCAGAAAGAGTATAGAGTGTAGATATTGTTAATGTTGTAAATTACTATTGTAGCTGGAAACGACTATTGTAGCTGGAAACGCAGAACACCAGTCTCAACGTAAACAGTGGCGAGGTGACTCCGGGATGCTGGCCTTCTAGGCAGAGTTCCTCGGTCCAGTGTCTGTGTTCTTTTGCCCAACTTAATTTTTAATTTTTATTTGCTAGTCTGAGAAATGGCTTTTTTCTTTGCAAATCTGCCTAGAAGGCCAGCATCCCGGAGTCGCCTCTTCACTGTTGATGTTAAGACTGGTGTTTTGCGGGTACTATTTAATGATGCTGCCAATTGAGGACGTGAGGCATCTGTTTCTCAAACTAGCCACTCTAATGTACTTGCCCTCTTGCTCAGTTGTGCACTGGGGCCTCCCACTCCTCTTTCTATTCTGGTTAGAGACAGTTTGCGCTGTTCTGTGAAGGGAGTAGTACACAGTATGAGATCTTCAGTTTCTTGGCAATTTCTCGCATGGAATAGCTTTCATTTCTTACGCCATTTTGAGCCTGTAATCGAGCCAACAAATGCTGATGCTCCAGCTACTCAACTAGTCTAAAGAAGACCAGTTTTATTGCTTTAATCAGAACAACAGTTTTCAGCTGTGCTAACGTAATTGCAAAAGGACTTTCTAATGATCAATTAGCCTTTTAAAATGATAAACTTGGATTAGCTAACACAACGTGCCATTGGAACACAGGAGTGATGGTTGCTGATAATAGGCCTCTGTACGCCCTATGTAGATATTCCATTTAAAAAACTGTTTTTTCCAGCTACAATAGTCATTTACAACATTAACAATGTCTACACTGTATTTCTGATCAATTTAATGTTATTTTAATGGACCAAAAATTTGCTTTTCTTTCAAAGACAAGGACACATAAGTGATGTCCAAACTTTTGAACGGTAGTGTATCTTTGATGTAGCTAAAATACCCCTGCTTCGCTTATTTAGAATATACTGTTGCACAAACAACATGCTGATCTACTGTAGACCTTCACCAGCAATGGTTTCAGGCTTTATTAGCTAACTAGCTAAGTTTTTTTATTAAGTACATTTAGCTAGCTAGCTACGTGCCTAGCTAGCCAGCTAACTAGCGATTAGCATTAGCGGCAAACACAATTTATTTTAGCCACAACTTGCTAAGAAAAGACAAACTAGCTGTTTGCAGACATTGAGATACACAAACTAATAGTGCTATTATAGAACGCTTCTGGATTTATATTAAGAAGCTAAGTGGAAAGCAGCATCATTGTCACCAACATCTGACCATGCAGACTGTCACTGCGAGTGAACGGCAACTGCCAAGTGGTTGTGGCTTGTGGTAGAGGAAAAACTGCTCTGTTTGAGTGACACGGGGCTATGCTGGTTGTGTGTAGAAGGAGAGAGGAAGAGAGGCAACTCAGTAGCAAACCGAGTAAACTATAAAAAATGGACATTACATGTGGCGGAGTGGCATAACTCATTTAACAAACCAAACGTTGAAATACCGTTATACATGATAAAGTAAAAACCCAAACCGGAAACATTGGTTCTAATTGTGGTAATTTGCTAAGGGGGAAGCATGAAAGGCAATCCAGGTATTGCATTTAGTCTGTGGTCATTGTGCATTTCCTCTCTTTATGGCCTGAATTAAGTCAAGAATGATGTATTGTCACTTCCTATTCTATATACATTCAGCTAGATTCAATCGTTTTTCTTAAATCATTGTGAATTGGCCACAATTTGTATGCACATTTAATGGAGGAAAGAAATATTCGATATTTGCAGTCATATGAATGATTTGCTTTATATGGACATCCCTTATTGGGATAGAATAATACAGAATAAGAAGAGCCCACCATTTAAACAAACATAGCTCATCATCATGACATTGCCTTTTCTTCCATTCTTCGTCCTTTCTCATGATGTTACAGCATGTGTGTAAACACGTGGTTGACAGGAGTTAGTTATTAATTAAACATGAGACAGACAAACAACAGAAATAACACAGTGAATCCCCTGAGAAGGCTCTAAACAAACCAGGTATCAGCACAGCGGCAGGGTAGCAAGTGTGTGTGTTTGTGTGAGTGTGGAGTAGAGAGTCCCTCCCAGGAGCTCTGTCCCTGTCCCCAGTGAGACTACAGCCTGGCTAATGAGCTGTTTGCAGACCTGGGTACACAGTGACAACGACCTCTGACCTCCACCCTCACCGTCTGGGGAACAGAGGCAGACATAGGAGGGGATGGAGGAGGAGAGACCTGGTGGTGAGGAAGCAAGAGGTTGTTGTTTTGTTCTGAGAACAGTGGCGGTGTCTTATTGGTCTGACGTTGTTGTTTTGTTCTGAGAACAGTGGCGGTGTCTTATTGGTCTGACGTTGTTGTTTTGTTCTGAGAACAGTGGCGGTGTCTTATTGGTCTGACGTTGTTGTTTTGTTCTGAGAACAGTGGCGGTGTCTTGTTGGTCTGACGTTGTTGTTTTGTTCTGAGAACAGTGGCGGTGTCTTATTGGTCTGACGTTGTTGTTTTGTTCTGAGAACAGTGGCGGTGTCTTATTGGTCTGACGTTGTTGTTTTGTTCTGAGAACAGTGGCGGTGTCTTATTGGTCTGACGTTGTTGTTTTGTTCTGAGAACAGTGGCGGTGTCTTATTGGTCTGACGTTGTTGTTTTGTTCTGAGAACAGTGGCGGTGTCTTATTGGTCTGACGTTGTTGTTTTGTTCTGAGAACAGTGGCGGTGTCTTATTGGTCTGACGTTGTTGTTTTGTTCTGAGAACAGTGGCGGTGTCTTATTGGTCTGACGTTGTTGTTTTGTTCTGAGAACAGTGGCGGTGTCTTATTGGTCTGACGTTGTTGTTTTGTTCTGAGAACAGTGGCGGTGTCTTATTGGTCTGACGTTGTTGTTTTGTTCTGAGAACAGTGGCGGTGTCTTATTGGTCTGACGTTGTTGTTTTGTTCTGAGAACAGTGGCGGTGTCTTGTTGGTCTGACGTTGTTGTTTTGTTCTGAGAACAGTGGCGGTGTCTTATTGGTCTGACGTTGTTGTTTTGTTCTGAGAACAGTGGCGGTGTCTTGTTGGTCTGACGTTGTTGTTTTGTTCTGAGAACAGTGGCGGTGTCTTATTGGTCTGACGTTGTTGTTTTTTGCAACATGACAGTGTGCGATTCATCACACACTTCTTACATTTTTGTGAATCTAATAGTGTAGCATGTCTTTGTTGAAAAAGAGGCCTTCTGACCTCAATAGGACAACCTGGTAAAATAAAGGTAAATTACAAAGAATGTATTCTTACCTCATACATAGTGTTGATGTGGAAATGTACTGCATTTGGTTTTACTGGATTTGAGAGATAAAGTAAGGAGGTGTACACTGAAGAACAAAATAAGCCGGTTTCTTATTAGACGATTCTCCTTCTCACATCTCTATGTGTGGCTTTCAAATTGAAAAACATGAAGTGTGATATTTCACAGCTCCCCGGACCACTAACTAAGCTGTCAAATTGGTAAACTGTCTCAGCTCCGTCTCGTCCAACAAACAATCTGCAAATGAGCTACAAGCAATTTAATGTGATTACACAGGCAAATGGATACACTTTCATTTTTTTAACACCCCGTCTTTGACAATGTGAAGTTTAAACAAATTATCCCTCAATGTCCTCATCTCACTCCTTTGTCCTGAGGATTATTCCTGAGTCTGAAAATTGAGTATTGCTTGGCTATTAGATTAAAAAAGAGTCGACAATCAAAAACTGATCTCTTCATTATGGTTGTCTGTGATGGTCACAAAAGATGTTGGTGGGGCTGAGCACTCAATATCCTGACCTTACTCATTGTCCAAATAGTTATAATTATTGAATATTAACCAATAAAAAGATGACAGGGGTCAAAAATCTGAAAGTGATGTCTTCCTTATGTCTGTCTACAATCACAAAAGGGGGGTAGCGGGGGCAAGTCAAAGAGAGACACTGACAGTGTGTGTCTGTGTGTGTGCACGCGTGTGTGTGTGTGTATGTGTGCGTGCGTCTGTGTGCCTGTGTGTGCATGTGCGTGTGTGTGTGTGTGTGTGTGCTATTGACAGTGGCTAAATCTGTCTGCATGAAGGTCAACAGTAGTGAAGAGTTTCTCTGACCCTACGACCTCAGAGGTCCAGTTTGACATCTCTATCTACAGCCTGCTGTGCCCATGACAAAGGCACTAGTGACAGAAACAAGAGATTGCAAAGGGAGCGAAAGAGGGGATAGGCCATTCTGGAGTGGTAACATCTTCATCATCAAATCAAATGATGTGTATTGAATAACATCCTGGGTGCATTCAAATATTTCTGGAATAAGCACTGCAATAACTTCTGCATCTCTAACAATAGATGTGTTCTCCGTCCATTCTTGCCCTATTGGCTGAAGTAAGATCTTCGACATGCTATGTGTACCTTGAAGTGCTGCTGAATAACTGTGATAATGATAATATGAGGTCTCCTCTAATGGCACCTCAACCTTTCTTCGTGTTCTATTTGGCCAGTTTCTTATTGGACAAAACCGTTTCGTACCCTGTTTGTAAGCTTTTAAATGATTAACTGTTTATCTTTTCCTGTGATGAAGACATGGATGTCTCATGGTATGATGGAGTATGCAAAATAGGTCAACTTTGAGTACCTTTATCTCAGCAATATTTAGGCATTCAGGTCCAAAAAGTCCATTTCTGAGCACTTCAATTGGCAAATATGTATGGAAAGTTTCATTTATATAAAAAGGGGTGCTGTCAAAAAGTGATTGCATGAAAAATGATTTACCCAAAAACGTTTCAGATTTGGTTCATTTTCTACTATGTTGTACCTACTGAACACGACCCAGAACACATTTCCATTTGGGTTGGGGGCTCCTGTGGGCGTTGGTTGGGCTCCTGATGTCTCAATTGACTCCTAAAAACATGTATGTCTCGGACATCCTTACATCCATACACAGATGTGGAAGGCAATTTCAGGTGAAGGGCTGTCTCTGGAGAAGCACTTATCTCGGGCCCTGAACTCAGCATTTGGGATGGAGTGATGAAGGGGGCATTCTGAGAGAGGGGAGCCTGGTGGTGAGGGATGGGAGGGAGGGAGGGAGGGAGGGAGGGAGGGAGGGAAGGAAGGAAGGAAGGGAGGGAGGGAGGGAGGGAGGGAGGGAGGGAGGGAGGGAGGGAGTACTCTGGCCCTCACAGGCCCCATAGGCCCCAGATCCAGCCAGGGCAAACCAAGCCCCCAGTCTGCACAGCAGTGACATTGAGGATATTTAAAGACATGGACTGCTTCCCCCACTGGGGCTCTCAAGACACTGGGCTCTCATATAATAGCAGGGAAATACATGATGTTGGTATCAGTGGAGTCTCCATCCTCTTCAGTGAATTTCATAAAAATAAAAATAGTGAAACATTAAAAACTTATCCTTTTAGATAAAACTATAAAAATATATCAAATCAAATCAAAGTTTATTTGTCACGTGCTCCGAATACAACAGGTGTAGTAGACCTTACAGTGAAATGCTTACTTACAGGCTCTAACTAACAGTGCAAAAAAATAGTAGAAATAAAACAACAGTAAAAAGACAGGCTATATACAGTAGCGAGGCTAGAAAACTAGCGAGGCTACATACAGACACCGGTTAGTCAGGCTAATTAAGGTAGTATGTACATGTAGATATGGTTAATGTGACTACGCATATATGATGAACAGAGAGTAGCAGTAGCGTAAAAGAGTGGTTGGCAGGTGGTGGGTGACGGGACACAATGCAGATAGCCCGGTTAGCCAAGGTGCGGGAGCACTGGTTGGTCGGCCCAATTGAGGTAGTATGTACATGAATGTATTCACGCCACCAAATCATTGATTAAAACAAACTGTTTTGCAATGAAAGTCTACAGTAGGTGTTACAGACTCAGGGAGAGGTTGAGAATGTCAGTGAAGACACTTGCCAGTTGTTCCGCGCATGCTTTGAGTACACGTCCTGCTAATCATCTTTGTGAATGTTGACCTGTTTAAAGGTCTTGCTCACATCGACTTCGGAGAGCGTGATCACACAACCGTCTGGAACAGCTGATGCTCTCATGCATGCTTCAGTGTTAATAGCCTCGAAGCAAGCATAAAAGGCATTTAGCTCGTCTGGTAGGCTTGTGTCACTGGGCAGCTCGCGTCTGGGTTTCCCTTTGTAGGGTGAGGGACAGCTTTGTACGCGTCTCTGTGTGTGGAGTAAAGGTGGTCTAGAGTTTTTTTCCTCTGGTTGCACATGTGACATGCTGGTAGAAAGGAGCTAAAACGGATATAAGTTTGCCTGCATTAAAGTCCCCGGCCACTAGGAGCCCCTGCTTCTGGATGAGCATTTTCTTGTTTGCTGATGGCCTTATACAGCTCGTTGAGTTCGGTCTTAGTGCCAGCATCAGTTTGTGGTGGTAAATAGACGGCTACAAATAATATAGATGAGAACTCTCTTGGTAGATAGTGTGGTCTACAGCTTATAATGAGGTATTCTACTTCCGTCCCTCTCCTCGCCCCAACCTGGGCTCGAACCAGGAACCCTCTGCACACATCAACAACTGACACCCACAAAGCATCGTTACCCATCTCGCCACAAAAGCCGCAGCCCTTGCAGAGCAAGAGGAACAACTACTTCAAGGTCTCAGAGCAAGTGACGTCACCGATTGAAACACTATTAGCGCGCACCACCGTTAACTAGCTAGCCATTTCACATTGGTTACACTCAGGCGAGCAATACGTCTAGACTTCTTTAATATTAGACACCAGCAGTTATTGACAAATAGACACACACCCCTGCCCCTCGTCATACCAGACGTAGCTGCTCTGTCCTGCCGATGCACCAAGAAGCCAGCCAGCTCTATATTATCCGTGTTGTCGTTCAGTCACGTTTCGGTGAAACATAAGATATTACAGTTTTTTAATGTCCCATTGGTAGGATAGCCTTAATCGTAGATCGTCCAGTTTGTTTTCCAATGATTGCACGTTGGCCAGTAATATGGAGGGAAGTGGTGGTTTACCTACTCATCTGCGAATTCTTACAAGGCACCCCGGTTTCCTCCCCCTTTTCCTTTGTCTTTTCTTCATGCTGATGACAGGGATTTGGGCCTTGTCTTGACAAAGCAGTATATCCTTTGCATCAGACTCATTAAATAAAGAATCTTTGTCCAGTTCGAGGTAAGTCATCTCTGTTCTGATGTCCAGAAGCTCATTTCTGTCATAAGAGATGGTAGCAGCAACATTATGTACAAAATTTGTTACAAATAATGCGAAATAAACAAACAAAATAGCAGAGTTGGTTAGGTGCCAGTAAAACAGCAGCCATCTCCTCCAGCGCCATTATAGATGGCGCCAGAACACTCCTGTGAGCTATCTACTTGCCTGTCTGTTTCTGAGTAGCATTTCAGGTAGCCAACCACAGCCACTGATTGAATCAACTAGTTAGCTACCCTTCTGTGTTTTGGCAGTGTTACAGGTAGCTAGCGAACAACCCTCCTCGAGCTATGCTACTGTAGCTACCTGTCAGGGTTTCCTTAAGGATGAGTTACCAGGAACATTTTAATTTACTGGCCATTTAAAAACAAAATACCCGACCCATTTCCATTGGGTGCATAACCCATTAGGGTGTCCACCCAGGGTGCTCAGAATGACAAAGATCACATTTCGATTAAGGTGATGCATCTTAACAGAACACGCAACTCATGTAATGAAGCAGCCAATAAAACATCATTTACTAAACGGCGCACATGATAGAGGTTCCATATGTGACAGAGATGAAAATCTCTGTAAGAAACTTAGAATGAGAGCGAATCTAAAGATGCAACAACTAGGACGGGTTGCTAATATGACAAGGATTGTGCCTTTGGCATCTGGACAATGAAAGAAAGTTGATATGAAAACCAATTGAACATTAGAGAAATGGCATAGTGGTGGATCCAATAGGGAAGTAAATGGAAATACATTTCCCCAAATTATGTAATTACTCCTGTCTATACAGAAATAAATAAAATTGTTCAAAATACTTCACCAGAAAGCATGACTTAGCCACAGAGGAATCGAATATCATTAGCTTCTTAAATAGTTCTGCTGTGGATTCTTACAAATCACAAGCTAGTAGGCCTATGCGTATTTGGGAAGCCCGCAATTTTGGCGGTGCGCTTAGCAATGTGCCTAGCTGATTATTGAGTTGCGGCTGTCAGTGAAAAACATATAAGATATATGTGAGGATAATGTGTCTTGAGTATAATTTAAAATGTTGAGACAAGAAGGGTGTGTGGCAAAGATATAGGTAACTAACTCTCCAGAATGATAGTTGTGCTGGATAAATAAGATACATGATGACTAATGAAAATACACACAGGCCAATTTAATTCCACAGAATTATGCAAATTAACCTATCAACCAATAAGAATGATTTTTTTTTTCGCTTTGTCATTTTGACTGCAACAGTTTTATTTATTGACTTTTACATTTTTTTATCCTCCAAAAGGCGGCAATTTCCCTGCTACCTGTCTGTTTTAGAGCAACATTTAATTAGCTGCAGTGAGCTAGCTACATGCTAGTCTACCGTCTATTTTGGTGCGGCATTACAGCTAGCCAACCGCCCTACCTGTCTGTTTCTGGGTAACGTTTCAGCTAGCCAATCCTGGCCACTGACCATTCCAGGGTCTAAGGAGCTAAGATAATCACCACAGTGACTGTGTTTACACAGTGGGGTCTACATGACAGCACTCTGCATGTGAGAACAGGCCAGCATCAATCAATCCGCCACTACCATCCTGCCAGCACCAGTCATTAGCCACCAGTCTGCCACCACACAGCCTGACAGGACAGGACCAGCCACTGCTCAGACTGATTACCAGCCTAGTCCTTTACATCATTAGCCTGCTATCCTCACCCTCTGTCCATTCCCTCTGGTGGTTGTCAAGCTGACCATAGAGCCTTGGAAAACCGCCGCTGAATGTTGGCCAACCTAACCGAGGATCGGAGGAGGAGAGAGGAGATACCATCGCCAGCAGCCACACAAATACCAACCACACAACTTAACACTGCTAGCCCCCCAAGGCGTTTGTGGAGAGAACTCGAACAAAAGATTGCAGCCCTGGCTGTCCTAACGGGAAAGGTCAATCTGGGAACATGTGATTGAGTTAATTGAAATCAACATCCATGATGGTACAGGCAAGGGCACTTGGCAAGGCGCCTTACGCCGACATCCGGCTCTGCGCTCCACTGCAGCCTGCCTGCCCTCAGCTCTGGGCTCTACTCGCACGGTCTGCCAGCGGTCAGAGAGCAGAGCATGCTGGGAGGACGGAGCGTGGCCTATATGCCTGTCAGGATATCATAGAGCTGATGGGTTTAGGGATGAGGATAGGAGAAACTAAAGGTTGTGTCTGAAATGGCACCCTATTCCCCATAGAGTGCACTACTTTTGACCAGAGCCCATAGGGAATAGGGTGCCATTTGTGACGCAACCTGTCTCTCTATAGCGTCATTAATTCCCTGTGTGGCCTGCGTCCTTGCTCCTTTACTAGGACATTGAAGATCTTGAATGGGGGGAGCCCTCAGTCTACTGTACCACACCCCCCAGCCTGGTAGGGACTGAGTGGATGGGTGATGGGTCTACTTTACCGGTTGGTAGATAAAGGCTAGCTACCACCTCCTCCCAGGCTGCCCATGGGCTAATGTCAGCAGCGGCTTAACCACATGGCCATGCCAGCCCCCACCACACACACACACCACAGAGACCCCAGGGGAGCATCACACATTAACGCTACGCTAATTAGCCAAGGAACTGACCACCCAATTACTCGCGGTTCAGTCAACATTCAGAGGTTGAAGCGGACCCTGATGCTGCACGACACACATAGGAAACAATCTAAATATTATGCAAATGAGAGTTGTACCACGGGTGTCACACATACACTGGCAGTGAGTACAGGCATATGGTACTGTACTCACACATATCATAAAGACTTAAGTTGAGCGAACACACCAACAGGGTGCGTTTTGACGATACTCAAGCTCCTGTACACGTACTGCAATGTGAGTAATGTTAGATAACCTGTCAGAGACAATTGAAAGGCACCATCAATGTTAAACAAACAAGTCCATAGCAGTGCATAGCTTGCTCATTTCCAGACTGCTATTTCAACTCTTTAACATAAATAGGGGATTCAATTATACATTAGTCACACAACAAATTACTCATCTGCCAGCAGTAGCCTCGTGATTATAACAAGACACATTCATTTCCTCAATCTTCATGCATAATATATCTTAAGTCCATTAAACAATGAAACAGAACAATCCTCTGGTTATGACTTTAGTGTGTCATGAAATAAATACATATTTACATAATAATTACAGGGTGTGTCTTTTTCCATAAGCATTGTTACAGAATATACAAGCAGTGATGAGCAGTAATGATGATGTTTTTATACTGCTTATATACTGCTTTTTACTATGTATTTGCCATCCACCTTACATACAACCATGGGAGTCATTAGCAGAAGCCTGAGGTGTAGATTTAATTACATAAAAAATCCTACGAGTTATACCTCCAGCCCAATTAGCACAGGGCTGCTTAGTAGAGCACAGCAGTAGACTTGTGACCAGAAGGTTGTGTTCCCAGGTGGGCCTGTGCTGTGTATCCAAGGTCCTTAACCTGAATTACCTCTGTAAACATTCAGCAGGAATACACAGGCTGTGTCCAAAATAGCACCATATTTGAACAGGCCCCATAGGGCTGTGGCCAAAAGTAGTGCAGTATATAGTGAATAGGGTGTGATATGGGAAAAAGCCACAGATCTGGGACGTACACCCGTGACAAACTCTTCATATGGCTTTAGTTGACCTTCATATGGGTTTTAATGGTTTAATTGAGGGGCAACATGTCTGGGTATCTGCTGTTTGTAGCATAATGAAAGTATGTGCTGATTTGACATAAGAAAAGTTTCACAGTTTTCCACAAAAAGATAACCAGTAAAATGTGTTTTACTATGTATTATACAGTGCATTCGGAGTATTCAGACCCCTTGACTTTTTCCACATTTTGTTACATTACAGCGTTATTCTAAAATTGATTAAATCGTCTTTTTCCCTCATCGATCTACACACAATAACCCGTAATGACAAAGCAAATCCAGGTTTTTAGATTTTTTAAATAAAAAAAGAATGAAAATAATTACATTTGCATGAGTATTCAGACCCATTACTCAGTACTTTGTTGAAGCACGTTTGACAGCATTTACAGCCTCGAGTATTCTTGGGTATGACGCTACAAGCTTGGCACACCTGTATTTGGGGTTTTGCCTTTTGCTCTGACATGCACTATAGACAGGTGCCTTTTCAAATTTAAATTTACCACTGGTGGACTCCAATAAAGTTGTAGAAACATCTCAAGGATGATAAATTGAGACAAGATGCACGTGAGCTCAATTTCGAGTCTCATAGCAAAGGGTCTGAATGCTTATGTAAATATTTTTTTGTTTTTTTTGCAAACATTTCTAAAAACCTGTTTATGCTTTGTCATTATGGGGTATTGTGAGTAAATTGTTGAGGATTTTTTTTTACATTTAATTCATTAGAGAATAAGGCTGTAATGTGCTTCTACACCTGCATTGCTTGCTGTTTGGGGTTTTAGGCTGGGTTTCTGTACAGCACTTTGAGATATCAGCTGATGTAAGAAGGGCTATATAAATACTTTTGATTTGATTTGGTTAATGAAACAAAATGTGGAAAAAGTCAAGGGACCTGAAAACTTTCAGAATGCACTGCAAGTAAAAACTGTAACTTTGTCACTCAGGAACGTTCAATGTCATCTTGGAAAGCAACTCCAGTGTATATTTGGCCTTGTGTTTTAGGTTATTGTCCTGCTGAAAGGTGAATTTCTCTCCCAGTGTCTGTTGAAAAGCAGACTGAAGCACATTTTCCTCTGGGATTTTGCCTGTGCTTAGCACTATTCCGTTTATTATTATCCCCCCAAAAACCTCTGTAGTCCTTGCCGATGACAAGCATACCCATAACATGATGTAGCTGCCACCATGCTTGAAGAGTGGTGCTCAGTGGTGCTCAGCTCAATTCCACTTTGACATTATGGGGTATTGTGTGTAGGCCAGTGACACATCTCAATTTAGCCTTTTTTAAATTCAGGCTATAATACAAAAAAAGAGAGGAAAAAGTAAAGGAGTGTGAATACTTTCTGAAGGCACTGTAGTAGTTGAAGTAGTTGAAGTAGTAGGCTAATCATAGTTCTGTATCTGTAAATCACCAAGCCCGAAGTTAAAACATTGCTTCTCTTTTGTCTTGTCATGATCTACATTTTCACATAAGACTTACTGCAGTCATCATATTTGTATTCCTCTCACACTGTGCTGATCATCTGCAACCATCTGCATAGTTTTATAGCCAGTGATCATAGAGCTCTTCAGAGACCTTGTCAAGATGCTTTACAGTGCTGTTAAAGCCTGCTTCTGTCCTGTGACACTACCCGTATCATAAAAAATGGCACATTGAGACTTAATGATATTTTATTTATTTATTTATTTCACCTTTATTTAACCAGGTAGGCTAGTTGAGAACAAGTTCTCATTTACAACTGCGACCTGGCCAAGAATAAAGCAAAGCAGTTTGACACATACAACAATACAGAGTTACACATGGAATAAACAAATATACAGGCAAATAAGACAGTAGAAACAAATCCTCTCTCCTTGTCTCCTCTCTCCTCTTCTCTTCTCTTCTCCTCTTCCCTTCTCTCATTTCCCTCTCCTTTGTCTCTCCTCTCCCCTCTTTTCTCCTCTACTCTCCCCTCCTGTCCTCTGTTACTCTCCTCTCCTTCTCCCTCTCCTCTCCCTGTACAAGTCTGGATGAAGCGTTTCAGAATATATCTCTTCTACACAGAGATGCCTCATGAAACATCTGACCAGCACTTTTCAGAGCGGTGTACCATCCTACTGCCACTGAGGGAAAGTGTATCTTAAAAACTCCTTTCTGACAAACATAGTGATGTTTGACTGTTTACGTTTAGCTAAATCTTTTTAGTATGAAAAGAGACATCAATATTGCATTGTACTGCTCACTACATGTAACTATAATTAAGCAATAAGGCCAGAGGGGTGTGGTACATGGTCAATATACCACGGCTAAGAGTTGTTCTGGATACAGCCCTTAGGCGTGGTCTATTGGCCGTATACCACACCCTCCCGAGGCGTCTTATTGCTATTATAAACTGGTTACCAACGAAGAGTAAAAATACATGTTTTGTCATACCCCTGGTATACGGTCTGATATACCACAGCTTTCAGCCAATCAGCATTCAGGGCTCGAACCACCCAGTTTATAATCTACAGTATAACATCTTTGTCAATGAAAACTGTAACTACATTGTCTATTGTTTACTGAATATGTGTGGTATGCGCAGTCTGACGTACGCTGTGTAATAGATCAGGAAATATCAATGAACCTACAGTAATAGCCTTGGAACAAGGCACATAATCTAAGGCAACATTTACCCTTGGATTGTGTGATATATCGGTAGCATACCTCTTCCGGGTCCAACGGTATAAAAACATGAAATGAAACTTCTTTAAATAATGACTTTCCAAGTGTTTTAATCCCCAAATCTACTTCCTTTTAAGGTGTTCCCAGGTGACAATACTTAGCATATTGTTGTGAATACCATCCGTTCATGTGGCGGGGAGAACCTCGCATCGGACCCTTTGGCTATGTAAAACAGACTCTTTAGTGTGCATCATATAGCTGCAGGTTATCACTGCGGTATTCTTAAAGGAATTTGTGACAAGTGTATAGAAGGGTGGGGTGGAGCGTGGCAGTGGAGGGTTGAGAGAAAGAGGAGGGTGGGGGACGACGACGACATCACTAGGGACTGCCCTATTGATTTCACAAATGCATTCTAAAAGGTCCTAAGCTTAACTTCAGTATGACAGTAGGACTTGTGTGTAACTTTGAACTCCTGCAGAACAGTACAGCGGGGATGCTACCTCCTCTAACTAACACGATGGAGGCGCTTTGGACTGGGTTAAGAGGGCCTTAAGGAGGCACGGTGCTGGATAGAGAGAGGGTAAAGGTTACAGGGATACAGTATGCTGGCCTGTCCATGTCAGCCTCCTTAAGTGTAGAGAAGAAGAGGACCCTCCGCGGGCCACAACCACTAATAGGTTGGGAGGACGCTCGTAAAAAGCACTCAGCCCAAATTTGCATGCGAAAATATAAAAGAAAGAAAGTGCCAATGGCACAGTGTTATAACAAGACAACAGAGGGGGAGGAGGGGACAGGGCCGGAGAGAGGGAGTCAGCGAGAGACATCACGGAGAAGGAAATAAAAATGTAGGGAAATGAAAAAGTGTGCCTATAGGTATGAGGCTAATTAGTTCAGTTTGTGTCTGTACGAGAAAGGGAAAGCAAGGCAGAAGAGAATGCTTAGATTCAATATTCCCCAAAGATTGTCTTCAAAGCTAAAAACGGGGATATTAAATGCATCAGAAATGATAATAATGCGGGAAGCATCTGACACTGCTGGCAGTTATCTGTTCTTTCTCCCTCCCGCCCTCTCTCTCTTTCTCTCCCCCTCTCTTTCCTTCTCCATCTCTCTCTCTTTCTCCCGCTCTCTCCCCTCTCTTTTTCTCTCTCTCTCTCCTTTCTCTCTCTCTCTCTTTCTTCCTTTCCCTTCCTCTCTCCTCTGAGTGGGCCTGCTGTGTGCTGTAATATTCACGCTGAAGAGGAAACGCCTTAATATAGATGAACCTGCCTACAGTTGCCTAATTACTGTTATTATCGTCTTAACTATGTTGCACACTCTGCTTACTGTACATTCAGTATCTCACGGAGCAGCAACAACCAAATGAATGAAATAAAATGAAAACACACCATAGGGTAAATCCATGTGAATTCAATAGCTTTTTGACAGCGTCCCTTTTGATTTAAACAAAACTTTTCATACATGGAAGAAGCGGTCAGAAAGTGACTTTTTGGACCTGAACGCAAAACATTCAGGCGATAAAGGTGCTGAAAGTTGACTCATTTTGCATGCCCCTCCATATCATGCGACATCCATGTCTTCATCACTGGAAAAGATAAACAATTGAGTTTGATATCATTTAAAATCTTACAAACAGGGTTGTCAAACTATTGATTTAAAATGGATTTACCCCATTTACTTAACAATTACAACTATACTTCTAATCTCACACTAAATACATTCCAACTACAGTAGCCTGTATACTGCACATACTATACTGTGAGTAGAATGTGACAAAATGTATGTGCCTGACATATTCAGTTTAACAAAAGTAAAGTTCTAAAACCTAAATCTTTGTTGTTACTGTAGGTCCGCCATGAGCCCTGGTGCCCATTGGAAAGAGAGAGGGGCAGGATGGGACATCTCTCTCATTTATGCCCCGCACCGGGCCGATCAAGCCCTGGAGAACTCTTAATACAAACATCTGCAGCCTCTACACTAACACACACACACACGCACACACACACACACACACACACACACACACACACACACACACACACACACACACACACACACACACACACACACACACACACACACACACACACACACACACACACACACACACACACACACACACACACACACACACACACAACCTCCTATTAATAATTAAACTTCAGAACCAACACTTTCAGCATGGTCCATGCATTCTGGAACAGGACAGGTCCGCTGCGGGACACCACCACGCTGACGACGTGATTTACAGCAACAGACAATGTGTCTTTTAAAGAACACATAGTCCAGGACACACCAGACAGGCAAATTCATCTCAAGTTTAATTACACTGGTCGCTACCCCCACTTAACACTTTATCACCAGCAGTCAAGACAGCAGCACTACTGTAGCATGTAATTGAATGGACTCAAGGTCTGTGTCCGAAATGGCACACTGTCCCCTACATAAGTAAGTACTGCACTATAGGGAATAGGTTGTCATTTGAGACACAAACAAGGACTGTGTGTGTACCTAACCCTGCTGGCTAGAGCAATAGCAGTAGCCAACGCTCTTGTAATAACGGGGATATTTCAAGGACAATAATACACAGGAAAATTATCCATATACAAATGCAGGATCTTAATTTGATCACTCTTTTGTTGCTGAGAATTTTCCTGCTAAGCAGGAAATGCAAACTAGTTCAAGGTTTAAAATGGCTTGTAAAGTTTGTAATTTCCACTTTAAAATGTCAGACTTGATTTACCCTAAGAAAAAATGTATCAACCCCCAAAAACAATGTTCATTAATGATAATTCACATTTCCTGTTCGTGCAGGATTATTTTCCTGCTGTAGCAAACTGGCTCAAATTAAGATCCTACATCTGTATACCTTTTTCATCTATCTCTTTAAAAAACAGTTTTTGAAAATCATGCTTTGTCTAAATCTAATCCTTTGTCTGTTTCCCAATATAAATTATCCCTCGATTGTGAAAGCATTAGTATCACTTTCATTAAGAGGACACTAATTACACTGTAACCACGTCATTAATTACCATATCATTACCATGATCGCTCAGGGTTTTGTGTGTTCATTCCCTCCCTGTTGGAGGGAGGAGCTGCCTGTTATCGCTGTTAGTCTCATAATGACAGGACAAGAGGAGTATTCCCTTCCTGCAAGGGATTCCAGGGTAGTGTCTCAAATGGCTCCCTATTCCCTTAAGTGCTCTGGTCTAAAGTAGTGCACTATATAAGGAACAGGGTGCTATTTGGGATCCAGCCCTCAACCATCTAGGACCAATTCACCATGACAATAGAGGCAGAGAATTACCATGGAGGTTCCCTGCTCCTGGCTCTTTAGGCTGCTTCTTCCGTCCAGCCAAGCAGCAGCTTGCTTACAGTATTCAAGGGGAGCTGGGTGAAGGTTGACCCAGGCTGCTGACAACCTTGAGCAGGTCAGTCTCTGACTCCAGGCCTGTCCCGTATGACGCCTCCGTCCATTTGTGGATCTTAGAGGGCTAAAGGGTCAGCTCCATTTTTACACCATCATGCCCCCCTCGTCTCGATCCTCACTCTGCCAAATACACTTACCGGCGCTGCCTCTCCTCCCCTTCCTCTCTCTCTCCCGACTTGTTTCCTGTTAACCGCTCCAGTCTCCTGCTCTCCTCCTCTCCTCTCTCTCACCCTGATACACAGCAACACTCTGGTAGACATGTTTCCCTCTCAGCCAGCTAGGAGGATTGTGCATTGTGTTATCCTTCAGTATCTCTACCCTTCCTTCTTTCCTCTCTTCCTTCCTTCCTCAGGTTTTTTTTCTTCCTGAAGCTGTCTGCTCACATTGCATTACAGCAGCCAGTGCGCGATACGATAGGACGACTCCTCCAAGCCATCGCAAAGAGATCAGCTTCTATTAAGGCCCCTATTATCATCCAAAATCAGTCGCGGTTTAGCATTTAAGTGTCGAAAGTTCACGCCGAATTGTACAGCACCATGCCTCGAGGTATGAATGGGAAGAGCGCATCAGGCAGACGCTGTGATAAAATGTGCTCTCTTTTTTTCTTATCAAACACACTGTGTGACTGTTAGTAAAATTACAATGGATTTCACAGGGCCAGAGTTGATGTGATTAAATGCTATCTGAAAGAGCCTGGCACTAGCAATAAATGTTCACAACGTTCAGCCCTATGGTGCATTGTGCAACAAATATGAAGCTAATCATCAGTCACTTTTGTCTTCTGGGCAGAGCGCTGGAGCTGTAACTGTTACAATCTTATTTACCATTTGCAGCGAAACCACCCCCTCCCGTACCCACTGCCCACCCCCTGCATGCACACACACACACGATCTCCCTCCCCTCCTCTCCCTCCTCCCCCTGTCTGCCCCCCGCCCCAGTCCCACCTCGGGCTGTTCATCTCTAATGAAAGGGAAGATGAGGCAGACACTCAGGATCACACACTATGATGCCTGCCCTATATAGTGGCTTTTCTTCCACCAAATACTTCACAAGATGTCACTGACATTATTTAAAGTGATTACATTTAGCAGAAGTGAATGTCATGGAACAACACAATTACTCTCATGGCAATTTCAGCCCTTTTGACAATCCACCCTACAGCCCAAACACGCACGCACGCACGCACGCGCGCACACGCACGCACACACACACACACACACACACACACACACACACACACACACACACACACACACACACACACACACACACACACACACACACACACACACACACACACACACACACACATCCCCCTTACACTCTCAGACAAGCACTAAACTATTATACCATCCATACCATAAAAATAATTCACTGGAAAACAAAGACATTTTTGTTTGTGGTTTTACTCAAGAGGAAATACACTACATGACCATAAGTATGTGGACTCCTGCTCGTCGATTATCTCATTCCAAAATCATGGGCATTGATATGGAATTGCTCCCCCCTTTCCTGCTATAACAGCCTACATTCTTCTGGGAAGGCTTTCCACTAGATGTTGGAGCATTGCAGTGGGGACTTGCTTCCATTCAGTCACAAGAGCATGAGTGCGATCGGACACTGATGTTTGGTGATTAGGCCTGTTCCAATTCATCCCAAAGGTGTTCGATGAGGTTGAGGTCAGGGCTCTGTGCAGGCCAGTCAAGTTCTTCCAAACTGATCTCGACAAACCATTTCTGTATGGACCTCGCTTTGTGCACCGGGACATTGTCATGCTGAAACAGGAAAGGGCCTTCCACAAACTGTTGCCTCAAAGATTTCCCTTTACTGGAACTAAGGGGCCTAGCCTGAACCATGAAAAACACACCCAGACCATTCTTTATCCTCCACCAAACTTTACAGTTGGCACTATGCATTTTGGCAGGAAGTGTTCTCCTGGTATCCACCAAACCTAGATCAGTCCGTTGGACTGCCAGATGGTAAAGCGTGATTCATCACTCCAGAGAACGCGTTTCCACTGCTCCAGAGTCCAATGGCGGTGATCTTTACACCACTGCAGGTGACACTTGGAATTGCGCATGGTGATCTTAGGCTTGTCTGCGGCTGCTCGGCCATGGAAACCCATATCATGAAACGAGAAAGTAGTTCTTGTGCTGACGTTGCCTCCAGAGGAAGTTTGGAACTCGGTAGTGAGTGTTGCAACCGAGGACACGCGATTTTTACGTGCTACGCGCTTCAGAACTCAGCACTCTGCGGTCTCGTTCTGTGAGCTTGAGTGACCTACCACTTCGAGGCTGCGCCGTTGTTGCTCCTAGACTTTTCCACTTCACAATAAAAGCACTTACAGTTGACCGGGGAATTTATTTTTATTTTTATTTTTTCTTTATTTAACCAGGTAGGCCAGTTGAGAATAAGTTCTCATTTACAACTGCGACCTGGCCAAGATAAAGCAAAGCAGTGCGACACAAACAACAACACAGAGGTACACATGGAATAAACAAACGTGCAGTCAATAACACAATAGAACAAGTCTATACAGTGTGTGCAAATGATGTAAGATTAGGGAGATAAGGAAATAAATAGGCGGTAGTGGCGAAGTAATTACAATTTAGCAATTAAACACTGGAGTGATAGAGGTGCAGAAGATGAATGTGCAAGTAGAGATACTGGGGTGCAAAGGAGCAAAAGAAAATAACAATACGGGGATGAGGTAGTTGGATGGGCTATTTACAGATGGGCTATGTACAGGTGCAATGATATGTGAGCGGCTTTGACAGCTGATGCTTAAAGTTAGTGAGGGAGATATGAGTCTCCAGCTTCAGTGATTTTTGCAATTTGTTCCAGTCATTGGTAGCAGAGAACTGGAAGGAAAGGCGGCCAAAGAGGAATTGGCTTTGGGGGTGACCAGTGAAATATACCTGCTGGAGCGTGTGGGGAAGCTCTAGCAGGGCAGAAATTTGACGAACTCGCTTGTTGGAAAGGTGGCATCCTACTGCCTATGTTTGTCTATGGATATTGCATGGCTGTGTGCTTGTCAGCAATGGGTGTGGCTGAAATAGCCGAATCCACTAATTTGAAAGGGTGTCCACATACTTTTGTATATATAGTGTCGTTTCTGACAGTAAGGGCTTATTTCAAAAAATGCTATGAGGGCATATGACACTGACATTTACGTATGTGGACACTTCCAGCAAAGGTATTGCTTTACAGAACCACCAAACAATTAGAGTGCAACTATAGCTAATGTGTAAACAATTGGCTTGAATTTTACAGTATTTCTTTGTATTTGGTTCATTGTGACCATTACATTTGAAATCATCACAGGTCTATATGTAAGATAAAGGCTTTAATAAAGATAATACATTAAATGTCAATTCATTTTCCTTTTGTAGAATAATATGTTCAAAGAAAATGTTAAAATGTCATTTCTGTGCCATCAAATTCTATTAATATGAATCTAGGAATTAAATTCAAGAACTCTCCAAATGGTGTTAATAAACTAAACCTGTATGCTATGAACATACTAATTTCCAACCAAGAAAATCAATCTGAAAGCATATACACATGCAGGCCCACATACACACACACACACTCCTCCTCACACACACACCAATGCACATACATAATTGCAATTTTTCACACAAGGACACGCAGAGCCTGAAGCCAGCTCTTAATTGCACGAGCTATCATTACACGGAAAATCAACCATTTTAAAAATACACCGAACACCTTTCATCTTCAGCATCATCTAATGGCACCAGTAAGAGCCTGGAAGAGAGCTTGATGTAGTCAAACTATCTAAACAGCGCCAGCGGGTGCCTTGCAATCAGCACCACTGATGCAGATACTTTTGGACACGCGGCCGAGTGTTGCAATGCTATTTCACACTGCCAACCGCCATCCATCCCCGTCTCTCCTGTTTTTTCCTCCCTTCTCCTCTCTTCTATCTACCCCTCTCTGCCGTCCTTTCTTCCTCTCTCTTCTCTAACTGTAGGGAATCAGATGTGGCCCATGTTGCCATCATGTTTGCCTGTTTTGCCCATGGTGAGCAACAGAGAAATGGAACACAAACATCATACAGATATTTGTGTGTGTGTGTGTGTGTGTGTGTGTGTGTGTGTGTGTGTGTGTGTGTGTGTGTGTGTGTGTGTGTGTGTGTGTGTGTGTGTGTGTGTGTGTGTGTGTGTGTGTGTGTGTGTGTGTGTGCCTGCGTGTCTGTGTGTTTGTTCCCCTATTTCTTCGTTTTTCATCTCATTTGAGAATTGCTGATTGTTCTACCATCCTGTCTGTTAACAGCACCAGCTATGTCTCTTTGTAGCACTGAAAGGATGCCCTTGTCTCCTCCTCATCCTCCGAAGTAGCAGCAGAGTCAGGCTGGCCACAGCCACACCACCCTCAGGGAGGCAGCATAATGAGGAGGATTTCCATGTCTGCATTCCTTATGGCACCCTATTCCCTATTATGGTGCATTGGTTTTGACCAGAGCTCTATGGTCTCAGGTCAAAAGTAGTGCACTATAAAGGGAATAGGGTGCCATTTGGGTAGCACCCTCTGCCTCCATTCTGTCTCATTTCAATTCTAAATACTGCTGCTGCTGAAACACCCGTCACTTTGGATCGGTGATGGCAGCATTATGGACCCCGCTCTCTGTCTGACAGTCCATCATGTCCACACAACGAAACAGTCAGACACCAGGCTAGGCCCCACTTCAATGCTCACTATTGCTGTCTCCGACGGTCTGCTTTACATCAACGTAGGCTACAGACGTTAGGCTTTTTATGCAATTGCGTCGGGGTCTCACTCTAGATTCTGTCATCATTATACGTAAGTTATTTTATCTTCCTGATATTGTGTTTTTATTCCCCTATTTATGCTTCTTTACAGCACCCTCAGCTACATCACTGTATGTAAGTAAGTCTCGGTGGGGGGTGGTAAATGAGCTCCGTCTTAATAAAATAATTAGAAATGCATCAATGCTAAAGTCAGACTTCATTATATGAAACAGCACAAGCCTCATAAATACTGTATTATGAACATTCCAAAACCGTGTCGTTACATTCCACTGGTTCTGAGCTACAATCCATTACAAGACAAGACTGTACTCCAACACTACCATGTAAAATATTTCCAGCCCACTACACACGGAGAGTTCACTTAACAAGAAATAATACAATAATACACTCCTTGGCAATTAGCAAACACAAGGTCAGGGAGAAACTGACAAGAGAGGTTAGAGGTCAGGTTACATTGGGGGCGGCTAGCAGTCGGCAAGCGTCCAATTTACACATGCAGCCAGCCGGGCCCTCATCTATTAGCTTTAATATTGACAAATGCATAAAAGCAGTGTCAAGCGCTCAAGGGTGATCTGCCTGGGTTCTTTCTGTTTCCTGATGTGGCTGGTCTCCCCTGAGTACTCTACAGAAACATATTCTCTTCAAACAATCCCAATGACAGCCAAATAGCCTGCTTGTCGCAAGTAAAACCCCTTCTAATGATGCGTGTCGAGGGAGCAACCCTTCCTCCTTGTAGCAGGCTGAACACTCTCTAGTGTACCAAGAGGAAGAGAAGGGGAAAGGAGAGAAGAGGAGGAGAAAATAATAGCATTTCCTAAATTATTCCTCCTCGTGAAGGAGTGAAGGACCCACGACACCACAGAAGACAGCAGCATCCCAACAACCCTTTCCTCCTATTCCCCCTCTCAATAATATTTCTTACACTCTCCTCTCTTTTCTCTCTCTTTTCTAAATCCTTTCATTCTGTTTCAATACGAAGTCAACATCCATTATGATAGCCATTAACTTTTTTCCATGAACTGTTTTTTAATGGTTCCCACTCCCTCTGTGGAGACTCGGAGATAATAGGTACAGGAGTGTACAGGAGAAGAGAGAGAGGCCTTCCTTCTGGTATAACATCAAATGGTTATTAACGTTATACTGGAACAAGTTCCCTTGTGCGTGTGTGTGTGTGTGTGTGCGCGCGCCCACATTTTAAGCTCCTCTCGTAACTCAGACCGCCCCTGTTTTATAATTAGAAGTGAAATGATAGCAAGCTGAATATTTGTTGCGTGGGGGGTATAATGTATTCTTCATGAAACGAAGGGGGTATGAAATACAGACAGACACATACCCTGTTAATGTGATGCTGTGTTAAACATTACACCGCATCTACAGTCCCACCATCAGCAAAATCTGAGGCGCAGCATCTACACTACCAATTAATGGTGAAGGGAGCCTGCTAAGTTTGCGTTTATCGTTTTTATAAAAATGTTATCACATTCCTGTTTTTTTCTCAAGTTTTACTTAAGCACTTAAGCTTTCCTGGTTAGAGGTTTTTTATCTAAACACTTTGATTAATATGGATCCCAACTCCTATTTCAACATACTTTTTTTAACCATTATTTTACCAGGTACCGTAAATTGACTGAAAACACATTCTCATTTACAGCAACCACCTGGGGAATAGATACAGGGGAGAGGAGGAATTGAGAAGCTGGGGATGATTAGGTGTCCATTCTGGTATGAGGGCCATATGGGGAATGTAGCCAGGACACCAGGGTTAACACCGCTACTCTTACGATAAGTGCCATGGGATCTTTAGTGACCACAGAGAGTCAGGAAACCCATTTAACTTCCCATGCAAAAGACAGCACCCTACACAGGGCAACGTCCCCAATCACTGCCCTGTGGTATTGGGATGATTGTTTTGGAACAGAGGAAAGAGTGTCTCCTACTGGCCTTCCAACACCGCTTCTAGTATCATCTGATCTCCCATCAAGGACCAACACTGCTTAGCTTCAGAGCCAAGCCAGAAGTGAAATGCAGGGTAGTATGCTGCTGGTACATGTTACAGTAGCTAATACATAAAAGGCTTTGTCCTGATCCTTAAAGAAGGAGATGCCTTAAAATGACATAAGAACAGATAATTGAATGAACAAGCAACAGAATCTGATCTCAACCAAGGCAAAGGGGTGTCTCCCCTCTTCCTCCTCCTCCAGATCTGGAGGATCTGGGCCCTGGTATATAGTAGTGCACTATATATGGAATAGGGTGCCATTAGGAACTCTCCCAGTGCTTCTATTAAAAACATGTATTTTTCATGTTCTTTTCCACAGATGACAGGGCCACTGGGCCACCCAATGAGAGCGCAGGAGACCGTTGCAGAGAAGAGAGGAGAGGAGTGCTAACAGGCCCTGATTAGCTCCGTTTAGCTTTAATTAATTACCATTACCTAATTAGACGCCCTGTTTTAGTAAGACACCGAGTCAAGTAGACCACATTATTAGTGTGCTCATAGCTGTGCCTTTACAATAGGTCTGAAATTAATGTAACGTGAAAAAAGAATTGAGGATTTAATTGCACAGGTGTTCCCTTATGGTGACGCTTCATCATCCAGCGAACACGACACGGCCGAGGCGGCTGAGGAGAGGCTCCCTTAAATTATTAGCTGGGTTTGGTAAGAGGGGACTATATTACTGGGAGACGGCGCACCTTGGCAACGGCTCATTAGTTAGGCTTGTTATTGTATTATTTATTACATTTGGCCTTCCCCCATTACCCTGACTGATTCATGGGGCTTCTCCATACCTCTTGTTCTTAGTGCAGTGGCTCTCTATTGCTTATAAGCAATCTAGGTACAGTCAGTGGGCCTGGTTTAATATAGTCTGTTTCCACTGGCGGACTTACCATTAGGCAGAAGAGGCAATTGCCTCAGGCCTCACATCATCAAGGGCCCTCATGAACTGCCCCCCCCCCCCCGCCCATGCTCCGCTCAAAGCAATTTTTTTTAAGGGATAATAAAAAATAAATACCCTCTTTAAACTAGAGATATGCGTTTTTTGCATGGGCTGCATCTCAATCCACCGCGTCCGCTTGTGCCGGCTTTCTGAATCTGTGGAGGAAGGGGCCGAGCTACAGTGGTGTTTGTCAGACCAGGAGACATCCAGAAAATTGCACTTCTCACGAAAACATCTGTAGCGTCCAAATGGCTACACACTAATACGACCTACGTATGGAAAGATGAAAATCTCACGAACACGATGGTGGACCGCCACAAGTGTCACGGGACACGTCTGAAGGGCAATTTCACAGTATTTAAAACAAAAATTACATTCCTGAGGTTTCTTATATCTCAGATACAGGACCGACACTTCAAAATATACTTCCTTTTGATAAGTGTTTGGACTATCTGTTTTTCCATGTATGAATCAGTTAGTCAATGCATTTCTATGTGGTAATAGCAGTAAGGCCAAATTCAATGTTTTATAAAAGTGAGTCAAAAACTCAAAATCAAATAGCTAATTGATCCTTGTTATGAACATAAAAACAATTCCATAAAAACAAACTTAAAACAATTCCATATGTTAACTTAGTAGAAACCCAGACCGTAGACTCTAGGGATACAATACACATTTGTTTAGTAAAAAGACAGATGTTGCTGATAATACTGCCACCGTCGTCGAGGCAGAGGACATGTACGTGTAGACCATGTATCTGATGCTGTCCGGCCAAAAGGATTATGGCATGTCATACTCTTTTTTGGCCAGACATCATCAGATACATGGGCTGCATAACGAGACAGAGGGGCGTTGTTTCGCTCACTCGGATGCTTTCTCCGGTGAGTTTCAGCCACTTGCAAATTGAAGGAAAATTGGCGGATGCGCAGTGCACCGTTCGGATGCTGGAATTATTTCGGATGAACAAAAAAAAAAAATTCAGCCAATACATTTGAATAGCATGAATTAGTGCTTGTATTATACATCTACAGGTAAGTGCCAAAATAAAGAAACATCAACAAAAAGCGTCTTAATAGGGCGTTGGGTCACCACGAGCCAGAACAGCTTCAATGCACCTTGGCATAGATTCTACAAGTGTCTGGACTCTATTGGAGGGTTGTGTGAAAGCACCTGCTTTCAATATACTTTGTATCCCTCATTTACTCAAGTGTTTCCATTGTTTTGGCAGTTACCTGTACATATGTATAATACGTGTTGCAGTCCTAATGAGGAGCACTGCAACCTTTTCAAAGGCTAGGGCTGTATAGTCGGGGCGGCAGGTAGCCTAGCGGTTAGAGAGTTGGGCCAGTAACCGAGAGGTTGGTGCATCGAATCCTTGAGCCAACAAGGTAAAAATCTATCGTTCTGCCCCTGAACACGGTAGTTAACCCACTGTTCCCCGGTAGGCCGTCACTGTAAATAAGAATTTGTTCTTAACTGACTTGCCTAGTTAAAATAATAATTTTCATCATCACCCTACTGAGAGCAAAAGTTGGCAGGAAAAATCTACACGAAACAAAAATGTTCACAGACTGAAAAATTGACAAAGCACAACTTATAGGGAGAAGATTAATGTATTTTTTTTTTTTACTAATATTGATTGCAAATGTCTGTGTTGACAGCTTTGCACTGAACTGACCTAAAGATTGTCTGTTGTGAGAAATGTCTCCCCAACAAGCAGGGATGTGGGAATGGCTGGGGTTGCAGATGAGGGGAGAGGGGGGATGAGAGAAGAGGAGAGGGAGAGGAGAGAGGGAGATGAGAGGGGTGCTGTTGAAGATTTTTTTTTAAAGTTGTGCGAGTGACAAAGATGTATTGACCTGCGTCAGCCACAAAGAAAGATGCCCTTGACCAGTACTGGTGTCTGTCTGTTGAAGGTAACACAGCTCCTACGCTACCACAGACTTTTACATTTGATTTCCAGGGTTCCTCTACATCGACCTCTCGACTCCACCAGCTGTTTCTATTCTTCCTCTCCTCCTCCTCATCCCTCGTTTCTTTGTGTTCCAGACCAGAGGAAAGACATGGGAAGCATCCCAAAAGGCAACCTATTCACTTTATAGTGCACTTCTTTTGACCAGAGACCTGCAGGCCCTGGTCATAAGTAGAGCACTATATAGGGAAAAGGGTGCCATTTGGGACAGAAACATAGCTGACAGCTTGAGGAGGGAAGCTTGATGTCCTGATGCTTATAGCACCGTAGAAGAAGTTGATGATGCAGTGAAGTGTGTATGTGCGTGCGTGCGTGCGTGCGTGCGTGCGTGCGTGCGTGCGTGCGTGCGTGCGTGCGTGCTTGAAGGGAATATCTGAGGGGAACGCTAGCCTCAGCTCTTCTGGTCAAAGACGTACATATTGCTCCTCCCTGTCTATTCTACTGTTCTCCACCTATTCATACTCCTTCCCCACATACTCTTCTTTGCAGCCCTGTCTTATGACACCTCTGCCAATACGTATGGGCAAGACAGGTGTAATCAAGCATGCTCAAGGCTACTGATCTGGAAATGGGAATGTGGCCCAACCTTATTGATCTACTCAGTAGCCTCGGCCCGGCCTACTGGAACTGCTGTCCAAGAAAGTAAAGGACCCCCAGACCATCACTCAAAACATCTTCCAGTAGAATACATGGCTTACTCCTTACGTTTCATCAGATTTCCATTGTTTTGATTTTTCGTCAACAGATCCTTCCCTCAATGAAAAATAAAATAGACATACATGGAGAAAGTATACACTGTCTTTATGATACCGTATATCATGATCTATTTCTTAAAACCTTCTCCAACATATCTTTTATATTCCCTTCCTTGAAAAAATGCTCCATTTCGTCACACAATGTGGCAATTTCTTAGCCAGGACAGTTTCCAATTTGTTCAACAATATAACTTCAGAGATTATTCCTCTCTCTCTGGGAGAGGTGGGCATGCCAAGCTTGTTCAATGGATCTGGAATGAGTGAAATTAACAAAAATGATATGACAATCTGTCATCAGCCATTACATATCAATGAGCTCCGTCGCCAGCTCCGCATATTCCCAATGGCTTTAGATTTTCTCAAAAGTACAGCAGGTATTTTAATGTGTGATAAAGGCTCGTTTTACGTTGAGCATGAAATGTGAGGGACGTGACGACTTTAAACGTAACCCCCATTTCTGAACCCCTGTTTGGAGACATAAAAAAAACAAAATCAAGAAAGCGTCATTCTGAGATAGAAACACTGATGGGTTCTTTAAACTGAAGAGGCGTCTTATTGGTGTCACTTTTAGCTGCGATTAGGGTCCATTGATATGAGTCTGCTTGTGGGACTGTGCTCATTTTAAACGTTTAGCGATTCAAGTGTTCTGACGTCTTCCACTGAAGAGAGAAAATGCTTCAATATTCATTCTGTATGCTGGTAACAATCCTGAAGCTAAATATAATGAATGACGATACCAGTATGTGATGTTGCACTACATCGATATAGAGTAGATCATCTGTCCAATAACCACATCATGTTATTCATGTCCAAGTACCATGTCACCTGAGATGACATTTAATGCCAATTGAAATTCGTAGGCCTACTCTCTAACACAAAAGACAAACCATGACATTGATCTTCTAATCCAGTTTAAACAGGAGGAATCAGATTGCTGGTTTGGGACTGTGGGAAGACTGCTATTTAGCTTCTATTATCCCCTCATACAAAACCAGGAAGACATGGTGGAGATGAGATGGGCCTAGCTGCTGCCCTACATAGGTCCCTCAATACAAGAGCACAGAACACCACCCTTTTACTTGTTTCTTTAACTCTGTGAATAGAGTGTGGGTGGATCAGAGGGGGGGTGCAGTGCCCATCTCTCTCTCTCTCTCCCTCCCTCCTTCCCCTCTTTAACTCTGTGAATAGAGTGTGGGTGGATCAGAGGGGGGGTGCAGTGCCCATCTCTCTCTCTCTCTCCCTCCCTCCTTCCCCTCTCCTCGCCACACTGCTGTCCTCAGCATCTCCGTGGGGCAGTGACTAATTGCCCCCGTAAATCACTGCGCAGGCCGCGCCATCCTCCGTTTATTTGTCCTGACAGTAATTTAGTGCTTGCTCTTTTACACACTTGTCACGGCGTGTTTTTCCTCACATTAGAGGCCGGTGGAGAAAGGGGCGTAATTAAGGGAGCGCCGCGCTCCTCGCCAGCCCTCCTTCATCATGGTGTGATAATTGTGCTCCTTGTCTGTCACCGTAACCTCTCAGTTTCTCCCAGAAACTTCCATACTACTATTTGTCAACCCTGAAAGAGAAATATATAGCGAAGAAAATTCAGGAGAGCACCCGGCTGTGGCTGCAGCTCGGCTTCGCCTAGCGACTAATTTTCCTATTTGTCCGAAGACCAGGTCATTTATATCTCGTAAAAAAAACGTGTCAAAAATATTAGCCTGATCCTCGCGAGAAGATAAAAGATACATGGTAAACACACCTGGATTCTTCTTTCTTTCGTCCTCTCCAGGCCGCAGAGGAGAGGAGCTAGTGAATGAAGGCAGCAGAGAGGGGCCCTAATAAACCACTCCTGTATTCAGATTGCTGAAATGCAAACGCTAGGAAGAAGGAGCAGTGGGGATGCAGAGCACAGAACAGCTAAAACCAGGGGAAATCCATCCATTCAGTAGCAAGTCTATTTGCAGCAGCAACGTCCACATGTCTTCAAGTAGTGAAACAATACAACAGCTAGCTAAAGTATACCGTTAGCCACGTGCCATAAGATGACACTCATAAGCGTTCATTAACAAAAATGTTCAATAAGTTTGCTAACTATATGGTTGGCCAAATGTGTAATAAAATGACTATCATAAGTATTCAATAAATTAACAAATGTATTCAATAAGTGAACGTATACAGTGCCTTCGGAAAGGTATTCGGACCCCTTTACTTTTCCACATTTTGTTACATTACAGCCTTATTCTAAAATTGACTAATTATAAACAATTCCTCAGCAATCTACACACAATATCCCATAATGACAAAGCGAAAACAGGTTTCTAGAAATGTTTGCACATTTAATACATTTGAAGCACTGAAATATCTTATTTAAAAAAGCAGTCAGACCCTTTGCTATGAGACTCGAAATTGAGCTTAGGTGCATCCTGTTTCCATTGATCATCCTTGAGATGTTTCTACAACTTGATTTGAGTACACCTGTGGTAAATTCAATTGAATGGACATGATTTGGAAAGGCACACACCTGTCTATATAAGGTCTCACAGTTGAAAGTGCATGTCAGAGCAAAAACCTAGCCATGAGGTCGAAGGAATTGTCCGTAGAGCTCCGAGACAGGATCTGGGGAAGGGTTCCAAAAAATGTCTGCAGCATTGAAGGTCCCCAAGAACACAGTGGTCTCCATCATTATTAAATGGAAGAGGTTTGGACCCACCAAGACTCTTTCTAAATCTAGCCGCCCGGCCAAACTGAGCAATCGGGGGAGAAGGGTCAGTGAGGTGACCAAGAACCTGATGGTCACTCTGACAAAGATCTAGAGTTCCCCTGTGGAGATGGGAGAACCATCCAAAAGGAAAACACTCCACCAATCAGGCCTTTATGGTATGAGTGGCCAGACGGAAGCCATTCAGTAAAATGCACATGACAGCCCGCTTGGAGTTTGCCAAAAGGAACCTAAAGGACTCTCAGACCATGAGAAACAAGAATCTCTGGTCTGATGAAACCAAGATTGAACTATTTGGCCTGGAGGAAACCTGGCACCATCCCTACGGTGATTCATTGTGGTGGCAGCATCATGCTGTGGGGATGTTTTTCAGCGGCAGGGACTGGGAGACTAGTCAGGATCGAGGCAGTGATGAATGGAGCAAAGTACAGAGAGATCCTTGATGAAAACCTGCTCCAGAGCACTCTGGAGCACTCACCTTCCAACAGGACAACGACCCTAAGCACACAGCCAAGACAGGAGTGGCTTCGGGACAAGTCTCTGAATGTCCTTGAATGACCCAGCCAGAGCCCAGACTTGAACCCGATCGAACATCTCTGGAGAGACCTGAAAATAGCTGTGCAGTAACGCTCCCCATCCAACCTAACATGGCTTGAGAGGATCTGCAGAGAAGAATGGGAGAAACTCCTCAAATACAGGTGCGCCAAGCTTGTAGCGTCAAACCCAAGAAGACTCGATGCCTGTAATCACTGCCAAAGGTGCTTCAACAAAGTACTGATTAAACAGTCTGAATACTTATGTAAATGTAATATTTCAGTTTTTATTTTTAATACATTGGCAAAAATGTAAAAAAAATTGTGTTTGGCTTTGTCCTTATTGGGTATAATAAAAATAATTTAATACGTTATTGAATAAGGCTGTAACGTAATAAAATGTGGAAAAAGTCAAGGTGTCTGAATACTTTCCGAAGGCACTGTACGTATAAAGTTAATTTTATGCCTTATTTGACCAACCATAAATGTATAAGCTACTGTTCAGCTAGCCATACTGTAACCAGTATTCAAAGGGATTTACAGCATAGTATGTCATATCATATTCTATTTTTATACAGGAAGTTGGGTAGAGCCAGGTGATTCACTGTGGGCCTTGTTATCTCTGTTGGTTCACTGTGGTGATGCACAGTATCCATCACCTTCTAACCCTAACCCCAAAGGTTAACTCATCAATAATAATAGAGACGGACGGGGACTTCAGTCAGGGGATGCGTGCCAAAGTGCACCCTATTCTCTATATATATTGCGCTACTTTTGACCAGGGCCCTTTAGGGTGCCATTTGACACAGCCATAGATAGGCGTGAGGATGCTCTTTGACTGGCTCTCCACATCCCCCTCCTCCTCCACCTCACACCCCCCCCTCATCCCCTCATCCCCCCCTCCCCCCACTCCCAGTCCTCCCCCAAGTTCTGTTAGATTTTTTAATATCTTGATTTTCCTGTCACAGACAGGGGCTAATGGGATGAGTGGTCTAGATTTCAGGATCCATCACTGGTTTGCAGAGGAATTAGCATGGGCCCCATGCATCACCTGCCAGAGCTGTCAGCCCTGCCGCCTCGCCTGCTGTCCCACACCGAGCTCCTTCATTATAGACCCAACCGCCGCCGTGCTGTGGCTGGGATGCTGCCTGCCTGTCTCCACTCAGAGCAGCTCAGCGCTACCCTCGCCTCTCTCCTCTCCTCTCTCCCCAGCCTGGTGTGTCCCCCAAGGGCACCCTATTCCTTATTTAGCGCATTACTTTTGACCAGGGCCCATAGGGCTCTGGTCAAAAGTAGTGCACTATATAGGATATAGGGTGTCATTTGGGATAGAACCATGGAACCTGCTGGAGCCACAATGTCAGCCCCAGCCTGGCCAACCACTAAATTAGGATACACTGTCGTGGTTGTGCTTTTAGAAATTAAGGACCGGTGAGCACCTGCCTGCATGCCTGACTGCCTCCTCTACCTCTGCCAAGTCCACTCTCCCTCTCTCTCTCCAAGACACTCTGTCACTCTCCTTCTTCTTTTCCTCTTTTACACCTCCTCTCCTCCCTCCCTCCAGTCCTTTCCTCCGTGCTGTATCCATTTTAAATGAGTGTTTGTAAGCAGGAACAGAACAGTGTGTACTTAGAACTATTAGGGTAATAGTTTGGTTGCCGGGCTGAGGGGGGCAGGGGAGAAGAAACACCTTGCGTCCCAAATGGTACCCTATTCCCTATTTAGTGCACTACTTTTAACCAGGGCCCATAAAGTAGTGCACTAAAATAGGGAATAGGGTGCCATTTGGGATGAATACTTGATTGCTTGATTGCTCACTACGTCTCGCTGGCTGGCTTTGAGAAGTGAGCAGAGAGCAGGGGGTGTTGGTCTGGCTTTTTGGGGGCAGACTCCGGCTGACCCCCATGTGGCTACTCTCAGAGCACCTGGCGTCGGAACCCCCGCGAGAGCCATCCCCTCTGGCGTCTCCCTCCGCCGTGCAGATTAGAGCAGCAGCGCTAAGAAGGTCACAGCGAAAATGAAGAGAGCCAAGCAGAGCTACAGCTAGGGACTTTGCCTCGGTCCTCCTCTCCTCCCTCCTCCCTCTCTCTCATCCTTCTCTCCACTCTTATTAGCAAATCAAAGCTGCCCCGGGAAAGATTCACACTCTACCTGATTTTGTCCATTTCTGCTAATCACGTAGTCACTTTGCCTTGACTGACAGTTTTCTTTATAATTGGACCATGATCTGGCGGGGATCTAATAATCAGAAAATCCCCTCTGAGGGTCCGCCAGGCTGTGGCGACCTGTCTCTGTCTCTCCCCCTCCTCCACTTTCCCTTTCCACCAGGCCCCACCACCACCATCCCCCTCACACCATCTGCAAGAAGCAGTTACCATGCCACGGTGGTGTTTGTGCACGGCGGCGCACAGAGCACGGCCATGGAGCTAATCTTAACGTTCAATAATGGTGTGAAAATTGGATGAGCATGAGCAGCAGAGAGCGAGAGCCAGGGAGAGAGAGCGGCAGAGAGAGAAAGAGAGATGGAGAGAGCCAGAGAGAGAGAGAGAGAGAGAGAGAGTGGACGCGCAGTAGCAGGATAATTACTGTTCATTTGCCAGAGTATCAAAGCCTAATTACTGTTCATTCTAATGCTCCAGAGAGACGAGGAGAATCAAGGCAGGGCGAGGGGGAGACGGCCCCAAGAGATCAGTCAGTCAGCCTTTATCTGTCCCTGTCTCATTCTCTCCCTCCGTCTCTCTCCCTCTTTCTCTCTTTGTTAGTCTGTCTGTCCTTCTTCTCATCTCTCTCTATCTTACTTCCTCCCTCTGCTGTCTCAATCTCTGTAAATACTGTAGGTTTAATGTCTGTGTGTTTCTGTGTGTCTGTGGGTGTGTTAACGCCTGTCTCTGTGTCTGTGTGTACACATGTCTGTGTTGGTGTATGTGTTTGTGTTTGTGTATGTATGTGTGTACGCGGCGTCTGTGTATATGCATGTCTGTGTGCGTCCGTGTTTGTGTGTGTATGCCGTTTCTGTGTGCTTGTTGTGTTCCGTTCTATCCCTCAAGGAAACACAAACAAATTCTACAAACAAACACGTTGATCAAGCTGAGAGACAGCACAGAGAGGAGAGAAGAGAAAAAAATGAAAGAAGGGAAGTGAGATCACGAGAGGAAAGAGAGACTGGGTCCATAACGCCAAGCTTATTGTTTCTTTTGCTCGCTCTTCTTTGTCTTTTTAATGTGTTTTGGGTAAATGTCAGACAAGGCGAAGGAGGGGGAACTGCCGTCATATCTTTCTTGCCTTCACTAGAAAAAAGCAAATTTTTTCTCCTTCCTCTCCTCTCACCTAATCGTGACAGAAGCCACCAGCATCACTACCTGCCAGCCGTTTGACAGCTTCTGTCACCAATTAGCAGCTAAATCGGCATCACCCCAAACAAGAAAACCAAGCAATTTATATGTCTATTATTTAGCGTATGTCTAGGTGCTAGGCAAAGTTTTTTTCTTGTCTCACTTCCCTTTCTCTCACTCTTTCTCTCTTTCTTACATTAGAAACAGAGATGCAATCAATCTGTCCTGCTCCAGATCTCCAGCCTCCCCTCCTGAATGAGAGCTGAGGTAGGATGAGGCCCCTACGGGTGGGGTGGGATTGGGGCATATAAACCTCTGTTTTCCCCTCATGTCATGGAAGTTTGTCTTGTGAATTTTACACCCCTTGCTCCTGGAAATTTACAAGGCATTCGACAACCCTTTTAATGAGGCGAGCCAAGCTGTTCGCCATACCTTCCGGGCTTCACAGACCTTCCCCCTGATAGCATGCTAAATGAAAAGCTGCTCGCGACACACAGCGTTTGTTATCATTCAATCTGCTTGAGACCACAAACTGGTCATCATCCCGTCGTTATTTTCCCTGATTTACTAGGCAGAGGAGAGGACGAGAGGACGAGGGGAGGACGAGGGGAGGGTGATGTTCTCCCCATCGCTCGGCAGGGGCGGATAGGAACCAGCTTGAAAATTAGCATTTACACGATCCGGCTGAGCAGCTTATTAGATCTGGATATTTATTTTTCACTTAAACCTGATGTTTGATTACACTTTAATAAAGAACAAGAGAAGCACATATAGGAGCCTGTAGTCTATCTACCACTGATTTATCCCACGCACAGCTTTCTTTGGGATTTTTTGTTGTAATGAAATGGAGACAAGAGATGAGGAAGCTTAGGAAGGTGATAAAAAAAGACAGAATCGTAGGAGATGATTTGCAGTACAGAAACATTGGGAAAGAGGGATGGTGATGAGGGATGGGGATGGAGGAGGGGATGAGAATGGAGGGATGGGGGTGGAGAAGGGTAAAGCCAGGAAGGTAATAGTCTCTAGTCTATTTCCTCTCAAGGACTGAGCAGGGATAGACCCCAGACAAAGGAAAATTGTAAGGATACAAAGAGATTCAAAAACAAGATCCAGACAAGATCACAATACAATACTACTTGCCGATAAATACAACCTGACCAAGGTATCAAGTTCAACCCTCTCCTTGGAGACAAAAAAAACAACTTGTGTCTCATAAAACTGGCCTTGATCCACTTCATTTGGACGAGCAAAGGCCAATTAACCAATTATGTTTCCAATTCGCAAATGAACATAACTCCAGCCAGATACTCTATATAATGACGAGATGGTCTTACGTTCGCCCTAACAATGGTATTCATTGTCGCAAAAGCGGAAGGGCAGTGGAAGGAGGCGTGATCAGGTGGGAACATTAGAGCAAATGAGAGGGCAGAAACACTTGTGAACCAAGGTTATCATAGTAAACAAAAACTGAAACTAAAACAAAAACTGAAATTAGAATAACAATTTAGTAAAGTGAAATATATTTTTTAAAGAAAAACTTTTGAAAAGCTAAAACTATACTATACTATTAATTTTGACAGTAAAATAAAATAAAAACCATCATAAACTTCTAATGAAGTGGGGTTTTCAAGCTTTTTTTTCCTAATGGGGTTTTCAAGCTTTTTTTTCCTAATGGGGTTTTCAAGCTTTTTTTTCCTAACGGGGTTTTCAAGCTTTTTTTTCCTAACGGGGTTTTCAAGCTTTTTTTTCCTAATGGGGTTTTCAAGCTTTTTTTTCCTAGTGGGGTTTTCAAGCTTTTTTTTCCTAGTGGGGTTTTCAAGCTTTTTTTTCCTAGTGGGGTTTTCAAGCTTTTTTTTCCTAGTGGGGTTTTCAAGCTTTTTTTTCCTAATGGGGTTTTCAAGCTTTTTTACCCTAATTGGGTTTTCAAGCTTTTTTTTCCTAGTGGGGTTTTCAAGCTTTTTTTTCCTAGTGGGGTTTTCAAGCTTTTTTTTCCTAATGGGGTTTTCAAGCTTTTTTTTCCTAGTGGGGTTTTCAAGCTTTTTTTTCCTAGTGGGGGTTTCAAGCTTTTTTTTCCTAGTGGGGTTTTCAAGCTTTTTTTTCCTAGTGGGGTTTTCAAGCTTTTTTTCCTAGTGGGGTTTTCAAGCTTTTTTTTCCTAATGGGGTTTTCAAGCTTTTTTTCCTAGTGGGGTTTTCAAGCTTTTTTTTCCTAGTGGGGTTTTCAAGCTTGTGAATCTGGCAGGTAAATGCTTCCAGTAGATGACGATATTTCAAATAGACCTAGCTTGTGCATCACTATCACTAACTATCACTAGCTAGCAGGGAATACATCAGAGGGCGAGCATAGAGCGTGACTGGACCAAGCTAGAACAGCATGTGAAGTTGCTGGAGCCGTTCGCAATCCACACCGACCAACTTCAAACTGACTGTCAGTCAATGTTTGATGTGGTGCCATGCCTTCTCGACCTTGAGGCACACTTGCAGTCAACTACTGTTGCAAAACAGTTGGCACAGGTCCTCCTGAAGTCACTGTGTGAGCGCTTCGCATGCATACTAAATCCCCTGGCAGCCAACTTCGATCCAACCCCTGCAGCAGCTTGCCTGATGGACCCAAGTGTGCCTCTGGCACTTTGCTCAACAGAGATGAGGGAAGCAGAGTCTTTTGTACTTTAGCAAATCAGAGAGTACAGCCGTGGAGCAGCAGGACCCCGGGACGACGCCAGCATGATGAATTCAGCAAGCATCTTGACCACAGTGCTTTAGAAACACAGCTTCCTCGCATTGAAGATTGTATCTGAGGTCACTGTCCAACTGGAAGGTCTACCTGGCAGGGCATCAAGTGCCCCATGTGATCTGTGGAAATAGCTGGAAGAGGTAAAGGGAGGCATGTCTACAGAGTCACCTCTCCAGTTCTGGCAGGCAAGGATGTCTGTTTATCCAAAGCTGTGCTTTGTGGCACTGGATTTGGTTTCTGCCCCTGCATCTCAAGAGTTCTCTGTCTGTGGACAATTGTCATCAGGCTTGAAACAATGAACGATCCCTTCTCTGGAACGCAGAGTCTTCTAGAAGATAAACTAGAAAATCTTGTTTGGTTGAACAGAAACACACACACACACACAATCTGGCTGTCTGGCGGTGAACTGATAGATATTGGTTATGTTTTTGCTTTTGTTTTTATTAACCCTATTTGAAGGGTTTATTCAGTGACACGTTCAATATTATATAAACATGACATGTCAAATGTGCCATGAATTCATTTATCGTTTTTTTCTCTTCCTGTCATAAACTAAAGTAAAATATATATAATTGTTTAAGTAACACAATAACATAACAATAACGAGGCTAAATACAGGGGGTACCGGTACTGAGTCAGTGTGCGGGGGTACAGGTTAGATGCGGTAATTTGTGCATGTAGGTAGGGGTAAAGTGACTATGCATAGATAATAAACAGTCGAGTTATAGCAGTGTACAAAACAAATGGAGAGGGGGGGTTAGGGTTAGGGTCAAATAGTCCAAATAGTCAAATAGTCCATGCAAATAGTCCAGAGGCTATTTAACTAATTGTTCAGCAATCATATGGATTAGGGGTAGAAGCTGATAAGAAGCCTTTTGGTCCTAGACTTGGCGCTCCGGGTACCGCTTGCCATACGATAGCAGAGAAAACAGTCTATGACTTGGGTGACTGGAATCTGACAGTTTTATGGGCTTTCCACTGACACCGCCTAGTATATAGGTCCTGGATGGCAGGAAGCTTGGCCCCACTGATGTACTGGGCCAGGCGCACTACCCTCTGTAGACCTTTACGGTCAGATGCCGAGCAGTTGCCATACCAGGCGGTGATGCAACCGGTCAGGATGCTCTCGATGGTGCAGCTGTAGAACCTTTTGAGGATTTGGGGACCCATGCCAAATCTTTTCTGTATCCTAAGGGGGGAAATGCTTTGTTGGGCCCTCTTCACGACTGTCTTGTTGTGTTTGAACCATGATAGTTTGTTGGTGATGTAGACACCAAGGAACTTGAAACTCTCTTGACCTGGCCCATTACAGCCCAGTCGATGTTAATGGGGGGAGAGGTTGTTGTCCTGGCAACACACTGCCAGTTCTCTGACCTCCTCCCTATAGGCTGCCTCATTGTTGTCGGTGATCTGGCCTACCACTTTTGTGTTGTCAGCAAACTTAATGATAGTGCTAGAGTTGTGTTTGGCAACGCATTCATTGGATGAACAGGGAGTACAGGAGGGGACTAAGTACACATCCCTGAGGGGCCCCAATGTTGAGGATCAGCGAGGCAGACATGTTGTTTCCTACCCTTACCACCTGTGGATACAGTTGCAAAGGGAGTTGTTTAGTCCCAAGGTCCTTAGCTCAGTGGTGAGCTATGTGGGCACTGTGGTGTTGAATGCTGAGCTGTAGTCAATGAACAACATTCTCACATAGGTGTTCCTTTTGTCCAGTTGGGAAAGGGAAGTGTGGAGTGCAATTGAGAATGCATCATCTGTGGATCTGTTGGGGTGCTATGCGAATTGTAGTGGGTCTAGGGTATCCGGTAGGATGCTGTTGATGTGAGCCATGACCAGCCTTTCAATGCACTTCATGGCTTCCAACATGAGTGCTACCGGGCGGTAATCATTTGGGCAGGTTATCTTCGCTTCGTTGGGCTATGGTGGTCTGCTTTAAACATGTAGGTATTACAAACTCGGTCAGGGAGAGGTTGAAAATGTCAGTGAAGACACTTGCCAGTTGGTCCGCGCATGCTTTGAGTACACTTCCTGGTAATCCGTCTGGCCCCGCAGCTTTGAGAATGTTGACCTGTTTAAAGGTCTTGCTCACATCGACTACCGAGAGCATTATCACACAGTCATCCAGAACAGCTGGTGCTCTCATGCATGCTTCAGTGTTGCTTGCCTCGAAGCGAGCATAAAAGGCATTTAGCTCGTCTGGTTGGCTCGCGTCACTAGGCAGCTTGCGTCTGGGTTTCCTTTTGTAGTCCGTAATAGTTTTCAAACCCTGCCACATCCGACAAGCATCAGAGTCGGTGTAGTAGGATTCAATCTTAACCCTGTATTGACACTTTGCTTGTTTGATGGTTCGTCTGAGAGCAAAGCGGGATTTCTTATAAGCATCGGGATCAGTGTCCCGCTCCTTGAAAGCGGCAGCTCTAGCCTTTAGCTTGATGCAGATGTTGCCTGTAATTCATGGCTTCTGGTTGGGATATGTCTGTACAGTCACTGTGGGGACGATGTCGTTGATGCACTTATTGATGAAACCGATGACTGAGGTGATATACTCCTCAATGCCATTGGATGAATCCTGGAACATATTTCAGTCTGTGCTAGCAAAACAGTCCTGTAGTGTAGCATCCGCGTCATTTGACCACTTCCATATTGAGCGAGTCACTGGTACTACCTGTGACTGTTTTTGCTTGTAAGCAGGAATCAGGAGGATAGAATTATGGTCAGATTTGCCAAATGGAGGGCGGGGCAGAGCTTTGTATGCATCTCTGCGTGTAGAGTAAAGGTGGACTAGAGTTTTTTCCCCTCTGGGTGCACATGTGATATGCTTGTAGAAATGAGGTAAATTGGATTTAAGTGTGCCTGCATTAAAGTCCCCGGCCACTAGGTGCGCCGCTTCTGGATGAGAATTTTCTTGTTTGCTTATGGCCTTATAGAGTTGGTTGAGTGCGGTCTTTGTGCATATTAGACATTGCGCACCAGCTGTTATTGACAAAAAAGACACACACCCCCACCCCTCGTCTTACCAGACGTAGCTTCTTCTCTGTTCTCCCGGTGCATGAAAAATCTCACCAGCTCTATTTTATCCGTGTAGTCGTTCAGCCACGACCTGGTGAAACATAAGATATTACAATTTTTAATGTCCCGTTAGTAGTGTAATCGTAATTGTAGGTCATCAATTTTATTTTCCAATGATTGCATGTTAGCAAGTAGAATGGATGGCAGTGGAAGTTTACTCGCTCGCCTATGGATTCCCAGAAGGCAGCACGACCAGCGCCCTCTTTCCTTCGTCTTTTCTTCACGCAAATGACAGGGATTTGGGCCTGTTCTCGGGAAAGCAGTATATCCTTATTTTCGGACTCATTAAAGGAAAAAGCTTCTTCTAGTTTGTGGTGAGTAATCGCTCTTCTGATGTCCAGCAGTTATTTTAGGTCATAAAACACGGTAGCAGCAACATTATGTACAAAATAAGTTTAAAAATAAGTTACAAACAATGCAAAAAAAAATAACAAAATAGCACAGTTGGTTAGGAGCATGTAAAACGTCAGCCATCCTCTTCGGCGCCAAGCATTAGATTGGTATAAACATGGGCAAGAGAATTTTCTTCTACCATATTTCATGCACCAGTCTAGGTGCTTCATTAGCTCATTGTTATGGATGTATCCAAATAAGTGTCACTAGAAAACAGCTTAAACAAATGCAAACGCAGCTACTTTGCTGTTATTCTGGCTGCACTGTTTGACGTAGCTGTAAGTTAGCCGTTGTTGGCTAGCTAGCAAGCAAGGGATAAGAATGTTGCCAGCCATTATGGCAAAGAAACATTTAGAACGAACGACTGGGTTGCGTCCATAGATACAGAACAAAAAGACTGAATGACTGGTTTGCGTGTTTGGCAACTGAACCGATAGAACGAATGACCAGCCTGCTTGGGTAGCAACCCTAGATTTGTGTCGGGACTATATCTTGTGGAAGGATGAATAGTATGAATAAATTCATCAAAATAACTTTTTTTCATGAAAATATGTAAATCATTACTTGAATATATTGTTAAGCCACTGGATAAAAGTGATAATGTCCTCGAAGCTGGTGTTTGGAGGATATATTGGCACAACAACTGTGCCAATATATCCTCCAAACACCGGCTTTTCGGGGCATTTTTACTTAATTACAACTTTAACAAAAGGTTAAATCCAAGTCACATTAGGATTGATTTATAATTTAAACCTATCCAAACCTTACTTAACCTTACCTTACTTAATGGCAGTACTTTTGCCATTTTGATTTAGTCAACTGGCTAATTCCTCCTGATGACCGGGTTGGCGTGACCTGATGACACGGCTGGAGTCGGGACAGCCTTGTCATCAGGAGGGATACATTTTAACTTGCGAATTAAAAAATGTACTATTTCAAGAAGGAGATGACCACAATGACGCTGCCCATGCGCTCACAGATGTGATCATTACACAGATACAGAGATGTTATGTCCTGGCCCGTCACCTTATGTAAATCAAATCGAAATCAAATCAAATTTGATTGATCACATACACATGGTTGGCAGATGTTAATGCGAGTGTAGTGAAATGCTTGTGCTTCTAGTTCCAACAGTGCAGAAATATATAACAAGTAAAATCTAACAATTCCACAACAAATACCTAAAACACACAAATCTAACTAAAGGAATGGAATATATAAATACAAATACATGGGTGGCATTATTAATACAAGTGGCATTATTAAAGTGACTGGTCTTCCATTTATTAAAGTGGCCAATGATTTCAAGTCTGTATGTAGGGAGCAGCCTATCTGTGCTAGTGATGGCTGTTTAACTGTCTGATCGCATTGAGATAAAAGCTGTTTTTCGGTCCCAGCTTTGATGTACCTGTACTGACCTCGTCTTCTAGATGGTAGCAGGGTGAATAGGCAGTGGCTTAGGTGTTTGTTGTCCTTGATGTTCTTTTTGGCCTTCCTGTGACATCGGGTGCTTTAGGTGTCTTGTAGGGCAGGTAGTTAGCCCCCGGTGATGCATTGTGCAGACCGCACCACCCTCTGGAGGGCCTTGCGGTTGTGGGCGGTGCAGTTGCCATACCAGGCGGTGATACAGTCCGACAGGATGCTCTCAATTGCGTGTCTGTAAAAGTTTCTGAGGGTTTTAGGTGACAAGCCAAATTTCTTCAGCCTCCTGGGGTTGAAGAGGCGCTGTTGCTCCTTCTTCACCACATTGTTTGTGTGGGTGGACCATTTCAGTTTGTCCGTGATGTGTATGCCGAGGAACTTCACACTTTCTACCTTAGATGTGTCTAGGGGTTGCTCCCTCCCCTGCTGTTTCCTGAAGTCCACGATCATCTCCTTTGTTTTGTTGATGTTGAGAGGTTATTTTCCTGACATCACACTCCGAGAGCCCTCACCTCCTCCCTGTAGGCTGTCTCGTCGTTGTTGGTAATCAAGCCAACTACTATTGTGTCATCTGCAAACTTGATGATTGAGTTGGAGGCGTGCATGGCCCCGCAGTCATGGGTGAACAGGGAGTACAGGAGGGGGCTGAGCATGCATCCTTGTGAGGCCCCAGTGTTAAGGATCAGTGTACTAGAGATGTTATTTCCTACCTTCACCACCAGGGGAAGGCCCCTTTAGGAAGTCCAGGACCCAATTGCACAGGGCGGGGTTGAGCCCCAGGGCCTCCAGCTTAATGATGAGCTTGGAGGGTACTATGGTGTTGAATGCTGAGCTATAGTCAATAAACAGCAATCTTACATTGGTATTCCTTTTGTCCAGATGGGATAGGGCAGTGTGCAGTGTGATGACGATTGCATTGTCTGTGGACCTATTGGGGCGGTAAGCAAATTGAAGTGGGTCTTGGGTGACAGGTAAGGTGGAGGTGATATGATCCTTGACTAGTCTCTCAAAGCACTTCACGATGACAGAAGTGAGTGCTACTGTGCGATAGTCATTTAGTTAGTTAGTCCACTCATATCAGTACATTCGTAACAATATAAACATTACGAAAATTCTATTCGATCAAATAAGCCTCTTTTATCAATAAAATGTTTTGTTGACCAAATCCGACCAAACCACTCGCATATACAGTACCTCCGTACAAAAAAAACACTTTGTCTGCTTATTGCTACAGTCTTGCATGGACATATTTTGACAGGAGGGGAGCCTCTCGCTTCGCCTCTTCCTCTCTGCTCCAGTTTCACTATCAAGTCTTTGGCCACTGCCCACCACTCCATAGAGCACATATGTCAGAGTCAAGGCCCGCGGGCCACATTTTTACGGCCCCTGGGATGATCTTGATTTATTATTAGAACCGGCCCGCAGACCGCAGCAAGCCGGCAGCCCGCAGATCTTTTACACGCACCAATACTACATTTCCCACAATGCAACGGTGACGCACCGAGCAGTAGGCTGCTTCATTTCAATATTTATTGGCACAGCAGTCGTCAGCATCACAGTAAAATTAACTTTCAGATACCCATCAAAAATGGCAAAACGGAAGGTGGACACTGAGAACCGGGGGTTTCAAACAAGGTGGGAGTCGGAGTATATGTTCACGGAGGTAGCTGGAAAACCTGTGTGTCTTCTGTGTGGAGAAAGTGTGGCGGTACTGAAAGAGTATAATCTGAGACGACATTATGAAACGAAACACGCGGACAAAAACAAGAATATGGACATGGAACAAAGGCTACAAAAGGCAGAGGAATTAAAACGAGGCCTCAAATCTCGACAGGCTCTGTTCAAAAAAGCCAAATCACAAGGCCAGGCTGCTGTCAAGGCCAGTTTTATTTTGGCAGAAGAGATCGCTAAATCAGCCCGGCCATTTACGGAGGGGGATTTCATCAAAAACTGCATGATTAAAGTTTGTGACGAAGTTTGCCCAGAAAAAAGGCAACTCTTTTTAAATGTGAGTCTGAGCAGAAACACCATTGCCGAGAGAGTAGACCAGTTGTCCATCAATCTAAAAGAGCAGCTTGTGAAAAAGGGAAAAGATTTCATTGCATATTCCTTGGCTGTGGATGAGAGCACCGACATTTCTGACATTGCCCAGTTGTCAATTTTCATCCGCGGAGTGGACTCCAGCCTAAGCGTGACAGAGGAGTTTTTGGCTTTACGTCCTATGCATGGCACAACTACGGGGCATGATTTGTATGAAGAGGTGTCAAGATGTGTAAATGAGATGGAGCTGCCTTGGGAAAAACTCGTGGGTTTGACAACCGACGGAGCACCTGCGATGTGTGGACACAGGAGCGGACTGGTGGCGAAGATACGGGAAAAGATGCAAGAGGAAAACGCGACAGGTGAGCTGACAGCTTATCATTGTATCATACACCAGGAAGCGTTGTGCGGTAAAGCCTTGAAAATGGAGCATGTAATGAGCATCATCACGCGCACAGTTAACTTTATCAGAGCCAAAGGTTTGAATCACCGCCAGTTCAAGGCATTTCTGACGGAGTTAGAAACGGAGCATGGTGATTTGCCTTATCACACAGAGGTGCGATGGCTAAGCCAGGGAAAGGTGCTTCAAAGATGTTTCGAGCTTCGTGAGGAGATTTGTCTGTTCTTGGACAGCAAAGGGAAAGACACAACACAACTCCGAGACGAAATGTTTCTGTGTGAAATGGCTTTTCTGTGTGACATTACGAGTCATCTGAATGCAATGAACTTGCAGCTGCAGGGTCGGGATCATGTCATCTCTGATATGTACAGTACAGTGAAGGCATTTAAAACCAAACTGACTCTGTGGGAGACGCAGATGCGGAAAGAAAATTTGAGCCACTTTCCCAGCTGCCAGACCATGAAAGAGAAGCTCTCTACCAGTGCGTTCCCGAGCGCACAGTTGGCTGATAAAATAGGTATGCTTGCCGCTGACTTTCGACGCCGATTTGCTGACTTTGAAGCACAAAAAAGCAGGTTGGAACTGCTCGGTAACCCATTTGCTGTTGACGTGGAAAGCTCACCACCAAACCTCCAAATGGAGTTGATTGACCTCCAATGCAATGATGCACTGAGGGCAAAATATGCGGCAGTGGGTGCTGCGGAGTTCGCCCGTTTCCTCCCCGACACAATGCCCCAGCTGCGCATCCAGGCTGCTCAAACGTTGTCTATGTTTGGCAGCACATACCTGTGTGAACAACTGTTTTCTTTGATGAACCTGAACAAAACATCACACAGAAGTCGACTTACTGCTGAACACCTCCACTCAATTCTGAGGATTTCCTCAGCTCAGAGCCTTACCCCGAACATTGATGAACTTGTGGAAAAGATGGGACACCACCAAGTATCACCCTCAACCTCAAACAAGTGAACATTACTGTGCAATCACATATTTAGAGTTTTTACTCAGTTCAAGTTTAAAAGTTAAAGTTTAATATTTGTTTTCACTGCATGTTACTTCTCCTTAAACAAAGTGTTGTTTTTGATTAATAGATTTTTGCACTTTATTTTATTGTATTTCAATCCAATTATATTTTAAAAATATTTCAGTTGAGTGGATGATAGAAAATTGCTATTATTGTTTTTTTCTTTGAAGTAAATTTAGCCCACTTTTGCTAAAATAGAAAATATAGGCTACTGATGGTGCCTTGAATACCGGTTTCTTTCATTTAATGTTCATGTTATGGGGATTTTTATATAAAGGAAATTTGTCTTTTGTGTCTGTTGAAAATTAAAGATTACTGACAGAGCCATAAGAAAATATTGCTTTATTTATCTGATCATATTGGAATATATTTGTTAGGTTTTCAGTAGGTTCAATTAGGTTCACTAGACTATATGCGTCATTTAAAATTTTTTCAATGAACATTCGAACAGTCCGGCCCTCGGCTTGTAGCTAAATTTTTTATTTGGCCCTCCGTCCATTTGACTTTGACACCCCTGCCATAGAGTGACACTCTGGTTTGCATTAAGGTCCAGTCAAATCTCATTCAATATCCACATCCCTATGGACAGTAATGTACTCGATAAATCCAGAAACAAAATCCATAACATGTATCAGGCACTGGACGACTTCTGGGACTAGTTAAACAGAGGAAGGTCTTATTCTCTAATAGAAAGCACTTGCTTATCTACTTGGAATGTCCATCAAAATCTAAAATTGCCAAAACGTTAAGGTTCTAACAGACAGGTCTTCATTGATTATGGACCATGTCTTAAAGCAGGGTGACACTGCATTGAGTTAATCAATATTTGCCTAAAGAGGCCATTTGTAATAGAGTGACTGTGACTTGTGTGATGAATATGCTGCTATAGCATCTACTGCGTCTGTGTCCCAAATGGCAGCATATTCCCTATATAGTGCACTACTTTTGGCCAGGGCCTGTAGGGCTACAGTACACCAAGAGGCCACATTGGGAATATCAGTTCATGAATTTAACATAACGCAACATATTTAATCTTTAGTCAACTGTAAAATATGACATACATGTGTTACACATACAGTTAGAATATGTTTTTTTATTCATACTAAACAAAAATATAAATGCAACATGCAACAATTCATTAGGCCCTAATCTATGGATTTCACATGAATGGGAATACAGATATGCATCGTTGGCCACAGATACCTTAAGAAAAATGGGCCTCACAGCGGGCCTCAGGATCTCGTCACAGGATTTCTGTGCATTCAAATTACCATCTAAAAAATGATATTGTGTTTCTTGTCCGTAGCTTATACCTACCCATACCATAACCCCACCGCTACCATGTACCACTCGGTTCACAATTATTATTTTTTTAATAAAAAAAAATGGTCTGAGGTTTTGAGGCCGGTTGGAAGTACTGCCAACTTTTCTAAAACGACGTTGGACGTGGCTTATTGTAAAGAAATTAACATAAAATTATCTGGCAGCAGCTCTGGAGGACATTCCTGCAGTCAGCATGCCAATTGCACGCTCCCTCAAAACTTGAGACATCTGTGGCATTGTGTTGTGTGACAAAACTGCACATTTTAGGGTGGCCTTTTATTGTTCCTAGCACAAGGTACACCTCTGTAATGATCATGCTGTTTAATCAGCTTTGTGATATGCTACACCTGTCAGGTGGATGGATTATCTTGTGTGCACACAATTTGAGAGAAATACAAATTTTTTGCGTATGGAAAATTTGTAGGATCTTTTATTTCTGCTCATGAATCATGGGACCAACACTTTTTTTTTTTTTTTTTTTTTTTTTTTACAATTTGCTACATTACAGCCTTATTCTAAAATGGATTAAAAACATTTAAATATTCAGCAATCTACGCACATTACCTCATAATGACAAAGCGAAAACAGATTTTAAGACATTTTAGCTAATTTATTACGAATGAAATACAGAAATATCTTCCTTACATAAGTATTCAGACCATTTGCTATGAGACTCGAAATTGAGCTCAGGTGCATCCTGTTCCCATTGATCATCTTTGAAATGTTTCTACAACTTGATTGGAGTCCACCTGTAGTAAATTCAGTTGATTGGACATAATTTGGAAAGGCACCAAACTGTCTATATAAGGTCCCATAGTCTACAGTGTATGTCAGAGCAAAAACCAAGCCATGAGGTCGAAGGAATTGTCCATAGAGCTCTGTGAAGGGATTGTGTCAAGGCACAAATCTGGGAACGGGTACAAAAAAAATCTGCAGCATTGAAGGTCCTAAAGAACACAGTGGCCTCCATCATTCTTAAATGGAAGAAGTTTGGAACCACCAAGACTATTCCTAGAGCTGGCCACCTGGCCAAACCGAGCAATCGGGGAAGAAGGGCCTTGGTCAGGTAGGTGACCAAGAACCTGATGGTCACTGACAGAGCTTCAGAGTACCTCTGTGGAGATGGGAGAACCTTCCAGAAGGACAACCATCTCTGCAGCACTCCACCAATCAGGCCATCAAGGTAGAGTGGCCAGACGTAAGCCACTCCTCAGTAAAAGCCACATGACAGCCCGCTTGGAGTTTGCCAAAAGGCACCTAAAGGACTCTCAGACCATGAGAAACAAGATTCTCTGGTATGATGAAACCAAGATTGAACTCTTTGGCTTGAATTTTAAGCATCACTTCTGGAAGAATCCTGGCACCATCCCTATGGTGAAGCATGGTGGTGGCAGCATCATGCTGTGGGGATGTTTTTCAGTGGCAGAGACTGGGAGACTAGTCAGGATCGAGGGAAAGTTGAATGGAGCAAAGTACAGAGAGATCCTTGGTGAAAACCTGCTCCTGTTACGGCTGATTTCCTCCTCTTCGTCTGAAGAGGAGGTGTAGGGATCGGACCAAGACGCGGAGTGGAAAGTGTTCATCATTTAATGAAAGTAAACTGAACACTTCAAGATACAAAAACAACAAACGTGACCAAACCGAAAACAGTCCCGTGTGGCACGAACACTGACACGAAATACAATCACCCACAAAAACCCAACACCAAACAGGCTACCTTAATATGGTTCTCAATCAGGGACAACGAGTGACAGCTGCCTCTGATTGAGAACCATATCAGGTCAAACACAGAAATAGACTAACCAGACACAAAACATAGAATGCCCACCCAACTCACGTCCTGACCCACTGAAACAAACAATTTACACAATAACTAGGGTCAGAACGTGACAGCTCCAGAGTGCTCAGGACTTCAGACTGGGGTGAAGGTTCACATTCCAACAGGACAACGACCCTAAGCACACAGACAAAACAATGCAGGAGTGGCTTTAGGACAATTCTCTGTGTCCCAGCCAGAGCCCGAACTTGAACCCGATTGAGCATCTTTGGAGAGACCTGAAAATAGCTGTGAAATGACGCTCCCCATCCAACCTGACAGAGCTTGAGAGGATCTGCAGAGAAGAATGGGAGAAACTCCCCAAATGCATGTGTGCCAAGCTTGTAGCGTCATACCGAAGAAGAATTGAGGCTGTAATCGCTGCCAAAGGTGCTTCAGCAATGTAAAGGGTAGGAATACTTATGTAAATGTGATATTTAGGTTTTCTATTTTTTATAAATTAGCAAAAATTCTAAAATCCTTTTTTTACTTTGTCATTACGGGGTATTGTGTGTAGATTGCTGAGGGAAAAAACTATTTAATACATTTTAGAATAAGGCTGTAACATAACAAAATGTGGAAAAGGTCAAGGGGCTGAATACTTTCTGAATGCACTGTATGTTCCCACACCAGTATGGTTAGATCTAAACATGTAAATTAAAAGGGATATAAAAAATAAAGTCACATTCTATGACACTGTATCACTGGAATTGCGATTAATAATATATTGATATAACATTACATTATTTTTACAATCCAAAGTAGTTATACTTTTAATTGATAGTCCTTATAACTAATCTTGAGCTATTTTTTTATTTTTTTTAACTAATTGACCGATTTTGGTTCAATTATTTGTTGGTTCAATCGTTTTTTTCGGTTCTCAATGTGCGTTTAGTTAGCTTAAATGTTTGCTACTTTGCGGAAAGGTTTGTACTGAACGACACATTTTCCAAAGGTACTTTTGCTCCATTCGGTGGGTGTGCCAGGGTGTGGCTATTAACAACAAATATTGTCTTATTTCACTGTAGAGCCTCCAGCCCTGCTCAATATGCCTTAGCTAACCCTTTTGTTCCACCTCCCACACATGCGGGAACCTCACCTGGTCTAAATGGTGTCTCTAGAGACAATACCTCTCTTATCGTCACTCAATGCCTAGGTTTACCTCTACCGTATTTACATCCTACCATACCCTTGTCTGTACATTATGCCTTGAATCTATTCTTCCGTGCGCAGAAACCTGCTCCTTTCACTCTCTGTTCCGAACGCACTAGATGACCAGTTCTTATAGCCTTTAGCCGTACCCTTATCCTACTCCTCTTCTGTAGAGGTTAATCCAGGCCCTGCAGTGCCTAGCTTCACTCCCATTCCCCAGGCGCTCTCATTTGTTGACTTCTGTAACCGTAAAAGCCTTGGTTCCATGCATGTTAACATTAGAAGCCTCCTCCCTAAGTTTGTTTTATTCACTGCTTTAGCACACTCTGCCAACCCGGATGTCCTAGCCGTGTCTGAATTCTGGCTTAGGAAGGCCACCAAAAACCCAGAAATGTTCATCCCTAACTATAACATTTTCCGACAAGATAGAATTGCAAAAGGGGACGGAGTTGCAATCTACTGCAAAGATAGCCTTCAGAGTTCTGTCATACTATCCTGGTCTGTGCCCAAACAATTTGAGCTTCTACTTTTAAAAATCCACCTTTCCAGAAACAGGTCTCTCACCGTTGCCGCTTGCTATAGACCACTTTCTGCTCCCCGCTGTGCCCTGGACACCATATGTGAATTGATTGCCCCCCATCTATCGTCAGAGCTCGTACTGTTAGGTGACCTAAACTGGGATATGCTTAACACCCCGGCCGTCCTACAATCTAAGCTAGATGCCCTCAATCTCACACAAATTATTAATGAACCTACCAGGTTACAACCCCAAATCCGTAAACACGGGTACACTCATAGATATCATCCTAACCAACCTGCCCTCCAAATACACCTCTGCTGTCTTCAACAAGGATCTCAGCGATCACTGCCTCATTGCCTGCGTCTGTAATGGTTCTGCGGTCAAACGACCACCCCTCATCACTGTCAAATGCTCCCTAAAAAACTTCAGCGAGCAGGCCTTTCTAACCAACCTGGCCCGGGTATCCTGGAAGGATATTGACCTCATTCTGTCAGTAGAGGATGCCTGGTTATTTTTTAAAGTGCTTTTCTCACCATCTTAAATAAGCATGCCCCATTCAAAAAATGTAGCACCAGGAACAGATATAGCCCTTGGTTCACTCCAGACCTGACTGCTCTTGACCAGCACAAAAACATCCTGTGGCGTACTGCATTAGCATCGAATAGCCCCCATGATATGCAACTTTTCAGGGAAGTTAGGAACCAATATACACAGGCAGTTAGGAAAGCAAAGGCTAGCTTTTTCAAGCAGAAATTTGCATCATGTAGCACAAACTCCAAAACGTTCTGGGACACTGAAGTCCATGGAGAATAAGAGTACCTCCTCCCAGCTGCCCACTGCACTGAGGCTAGGAAACACTGTCACCACCGATAAATTCACAATAATTGAGAATTTCAATAAGGATTTTTCTACGGCAGGCCATGCTTTCCACCTGGCTACCCCTACTCCGGTCAACAGTCCTGCACCCCCCACAGCAACTTGCCCAAGCCTCCCCCATTTCTCTTTCACCCAAATCCAGATAGCCGATGTTCTGAAAGAGCTGCAAAATCTGGACCCCTACAAATCAGCCGGGCTAGACATTCTGGACCCTCTCTTTCTAAAATGATCTGCCGCAATTGTTGTCACCCCTTTTACTAGCCTGTTCAACCTCTCTTTCGTATCGTCTGAGATCCCCAAAGATTGGAAACGGTCATCCTCCTCTTCAAAAGGGGAGACACTCTAGACACAAACTGTTTCAGACCTATATCTATCCTACCCTGCCTTTCTAATGTCTTCGAAAGCCAAGTTAACAAACAGATCACCAACCATTTCGAATCCCACCTTCTCCGCTATGGAATCTGGTTTCCGAGCTGGTCATGTGTGCACCTCAGCCACGCTCAAGGTCCTAAACGATATCATAACCGCCATCGATAAGCGACGATACTGTGCAGCTGTATTCATCGACCTGGCCAAGGCTTTCGACTCTGTCAATCACCACATTCTTATTGGCAGAATCAACAGCCTTGGTTTCTCAAATGACTGCCTCGCCTGGTTCACCAACTACTTCTCTGATAGAGTTCAGTGTGTCAAATCGGAGGGCCTGTTGTCCGGACCTCTGGCAGTCTCTATGGGGGTGCCACAGGGTTCAATTCTCGGGCCGACTCTTTTCTCTGTATACATCAATGATGTTGCTCCTGCTGCTGGTGATTCTCAGATCCACCTCTACGCAGACAACACCATTTTGTATACTTCTGGCACTTCTTTGGACACTGTGTTAACTAACCTCCAGACGATCTTCAAAACCATACAACTCTCCTTCCGTGGCCTCCAACTGCTCTTAAATGCAAGATAAACTAAATGCATGCTCTTCAACCGATTGCTGCCCGCACCTATCCGCCCGTGCAGCATCACTACTCTGGACGGTTCTGACTTGTGGCCACAGAATATGTGGCCAACTATAAATACCTTGGTGTCTGGTTAGATTGTAAACTCTCCTTCCAGACTCACATTAAGCATCTCCAATCCAAAATTAAATCTAGAATTGGCTTCCTATTTCGCAACAAAGCATCCTTCACTCATGCTGCCAAACATACCCTCGTGAAACTGACTATCCTACCTATCCTTGACTTCGGCAATGTCATCTACAAAATAGCCTCCAACACTCTACTCAGCAAATTGGATGCAGTCTATCACAGTGCCATCCGTTTTGTCACCAAAACCCCATATACTACTCACTACTGCGACCTGTATGCGCTCGTTGGCTGGCCCTCGCTTCATATTCATCGCCAAACCCACTGGCTCCTGGTCATCTATAAGTCTTTGCTAGGTAAAGCCCCGCCTTATCTCAGCTCACTGGTCACCATAGCAGCACCCACCCGTAGCACGTGCTCCAGTAGGTATATTTCACTGGTCACCCCCAAAGCCAATTTCTCCTTTGGCCGCCTTTCCTTCCAGTTCTCTGCTGCCAATGACTGGAACGAATTGCAAAAATCACTGAAGCTGGAGACTCATATCTCCCTCACTCACGTTAAGCACCAGCTGTCAGAGCAGCTCACATATCACTGCACCTGTACATAGCCCATCCAACTACCTGATTCCCATACTGCTATTTTTGGGAGGCTCCTTTGCACCCCCAGTGTCACTACTTGCACATTCATCTTCTGCACATCTATCACTCCAGTGTTTAATTGCTCAATTGTAATTATTTCACCACTGTGGCCTATTTATTGCCTTACCTCCCTTATCTTACCTCATTTGCACACACTCTATATAGACTTGTTCTATTGTGTTATTGACTGCACGTTTTTATTATTCCACGTGTACCGTGTTGTTGTTTGTGTCGCACTGCTTTGCTTTATCTTAGCCAGGTCGCAGTTGCAAATGAGAACTTGTTCTCAACTGGCCTACCTGGTTAAATAAAGGTGAAATAAAAAATGTAAAATGACTGATGTATTTAAAGGGCAGAGGAGCATTTTGAAGCCACAACCCAACCCTTCTGGGTTTTCAATTGGTCATTCAGTACAGCACCGTTTCCATTTCATTGAACGTTATTTTATGTTTTTATGTACTGAACACAGCCCATATCGAGTGTGAACTGTGCAATGTAGTAGGGAGTTTCCAACAGGCCAATATTCTACATAGTTTAGCGCAACAAATATGGTAATTAACTACAATGACCATAATCCACTGTGCGCCTACTTCTCCGGGTCGGTGTGGGGCGGATACTGGCCTTTTATCAATTAGATTTGATCACCTCCTACATTCTCTCTCCTCCGTCCTCTCTCGCCTCCTTTTGAAAAAGGTCAAAGTTAATTGAGGACAGTCGGCGAGGAGAGTAAACGTGGCTGGAAATATCCTTGCTTGAAATTAAACGGTCCTCCACTTGCACGTCATTAGGCAAATGAGGTTTACAGGAGTAGATCCCAAAATAAATGTATAAAGTGACCAAAACAAATTCTTTTAGTTTTGTGTAAGACATTTTATAGATAAAACAATAAGTAGCATATCGTTTTTAAACATATTGTTTTTCAAATCAAAAGCTGATTAAAAGAGGGTGTGGCAAGTAGGATACACATGAGTATCCTCAATGAGAGGTGGTTATAAGGAGCGGAGGACACTTCCGTTTGCCTACTAACGAATTGACACACTCCTCGACCACTCAACCACTCAACCACTTAACGGTTTCCGGGTCACGGAGGAGAGAGGACAGAGGACGGTCTTTAGCCCAAATGAGAATCTCCGTCAAAGAGAGAGAGGGTGAGAAGAAACAGAAGAACGCTCGATCGAGAGGGATAGCAGTTATTTGGCGAGGTATCTCTAACTGAAAATACATGATCAACATGATTGTATGCCTTAAAACATAAAAGTATGCCTTATTTATTTAGTAAAACTACTAAAATATTGATTTTGACAGACAGCATGGGCATCAGCTGTATAGAGATGAGTATGAATGAAAGAATAAAGTCATCAATTAAAACAAATGTAATATACACTATAACTGAAATATTTCATTAAAGTAATGTGTATAAATGATGGTTAATAAGTGATAAGCAGTAATGGGCAGTCACTAGCATCGTGGGAGTTTTATTGATTGTTTTATTCAGTTTTGTTTACAGCATTCAACACATAATGTATAGTGCATTTAATGTTCAGAAAAAAAATTGAAACCGAAAACCCTGATTATTTTTTTATAATCTAACCGAAACAGAACCGACCTCAAAAAGCACTTATCGCTCAGCACTACTAATAATGATACGCTTCTCTCCCTGTTGGTCTACTATAATCCTAATCCTGGTTACCAGCAGACTGTCTCTGCCTCTCACACTATCTACAGTATCCTACATAGAGCAGAACAACACAGGCATAGAGATTTAGGACTCAGTAAGACGGGAGGTGAGCCTTTGGCCTAAAGTGCTCCTCATTTAAGAACGATCGACAAAATCAATAAAGTGAAGTATGTTTCCTACCCCGCTTTTTCTGCTCTGTCCTTTCTCTTCCTGATGCATTCCCTCTAGTCTGCTCCTCCAGCTGAGATCCATCTATTACAGCTGCTAGCTAGCAGCCATCCCTTCCCCTCAGCACACTACAGTCACTGTTGTTGAGTCCCAAATGGGACCCTATTCACTATATAGTGCACTACCAGACCAGAGCCCTATGGGCCATCTGGTTGTCATTTGGGACAAAGTTATTATGTATCCTTAACCACTCCATCTTTGCCTCAGCACACTAGAAACACCACCAGCACTAACATTACGCAGATGGCAAAGTGGTTGAAATAAGGTCATATTGCAACCAGGTTGTTTCAACGTAATGGCGTGACGTCATTTCAACCAGTTGTGAAAACTGTGTAGAAACTCTACCAGCACCAATAACACTGTGCCCCTTTTCACGTCACACTTCAAACTGTACTATTTACATTGCAACCTATAGATTATTTACCATGGCATGTGCCAATGTACAAGCTGTGAGGATCAGTCTCTGGATCTCAGCTGGAGTAGCAGACTAGAGGAAATGCTTCAGGAAGAGAAGGGATAGAGCAGTAAGAGCGAGGAAGGAAACATACTTCACTTTAATGATTTTGTCGATCGTTCTTAGAATGTACACACCTGTTGAAAAGTTTGGAGTCACTTAGAAATGTCCTTGTTTTTCACAGAAAAGCACATTTTTTGTCCATTAAAATAACATGAAATTGATCAGAAATACAGTGTAGACATTGTTAATGTTGTGACCCCAAGGCCAGCATCCCGGAGTCACCTCTTCACTGTTGATGTTGAGACTGGCGTTTTGTGGGTACTATTTAATGAAGCTGCCAGTTGAGGACTTGTGAGACGTCTGTTTCTCAAACTAGACACTCTAATGTACTTGTCGTCTTGCTCAGTTGTGCACCGGGGCCTCCCACTCCTCTTTCTATACTGGTTAGAGACAGTTTGCTCTGTTCTTTGAAGGCAGTAGTACACAGTGTTGTACCAGATCTTCAGTTTCTTGACAATTTCTCACATAGAATAGCCTTCATTTCTCAGAACAAGAATAGACTGACGAATTTCAGAAGAAATTTCTTTGTTTCTGGTCATTTTGAGCCTGTAATCGAACCCACAAATGCTGATGCTCCAGATACTCAACTAGTCTAATAACGGACAGTTTTATTGCTTCTTTAATCAGAACAACAGTTTTCAGCTGTGCTAACATATTGCAAAAGGGTTTTCTAATGATCAATTAGCCTTTTAAAACGGTCAACATGGATTAGCTAACACAACGTGCCATTGGAACACAGGAGTGATGGTTGCTGATAATGGTCCTCTGCGCCTATGTAGATATTCCATTAAAAATCTGCCGTTTCCAGCTACAATAGTCATTTACAACATTAACAATGTCTACACTGTATTTCTGATTCATTTCATGTTATTTTAATGGACAAAAAATGTGCTTTTCTTTCAAAAACAAGGACATTTGTCATAGCTGTCGCTCTCCTCATCCTCAGATGAGGTGAGGAGAGAAGGATCTTCGGACCAAAATGCGGAGTCAGGGAAATAAGCCATCTTTATTTTACTTTTGACAACGATGCAGATGGCAACACGAAAACTAAACAAAACACTTTCAAACTACAAAATAACAAAAACGACGTAAAACGGAACCTGAACATAAACTTACATAGACAAACGTAAACTCACGAACAGGAACGGACATCGAAACATACGAACAGCCAAACAGCTCCAAAAGTGAATACATCGACAACACGAAAACATCACAGGAGACAATCACCCACCAACACACAGTGATAATGCCCTACCTAAATATGACTCTTGATTAGAGGAAAATGCAAACCACCTGCCTCTAATCAAGAGCCATACCAGGCAAACCGAAACCAACATAGAAACAGGTAACATAGACTGCCCACCCAAAACACATGCCCTGACCATAAACACATAAAAACTAACATAAATAGGTCAGGACTGTTACAGTACCCCCCCCCCAAAGTGCGAACGCCGGGCGCACCAGCACAAAGTCCAGGGGGGGGTCCGGGTGGGCAGTTGACCACGGTGGTGGTTCCGGTTCAGGACGCTCATGGCAGGCTGACGGCTCTCGACGCTCATGGCAGGCCGACGGCTCTCGACGCTCATGGCAGGCTGACGGCTCTCGACGCTCATGGCAGGCTGACGGCTCTCGACGCTCATGGCTCTCTGACGGCTCTGGCTGCTCATGGCTCTCTGACGGCTCTGGCTGCTCATGGCTCTCTGACGGCTCTGGCTGCTCATGGCTCTCTGGCGGCTCTGGCAGATCCTGTCTGGTTGGCGGCTCTGGCAGATCCTGTCTGGTTGGCGGCTCTGGCAGATCCTGTCTGGTTGGCGGCTCTGGCAGATCCTGTCTGGTTGGCGGCTCTGGCAGATCCTGTCTGGTTGGCGGCTCTGGCAGATCCTGTCTGGCGGGCGGCTCTAGCGGCTCCTGTCTGGCTGACGGCTCTAGCGGCTCCTGTCTGGCGGATGGCTCTGTAGGCTCATGGCAGACGGGCGGCTTTGCAGGCTCATGGCAGACGGGTGGCTTTGCAGGCTCATGGCAGACGGATGGCTCAGATGGCGCTGGGGAGACGGATGGCTCAGATGGCGCTGGGGAGACGGATGGCTCAGATGGCGCTGGGGAGACGGATGGCTCAGATGGCGCTGGGGAGACGGATGGCTCAGATGGCGCTGGGGAGACAGATAGCTCTGTAGGGAGGAGAAGGAGAGACAGCCTGGTGCGTGGTCTAGGCACCGGCTGTGCTGGAGAGGAGGAAACAGCAGGAGAGAGAACCCGGAGAGACAGCCTGGTACGGGGGGCTGCCACCGGAGGACTGGTACATGGAGGTGGCACCGGATATACCGGACCGTGAAGGAGGACACGTGCTCTTGAGCACCGAGCCTCCCCAAACCTACCAGGTTGAATGAACCCCGTAGCCCTGCCAGTGCGGCGAGGTGGAATAGCCCGCACTGGGCTATGCAGGCGAACCGGGGACACCACCTGTAAGGCTGGTGCCATGTACACCGGCCCGAGGAGACGTACTGGAGACCAGCTACGTTGGGCCGGCTTCATGGCACCCGGCTCGATGCCCAACCTAGCCCTCCCAGTGCGGCAAGGTGGAATAGCCCGCACTGGGCTAAGCACGCGTACTGGGGACACCGTGCGCTTTACCGCATAACACGGTGTCTTACCAGTACGACGCCTTCTACCTCCACGGTAAGCACGGGGAGTTGGCTCGGGTATCCTACCCGGCTTTGCCACACTCCTCGTGTGCCCCCCCCCAAGAAATTTTTGGGTCTTACTCACGGGCTCCCAACCGCGTCGTCGCGCTGCCTCCTCATACCAGCGCTCCTGGGCTGTGGCTGCCCTCTTCTCCTCCTTAGGACGGCGATATTCCCCTGGTTGAGCCCAAGGTCCTCTACCGTCCAATATCTCCTCCCAAGTCCAGAAATCCTTATTGCTCCGTCGAGCATTCCCATACCGCTTGGTCTCTGTATTTTGGTGGGTGATTCTGTCATAGCTGTCGCTCTCCTCATCCTCAGATGAGGTGAGGAGAGAAGGATCTTCGGACCAAAATGCGGAGTCAGGGAAATAAGCCATCTTTATTTTACTTTTGACAACGATGCAGATGGCAACACGAAAACTAAACAAAACACTTTCAAACTACAAAATAACAAAAACGACGTAAAACGGAACCTGAACATAAACTTACATAGACAAACGTAAACTCACGAACAGGAACGGACATCGAAACATACGAACAGCCAAACAGCTCCAAAAGTGAATACATCGACAACACGAAAACATCACAGGAGACAATCACCCACCAACACACAGTGATAATGCCCTACCTAAATATGACTCTTGATTAGAGGAAAATGCAAACCACCTGCCTCTAATCAAGAGCCATACCAGGCAAACCGAAACCAACATAGAAACAGGTAACATAGACTGCCCACCCAAAACACATGCCCTGACCATAAACACATAAAAACTAACATAAATAGGTCAGGACTGTTACAACATTTCTAAGTGACCCCAAACTTTTGAACAGTCGTGTATGTAGCTCTGTCTAAATGTACGTAGCTCTGTCCTTGAGCTGTTCTTGTCTATTATAGTTTGTAGTATGTCACGTTTTATGTTTCGTATAGACGGACCCCAGGAAGAGTAGCTGCTGCTTTTGCAACAGCTAATGGGGATCCTGATAAAATCCTAAATCTGTAAAAGTGTAACAGTCCTGACCTATTTATGTTAGTTTTTATGTGTTTTTGGTCAGGGCATGTGTTTTGGGTGGGCAGTCTATGTTATCTGTTTCTATGTTGGTTTCGGTTTGCCTGGTATGGCTCTTGATTAGAGGCAGGTGGTTTGCATTTTCCTCTAATTAAGAGTCATATTTAGGTAGGGCATTCTCACTGTTTGTTTGTTGGTGATTGTCTCCTGTGATGTCTTCGTCGTTGTTATTCACTTTCGGAGCTGTTTGGCTGTTCGTGTGTTTTGATGTAACGTTCCTGTTCGTGAGTTTACGTTTGTCTATGTAAGTTTATGTTCAGGTTCCGTTTTACGTCGTTTTGTTATTTTGTAGTTTTGAAAGTGTTTTGTTTAGTTTTCGTGTTGCCATCTGCATCGTTGTCAAATATATAATAAAGATGGCATATTTCCCTGAACCCGCATTTTGGTTAGAAGATCCTTCTCTCCTCACCTCATCTGAGGATGAGGAGAGCGACAGCTCTTACAGAATCACCCACCAAAATACAGAGACCAAGCGGTATGGGAATACTCGACGGAGCAATAAGGATTTCTGGACTTGGGAGGAGATATTGGACGGTAGAGGACCTTGGGCTCAACCAGGGGAATATCGCCGTCCAAAGGAGGAATTGGAAGCAGCGAAGGCTGAGCGGCGCTGGTATGAGGAGGCAGCGCGACGACGCGGTTGGGAGCCCGTGAGTAAGACCCAAAAATTTCTTGGGGGGGGGCACACGAGGAGTGTGGCAAAGCCGGGTAGGATACCCGAGCCAACTCCCCGTGCTTACCGTGGAGGTAGAAGGCGTCGTACTGGTAAGACACCGTGTTATGCGGTAAAGCGCACGGTGTCCCCAGTACGCGTGCTTAGCCCAGTGCGGGCTATTCCACCTTGCTGCACTGGGAGGGCTAGGTTGGGCATCGAGCCGGGTGCCATGAAGCCGGCCCAACGTAGCTGGTCTCCAGTACGTCTCCTCGGGCCGGTGTACATGGCACCAGCCTTACAGGTGGTGTCCCCGGTTCGCCTGCATAGCCCAGTGCGGGCTATTCCACCTCGCCGCACTGGCAGGGCTACGGGGTTCATTCAACCTGGTAGGGTTGGGGAGGCTCGGTGCTCAAGAGCACGTGTCCTCCTTCACGGTCCGGTATATCCGGTGCCACCTCCATGTACCAGTCCTCCGGTGGCAGCCCCCCGTACCAGGCTGTCTCTCCGGGTTCTCTCTCCTGCTGTTTCCTCCTCTCCAGCGCAGCCGGTGCCTAGACCACGCACCAGGCTGTCTCTCCTTCTCCTCCCTACAGAGCTATCTGTCTCCCCAGCGCCATCTGAGCCATCCGTCTCCCCAGCGCCATCTGAGCCATCCGTCTCCCCAGCGCCATCTGAGCCATCCGTCTGCCAGGAGCCTGCAAAGCCGCCCGTCTGCCATGAGCCTGCAAAGCCGCCCGTCTGCCATGAGCCTACAGAGCCGTCAGCCAGACAGGAGCCGCTAGAGCCATCAGCCAGACAGGAGCCGCTAGAGCCGTCAGCCAGACAGGATCTGCCAGAGCCGCCAACCAGACAGGATCTGCCAGAGCCGCCAACCAGACAGGATCTGCCAGAGCCGCCAACCAGACAGGATCTGCCAGAGCCGCCAACCAGACAGGATCTGCCAGAGCCGCCAATCAGACAGGATCTGCCAGAGCTGCCAGAGAGCCATGAGCAGCCAGAGCCGTCAGAGAGCCATGAGCAGCCAGAGCCGTCAGCCTGCCATGAGCGTCGAGAGCCGTCAGCCTGCCATGAGCGTCGAGAGCCGTCAGCCTGCCATGAGCGTCGAGAGCCGTCAGCCTGCCATGAGCGTCGAGAGCCGTCAGCCTGCCATGAGCGTCGAGAGCCGTCAGCCTGCCATGAGCGTCGAGAGCCGTCAGCCTGCCATGAGCGTAGAGAGCCGTCAGTCTGCCATGAGCGTCGAGAGCCGTCAGCCTGCATGGACCTGCCAGAGCCGTCCAAACAGGACCTGCCAGAGTCCTTCAGCCGGGATCTGCCCCTTGTCCCGGTTTTGCCCCTTGTCCCGGTGTTGCCCCTTGTCCCGGTGTTGCCCCTTGTCCCGGTGTTGCCCCTTGTCCCGGTGCTGCCCCTTGTCCCGGTGCTGCCCCTTGTCCCGGTGCTGCCCCTTGTCCCGGTGCTGCCCCTTGTCCCGGTGCTGCCCCTTGTCCCGGTGCTGCCCCTTGTCCCGGTGCTGCCCCTTATTCCAGTGATGGTCCTTATCCTGGTGCTGCCCCTTGTTCTGGTGCTGCCCCTTGTCCCGGTGCTACCCCTTGTCCCGGTGCTGCCCCTTGTCCCGGTGCTAGCTGTTTATTTAGGGGAAGGTAGTGTTAGGGTGGTCAGTAGAAGGGGTAGAAAGAAGAGGGGAGTGACTATGGTGGTGCGGGGACAGCGTCCTGAACCGGAACCACCACCGTGGTCAACTGCCCACCCGGACCCTCCCCTGGACTTTGTGCTGGTGCGCCCGGCGTTCGCACCTTGGGGGGGGGGTACTGTAACAGTCCTGACCTATTTATGTTAGTTTTTATGTGTTTTTGGTCAGGGCATGTGTTTTGGGTGGGCAGTCTATGTTATCTGTTTCTATGTTGGTTTCGGTTTGCCTGGTATGGCTCTTGATTAGAGGCAGGTGGTTTGCATTTTCCTCTAATTAAGAGTCATATTTAGGTAGGGCATTCTCACTGTTTGTTTGTGGGTGATTGTCTCCTGTGATGTCTTCGTCGTTGTTATTCACTTTCGGAGCTGTTTGGCTGTTCGTGTGTTTTGATGTAACGTTCCTGTTCTTGAGTTTACGTTTGTCTATGTAAGTTTATGTTCAGGTTCCGTTTTACGTCGTTTTGTTATTTTGTAGTTTTGAAAGTGTTTTGTTTAGTTTTCGTGTTGCCATCTGCATCGTTGTCAAATATATAATAAAGATGGCATATTTCCCTGAACCCGCATTTTGGTTAGAAGATCCTTCTCTCCTCACCTCATCTGAGGATGAGGAGAGCGACAGCTCTTACAAAAAGGAACTTCCAGAGATCTTCCTTCTCCTTCTTCCAGGGAACTTCCTTCTCCATCTTCCAGGGAAATTCCTTCTCGTTAAAGTTTAAATGGATAAACTGGTAGAAGTGGGCACCAGGGAGATATATTATGATAATATTTTATGGGTAAAGAGCTAAGATGCCCTCGCCATGCAGTGTGTAGGCTACCCAGGGTGTGTCAGTTAGGTTTGGCACAAATATAGGACACTTAAAGCTGTTCTTCTGCCCTAATTCTGTTGAATCTGCTGTTTGGCTACAGTTTACATACAGTTTACTTTCGTCTGACCTGAGAAAAATTTGCGCAACCCCAGGTGTATAAAAATGACTTCTAAACTCTTCCACTCTGACTTCAAAATCTCCATGTTCTATTAAAAGTGCTGTTTAAGGTGTAAGTGAGGCGTGAAAACAAAGCTGAAGCCTGCAAGGTCAAATCTTTGAATTTCATAGACCCCAAGGATCTAAATTGATTGTGGAGTGTACCGGGGAGTTGGAGGGAGGATAGGGGGTAAGCATTTAACTGCTGACAGACCAACTCTAAGTGCATCCAAAATGGCACCCTATTCCATATAAAGTGCACTACCTTTGACCAGAGCCCTACGGACCTGATCAAAAGTAGTGCACTAAATAGGGGATAGGGTGTTATTTGGGATATAAACTAACCCTGCGGGGGTGGGGCAACACATTGCAGTTTGACACCGTTTCCTCCATGCTTCTCTGTCTCAACTCTCTCCCACTCCATGGGGCAAGACCCTGTGCTTCTGTTGTAATTAACCTATTAGGGGAAACAGTTAATCCACAGGTGTCTCTCTCTGCTCTTCTCTGTGTACCTGTTTTATACTGTTTTGATATCTAACAGCCTACTAAAGGCCCAATTGTCTCTTCAATCTCACGACAAATGTTATCGTATAACTATTCTAGTAAATCAAAACAAGCACTTCCTCTGGCATGAATAGCAACCATGTAGTCAGTCTTCATAATAACTACGCACTCTATTCATATACAGTATATGACCTAAAAAATACAACAAATGACTGTTGCCCTTGATCTAAAGCATAAAGTATTTAAAAATTGACCCCCGGGGTCTGCTTTGTCTATGGCTGGAGGCGTTTTTATACCCTAGCTGTCATGAAGTATCCCCTTCGGTCATCACTCCCATGCCTGGGGCTGCAGCATGGAGCAGCCGTGGAGCTGTGTACCAAATGGCACCCTATTCCCTTTTAGGGTCAGTACGATACCAGTATTGCAATATTCTTTCCATGGCAAAAAGGAAAACACGAAGCAGACTCTTTGGTCCTTTAAAAACCTGCTGTACATAAAATACGGTGTGCTAAAGCTTGGAAAAAAATAAATAAATGTGACTCTGGATGACAACATTATGATTAGTTAGTTTCCAACATTAGGGCTGTTTTCCTAAAGAAGTAAAATTTGATTCATGTTTTGTTTCCTTGCTAACGAGTCTCACGATACTGGTATTGTCCCGGCCCTATACCCTTTATAGTGTACTACTTCTGACCAGGGTCCATAGGGCTCTGGTCAAAATAAGTGCACTATATAAAAGGACACAGCAATGAAGTCCTAACGGACACAGAGCAGAAAGAGCTCTCCGTTATCTGGGATGACGAGATGGAGCGGAGACGGGAGGGTGGGGAGAGGGGAAAGATGAGAAAGAGGAGAGAAGGGAGGAGAGGGGAGGGAGGAGAGGGGAGAGAAGGGAGGAGAGGGGGGAGAGAGGCGAGAGGGGGGAGGGAGAACATGTGTAAGGGAGGAGAGGGGAGAGGGGAGCGAAAGGTGAGTGAGGAGAGAGGGAGAGAGAGGATAAGGAGAGCGGGGAGAGGAGCAAGAGAAGCAAGAGAGAGGTAGAGTGAGAGGGAAGAGAGGAGCGACAGAGTGGAGCGAGAAGAGCAAGAGGCGCAGAGCACCCTGGCCATGGATCTGAGGAATGGTAGATTTGGAAAGAGATACGTTCCCAGTGCTCTGACGTGTTTTTGGGGCCTATCCCAGCCATGCAGGGCTGGAACCTGGAAGCCACCCATTTGGGACAACTTCTACTGATACAGTGTCTGCATCCCAAATAGCATCCTATTTCCCTTACATTTTGCACTGATTTGGACCGGCACTGGTCAACAGTAGTGCCCCATTGGGGGAATAGGGTTCCATTTGGGAAGCAGACAGTAGCTGGCGCTGGTGGCAGAGAAAGACTTGACCCAATCAAGGACATAATTGCATGTTTTTTTCATCTGTTTTTCATTTGATGCATATATTCTCTTTATTTAAATGATTTCCGTCTCTCCCGTTCCAGGTTCCACCCATTGGAGTGGAGATGGGGTGGGGTGATTGTTGTGGGGTGCTTATTCGCTTAGCTGATGAGCAAATAAAAACCAGGATGATACGACTGTGCTTTTGTGACATCGACCCATGCAAGTCAAACAACAAAACAAACAAACAACAAAACTACCAAAATGGAGGGAGACAGTATATCCTATGGCATCCTATCCATTGCATCCCTCCATTTAACATCTACTGGCAGTAGAAAAGAGCATAGGGTCAGTAAGATGTGCAAGATGCAGTATCATGTCAACCATTACTGCCTCACTCTTGACACATCTTGTCATAAAGTAGGGACTCAGAGGAGAAGAATATTCTCTCTCCACCCAAGGATATGTCCATGTAGAGTGCATGTAAGTCTGTCAATCAAACCTGTCAGCTATTTTACCCACACTGAGGTAGATGAAAGGATCTAGGCCCATCTATCTATTGCTGAGGCCTCTCTTCAGCTGAGAGACACAGAGGGAAAGTCATGTACCATCCTGCAATCTGCAGGCTGTCTCTGATGCTTTCATATATGGTAGACTACGCACGCACGCACGCACGCCCACACACACACACACACACACACACACACACACACACACACACACACACACACACACACACACACACACACACACACACACACACACACACACACACACACAAATACACACAGGCTAGACCTACATAGGCGCACACACCATTGTCTGTTATTTACTGATACACCTGCCTGTTTTGTCTTTGATGTTCATCTCTCCTGTGACCTGTACTGTTGTCCTCACAACTTATTTCCAGCATTGAGAGTGAAAACATGGCAACAAAGGCACAGAACACATGCCAACATGTCACATAATAACATATCTACCAGCTACACACCACTGGTTGAATTTGGTAGTGACATATTAGCCATACAGGCCTATGGTTGGAGGAGAATCTTGGTACCAACATCAAATATAGTGTCATAGCCTAGTTCATATACTAACTATGAGCATATTACTACACTTTACAAACACAAGCACTAATGCAGGTGTAAAGGACGTCACACTGCTTGCTTAGCAAGTACCACTTCCTCCCGATTCAGCACATACTGTACCTGGCTCAAACTTGGGACCTCTGCCTCTCAAAAACACGTGACCTTCCACCCTCAAGAGTCTTAGCCATTTGCTAGCTAATGAAGCGACGCAAGCGGGACACTCAAGCGGGACATTTAAGTTTCCATGTGCTACACAGGCATATTAATCACTGTCTCAATCAATTAGGGGATTCTATTCATCTGGCCCGGGTGCCCGGATAGCCATGTTTTACATCGGTGAAAGTTGATTGCATTCATTTTGGAACCGGGTTGCCTCCCGGGCGTAAGCCAGGTGTCACCTTCAAAGCTCACGTGGAGTAATGAGGTGGATTCTGTGTTTTCACATGCAAAAGTGATTGCTTTTGATTAAAAACGCTTTATCTGCCATCCCAATTAAAACCAGTTTGAAAATTCAAACATATATTCTATGGAAAAGATATGTTGTATGTTTCTGCACTATGCACCATTCTGCCTTGTTGATAACATGATCGAGTGGAGCAGATTACTGTTCGATTGAAAAAGGGTGCCCTTCCTCACCACTTTTGCCCGTTCACGTCATGGGCTATAGACTGGTGCCCAGAGACTCAGCATAATCTAATCCGCCCAATGAGAGAAGATTTGAAATAGATAAGATGGCCCGGGTGCCCACATTGTCGGATTAATTAATGGAGCAAAAATATTAAGTTTGTGTTATGCCAAACAGTACCTAACCTGGAGCATCACATTAGCCCATTATAATCTGCTAGCTAGTGTATGCCTAAAGTTACCTAGTTATTTATGTTCAGATTAGAGCTCGCATTTGTGTTGACATTCATTTTTAGATAGTCTCATTACGTTGCTTATTTTGCCTAAAAACCACTGTTTCGTTTGTAACATTTTTACCACAACTCACCAACCGAGGAGTCTCAGTTAGTTGAGAACATGCCAATCTCATGCCACAATTTACCTGTAGGCCTATTGTTTTGGGATAATCCTTTCTAAAATTTCAGTGACATCATATTATGTTTTGTATGTTATTTATTCAAATCCATTATACGGTTTCCAACTACCATTTTATTTGTTTTTGTAAAATAAAAGTGTGTATTGTAGCCTATCAAGTTGAGGTGTAGCTAGGCCTACTTTTGTTTCATGTATGGATCTAGCCTGGTTAACACAAACCTCAGCAGCAGAGTTATGTCTGAATTCGTGCGCAAACTGTGATTAAACCCTAATCAGGTCTTATAAACGTCTGGATCCTGGATCCAACGTCTGTTGGAATTCAGAAAATGCTCCGTTATTAAATCAAATTTTTTCTCCATGAAGTAATCCAGTAATGTATAAACTGCCATCTAAGATTATCTTTGTCTTCTCTCATTGACAGATAAGTGTCATTCTAAGCAATGCTTGATTTTTGAGTCTCACACATAACTTGCTTGCCTGACTACCCATCCACATTGCTCCGGCCAACACCACGCCCACTAACGTCTCTTCTCCAAGATGAGTCTGGATTTGCTTCCTCCTAGACAAACACATTCAAACTGTTCTGATTGAACCCACAAATCATGAATCACGCCATTTTGATGTCAGCACAAACGACTTCTGGGATAGCAGGTTCAGACTGATGTATGGAGCGATCGATAGAGCAGCAACATTTCATTCTGGATGAGTCGTCGGACAAATGCAACACTTTGGGGTGGACACCCACCACGGCTGTGTTCAGTATGAAATAATTTAATTAATTGGAAACAATTATGTTCTGAATTACCAGTTGAAAAACGGGGAGGGGTTCAGTTGTGGGTTAAAAATGCACCACTGCCCTTGCAAATTGCTTCAAGCCACACCCCGCCACACCCACCAAACAGAGAAAACGTACCTCAAAGTCTGTTCAAGAACATTGAACAACGTTTTGGGGAAATGTGTCATTCAGTACAAACCGTCACACAACATAGAAAATGTTGAATCGAACTGAACACACCCCTGTCTCGAACAATGAGAGAAGACAAAGCTACTATAAGATGGCAGCATATACATTGTTGGATTTCTTCATGGAGCAAAAATGTATTTAATTTAGCAAAGGAGCATTTTCTAAATTCCAACGTTCCCTCTGCAATTATTCATGGGAGTTTAGAAGATGCAGAGATTCAATGACTTCCAAATCGAGAACGAAGAACATATCGGCAAGTTAAGGTTAATAGAAAATCTGCCTACATGTGTACCATCGTCTTGGGAATCAGGGTTGCAGATGACCTCAACTCCTCAATGGAGTTGAGAACAGACTAGAGTTTTTTAAATGAACCTCCGACTCCTTCAAGTCGCTACAGTATATGTCGATACTTCAAAAAATGTAATTCTTAAACCCTCACCATGTACCTATGTTTGTCCTTTGTTGTTGTGTACTTTTCTTTGTTTGTTGAAATCCATACTTTTTAATAAACGTTAATCAAATACAACCACTGACTGTTTCCTTGAGATTCAATTGGCACATGCACATTCACGCTGAGTTGCCATCTTAAAGTCACAGCAAAGAGTAAACAGTCATCAAACAAAGAAAGGCATGCAACAACAAACGCCAAACATAAGTAAAAACTCTAGTCTGCTCTCAACTCCGTGGAGGAGTTGAGGTACTCTGCATGAATCAGGGAACCTTCAAGCAGGTGTTCTGCGCATGAACGGAACATCGTGGAATGAAAGACTGCCAACAGCAGGTAGGCCTAACTCAACCGATTTAGAAATGATCAGGGAAATACCACTTACTAAACCATGTTTGATATTACCGTGGAACGTTAAAGTTCCACCATCTTCTAAATTCCACCAGCGCGTGCATTCAGAATGGCATGTTCGCTCAAATTTCCATTGCCATCAATAGTGTATTTGGGCGCACTTTTCAGCAACACTTGTCTAATCACCTACCATCATTCTTAGCAATAAGCATATGCATCGAAATGTTAGGCATATAAAGCCAATGGAGAAAAACATCCTTTAAAAGTTTTGGAGAAATTTTTTAGGAAGTTTCTTAGTCTATTCTTAATTAAAGTTTAGATATGTCATGTTTGGAATTATGACTGGTAGCCTGCTTGAATTAAACTCTTTCACAAAGATGTGTAATTGAGATGTAGAAATATGGTAATTCTATACCCAGAGGTTTTGTGTAATAAAAACAGTAATCCAGGGTATAAAGTATGTAATGCATCTATAAAGTGATTTTCCCATTCAATTCCCGAAATGAATAGTGTTTCAATATAGACTTAATGAGATTCATTATTAAAGGTTCAGACGACATCACAACATTTGCCTACCAAGAAGTCATTTGGATGCATCTACTCCAACAGGGACTGTACCAAAGGCATAAGGCCTAATATGTTGAGAAGGGGGTTTATAGGCTACTGATGTTGACACTTTCTTTAAGGCTACCCCTAGAGTGAATTTGGATACCACTTGGAAAATAGTGCTTTGTGTACAAATTCTTTAAACAACTCAAAAACGCCCTTGTTTGACTTTGGCCTAGGAGCTATCTTACAGTAAAAACAGAAGAAAATGTGAAGTAGTCTTTTTATGGGAAGCTCTATTTCATTCTCCAGTCACTCGTTAAAGATATGATTATCTGTAGATAGCCTGAGAAGGTGACACATTTAATATTAAGGCTACAGATGGAGGCCTGCATTTTTCTTGCAAATACTTTCTGAAATTGCTCTTTTGGTGGCAGTATAAAAATGATGAACAAGGCAGTAGACTACAAGGCATCGGATCGCAGCGACCATATATAGACCTATACTGCAACAGAAATCACATCCCACCCTACCTCTACTGACTGCCATGGCGCACCCAATGATTGATCTACGCCTGGCCTCAGCTTGGGGATGTTTGTTGGCATATAGTAGAGGAGACACTGCTGTGCACATAATTTATCGCAGAAAAAAAAAAAAAAAAATGCATGATACAACCCCGTTGGGCTCAGTTTCCAATATGGCACGAGCGTTTCCCCAGCGAAGATACATCATTTTCAGTCGTGTGAGCAATAGTCAATGTCAGAGAAGATGGGGCGATAAAAAAGTGAGGTAGGGGGTTGCAACAACAGCGGGGGTGGAGAGACAGAGGAGAGAAGATCTCTCAGTTACGCATGGAGGAGAGGATGTAGTGATGTCACAGGCTTTAAGCCTTGCAAACTCGCTGCAAACAGTCACCCAAACCCATTTTCATTATCATATTGATTGAAATAGTTTATCATATGTAATTTTGGGTTTAAAGGCGCCGGGTTGCGAAGGAGAGCTGAGCAGAGAATTATCTAACAAAAGAACAGCATTTGTCCACAGGGACGTTTCTCTGTTCCAGTTCATTGATGGAGTTGATTAAGTTTAAATGAAGCAGACACTGGATAAAAGTGAGGGTATTGACCAGTGGGCGCTGTGCCGCTGATCTTGAAAAAGCCTGATACACACGGAGAAACAAGATTTGCTAAATGCTCTAATCTTCAATCAAATCTAACATCAATACAGACAAAGTTTGGTAATGAGAGATTCAATGAAGCATGCAGCAGAGAAAATTAATCCCCCTCACCTAAACTGGGTTCAACTTTGAAGCTTGCTCCTCAGGATAGACAGCTATCTAAATGCTAAATAAGAAACGTATTGTACTTTTCACAGCATGCTAATCATTTGTTCATTTCATCTCCATTATTTGTTCTATCGTAGATTTCAGTTGTTGATCTGGTGATTAGATTAGATTAGATCAACCTTGGATAGCGAAGAGAGGAGGGTAGAATAGAATACTTAACAGACTGGTGCGTGTGCTGGTGGTGTGGTGTGGAGAGCAGAAATCTACAGAGTTTGGCTCACATTTGGCTCATTAGCCACACACTCATGCACATTGGGCAGACAATGGGTTCAACAAGTTTTCAACATACAATATATATACAAAAGTATCTGGACACCCCTTGAAATGTGTGGATTCGGCTATTTCAGCCACACACGTTGCTGAGAGGTGTATAAAATCAACGACACAGCCATGCAATCTCCATAGACAAACATTGGCAGTAGAATGGCATTACTGAAGAGATCAGTGACTTTTCACGTGGCACCGTCATAGGATGCCACCTTTCCAACTAGTCAGCTCATCAAATTTCTGCCCTGCTAGAGCTGCCCTTGTCAACTCTACAGTAAGTGCTATTATTGTGAAGTGGAAACGTCCAGCTCAGCTGCGAAGTGGTAGGCCACACAAGCTCACAGAAGGGGACCGCCGAGTGCTGAAGCACGTAAAAATCTCCTGTCCTCAGTCACAAAACACGCCCTGCACAAAGCGAGGTCCATACAGAAATGGTTTGTCGAGATCGGTGTGGAAGAACTTGACTGGCCTGCACTGTCTGTGAGCCCTGAGCTCAACCCCATAAAACACCTTTAGGATGAATTGGAACCCCAACTTGCGAGTCAGGCCTAATCACCCAACATCAGTACAACATCAACACCATCATCCCAGATACCCTGGACCCAATCTAATTTGCATACCGCTCCAGCAGATCCACAGATGATGCAATCTCTATTTATTGCACTCCACACTGCCCTCTCTCACCTGGACAAAAGGAACACCTAGAGTATGTGAGAATGCTGTCCATCGACTACAGCTCAGCATTCAACACCATAGTGCCCTCCAAGCTCATCACTAAGCTCAGGTACCTGGGACTGAACACATCCCTCTGTAACTGGATACTCGACTTTCTGATGGGCCACCCCCAGGTGTTGAGGGTATGCAATAACACATCCGCCATGCTGACCCTCAACACGGGAGCCCCTCAAGGCGGCTTGCCCTGCTGTACTCCATGTTCACCCACGGGGCAGCGCACGACTCCAACAACATCATTAAGTTTGCTGATGACATAACGGTGGTAGGACTGATCACCAACGATGATGAGACAGCCTATAGGGAGGAGGTCAGTGACCTGGCAGTGTGGTGCCAGGCCAAAAACCTCTCCCCCAATGTCAGCAAGACAAAGGAGCTGATCGTGGACTACAGGAAATGGAGTGCCGAGCAGTCGAGAGCTTCAAGTTCCTTGGTATTCACATCACTAAAGAATTAACATGGGCCACACACACCAACACAGTCGTAAAGAAGGCACGACAACGCCTCTTCCCCCTCATGAGACTGAAAATAACTTTTAGATCCTCAGAAAGTTCTCCAGCTGCACCATTGAGAGCATCTTGACTGGCTGCATCACCATTTGGTATGGCAACTGCTTGGCATCTGACCGCAAGGAGCTTCAGAGGGTAATGGGGCTGAGCTCCCTGCCATCCAGGACCTCTCTACCAGGTGTCAGAGGAAGGCCCTAAAAATTTTCAAAGACTCCAGCCACCCAATCATAGACTGTTCTGGGCCTCCCGGGTGGCGCAGTGGTCTAAGGCAGTGCCACCAGAGATTCTGGGTTCGAGCCCAGGCTCTGTCGCAGCCGGCCACGACCGGGAGGCCCATGGGGCCATGCACAATTGGCCCAGCGTCGTACGGGTTAGGGTGGGTTTGGCCGGCAGGGATATCCTTATCTCAACGCACACTTGTGACTCCTGTGGCGGGCCGGGCGCAGTGCACGCTGACCAGGTCACCAGGCGTACGGTGTTTCCTTTGACACATTGGTGCGGCCGGCTTCCGGGTTGGATGTGCATTGTGTCAAGAAGCAGTGCGGCTAGGTTGGGTTGTGTTTCGGAGGACGCGCGGCTCTCGACCTTAGCCTCTCCCAACTGCAGCGTTGAGACAAGATGGTAACTACTACCATGGAATTGAGGAGAAAAAAAGGGGGTCAAAAAAGCGGTACTGATGCACCAAGTCTGGAGCCAACAGGACCCTGAACAGCTTCTACCCCTCAGCCACAAGACTGCTAAATAGTTAACCTCTACAGGATCGGTGTCCACCCGGGGGACGGTGGAGCTAAAGTAGGCTAATGTGATTAGCATGAGGTTGTAAGTCACATAAATAATTCCCAGGACATACATATATCTGATATAGGCAGAGAGCTTAAATTCTTGTTAATCTAACTGCACTGTCCGATTTACAGTAGCTAGTACAGTGAAATAATACCATGCTATTGTTTGAGGGGAGTGCACAATTATGAACTTGAAAATGTATTAATAAACCAATTAGGCACATTTGGGCAGTCTTGACACATCATTTTGAACAGATGGTCCAATGGTTCATTGGATCAGTATTACACTTTGCACATACACTGCTGCCATCTAGTGGCCAAAATCTAAATTGCACCTGGGCTGGAATAATACATTTCAAAGATGATGGTACAGATCTAATTTGTTACATTCTCCTACATTAATTTCACATTTCCACAAATTTCAAAGTGCTTCCTTTCAAATGGTATCAAGAATATGCATATCCTTGCTTCAGGTCCTGAGCTACAGGCAATTAGATTTGGGTATGCCATTTTAAGTGAAAATTTAAGAAAAAAAAGGTTTGATCCTTTTAACCAAATCTGTCAATCTGAAATGACAATTCTTTCACTAACTCTTTTGGCTCATTGCATATGCTGCTGCTACTGTTTATTATCTATCCTGTTGCCTAGTCACTTTACCCCTACCTATATGTACATACATTATCTACCTTATTTACCTCATGCCCCTGCACATCAACTGGGTACCGGTACCCCGTGTATATAGCTTTCTGTGTATATATCATTATTCATTGTGTATTTATTCCTTGTGTTATTATTATTTTTATTTTAAGTAAACCACAGTCCACTGAGTTGGCCTATTATTTCTTAGGCTTATATAGAGACTCATGAGGTAGGCCTATTTCAGATAAGTACTCCAAATGATTGCATGGGTCTGTGTACATTTCTGATAATCCTTCTAAAACCGATCATTTGAAGTGTCTTTCCATTAATCGGTTGCTCTTAACCAGGCAGAGAGGCTACTAATTAGTCTAATTGACACACAGCTGGAAGACAATGAAGCATAGTGAGCATACAGTACAGTGGGTCCCAAGGACCAATATCGCTGTTTGTACACATGCAGCCCAATTCTGATATTTTTTTCACTAATTGGTCTTTTGACCAATCAGAACAGCTCTGAGAAAGAGCTTGTCTGAAAAGATCTGATGTGATTGGTCAAAAGACCAATTAGTGGCAAAAAGATAAGAATTGGGCTGCATGTGTAAACGCAGCCTATGAGCTACACTGAATAAGACTGTGTAGCCTTTTTAATGCATGCCTCACGTAGATGAGAGACTTGATATAGTATTATCTGTTGTCTTATAGGCCTAAGTCTTATCTAAGTAGGGTTATACTATTTCTCAGAGTTGAACGTTAGCCCATAGGTCCATTTTTACTGATTTCATTAGATAATCATAAATAGCCACTGTAGAATAGATTCCATTTGTTGAGTTAATTCATCAATAATCATTTCCCATAGCCTACAGCAGGTTATACTGAGAAGCAACTCATGTGACTTTATCTCAGCTGTTTATTCCATTCTGTATATAAAGGTTAAAACATATTATTAGCTCTTATTTGGCATCCCATTATTTGCATTTATTTCTTGCTGAGTGACGATAAATGTTGTCAACTGTGCTGAGTCTCTGCATTACAGCCTTTTCTCCACTGTTGGTAGGCCTATACTATGAGCCATGTGGGACATGAAGTCTCTAAGTAAGGTATGCTGCTGTCACAATATCATCTAAATCTGCATGTTTGTTTCTTAAACAGGGCATGTTCGCTTCAGCTTTTTTCCTTAGCAAATCGACAGGAGATACAACCTGGGAGATGTGCTATGAAACAAACTGCGCTCTCAAAGGTATGTGTGACTTTGTAGCTGCCGCGTTTGCCTGTTAGCTGCACATCCTCTGTCTTTTTAACTGTCACTTACTCTCTCTCTGTTTTGTCATTTGCTCTACATATTCACTTGTCGCCTGGAACTTTTTTTGACTCCGGAATACAGTTGGGTTGCAATTAAATACATCAACAAAGAAACAAAAAATGTGCCAGCAAAGCAGATGCACATTGTAGAGAGTTATTCCATGCAGTAAAATAAACAAACACCAGAAAACCATATGATATGTTTGCTGCAGGTTTTGTTTGTTTGTTTATGTCTGGTGTTAAAACAAACAGACATGTCATTGTTTCCAAATGTTCCATTCTCGTTTTCTCTGACTGAGACTAGGATAGAAGAATAAGTCTATGTTTTATTTCAACGTTAATAGGACAGCATCATAATAACATGCATGTCAGTTGAGGGTATCACTCTGATTCCCATGCACATTTCTCCAAGGCAGGCCCATATCTTCATTGCATGAAATAGTGATGACTTGGGATCCTAGCTCTACACAGCAGACAACCACCGACAGGTCCCAAAGATGAATGTATAATGCATTTTCTTCTTCTCACTCCGCATAATAAGGAGGCCAGGACATTCAGACTGTTAGCCTTTTCATCCCTGAGACACCGACGACCACTTCCCATAGACCTACTTACACAATGATTAAGATTATATGCTCAAACAGAACACATTTTAAAACAATTTCACTAAAATGTACACATCTGGAACTCCCAGAGGCCTCTTGCCAATGAGACTCACTGTCAACATGCACACGCACTCCTGAATTTTAAGATTCGACCTATGACCTCAGGGACCATGGAGATGGAGCAGGGTGAGGAATTTAAACCACCCCACCTGGCACAGATATCAATTCAACGTCTATTCCACATTGGTTCAAAGTAATTTCATTGACATTATGTGCAAACAACGTTGATTCAATCAGTGTATGCCAGGCACCCAGTGTCATGTCAGGAGCGTGAAGTCACGAGCTCTGCTGGTCAACTACTGCGTAGCAACCTAGCGGGACCAAAAGCCACGGTTTGCACCTAGAAAAAGTCTATCTATACTGAACAAAACTATAAATGCAATATGCAACAATTTCAAAGATTTTACTGAGTTACAGTTCATATAAGGAAATCAGTCAATTGAAATAATTTGTACTGTTGATATGTCACACCTGTCAGGTGGATGGATTATCTTTGCCAAAGGAGAAATGCTCACTAACAGGAATGGAAACAAATGTGTGCACAAAATGTTACAGAAATAAGCTTTTTGTGCGTCTGGAAAATGTATTGGATTTTTTATTTCAGCCCATGAAACATGCGACTAACACTTTACATGTTGAGTCTATATTTTTGTTCAGTATAAAATACAATCGGCAGAACGGCAAAAATGAAAAAATGTGATGGATGTTATGGGCTCTAAAATTTGTTTATTATGATCATGAAGTTTGATCCTCACAGTGAATTATTTTAAAGTTCGCTACAAATCGAGATATTTAATTAAATAGTGATCCATTCTGGCTACTACAACTGTCGTCACACAAGACCACGTGCTGACACAGACCAATCATGGGCCGGCAGGATACGAGGATGCTCACGCCCTCATGAATGCTCTTTGCACGTGCACCTAAGGGGGTGTGGTGTGCTATCCAGATGAGAGTGCAGAGTCAACACACCTGTCAAGCGGCAACCGGTAATGATTCCGACGTCGTCTAGCAGCTTTGGGCAGACTCTCTCAGGCAGGATGACAACGACTACATCGACCATGATACTTTGCTAGTTACGGACACTTTCACCATGATCGTTGTGATTGTTTTGGTGCCATAAAGTACCACAGTATAAGTAATAATACCCCAAAAACCTAGCTGTAAAACAGGGAAATGGTTCTAATAATTTTTCCCAAAGGGGATTTTAGAAACACTTCCAATAAGGAATGTGTTTCGTATAGGCTTACCGTGTTGTGACATTTTGATAACCGTGTAAATCTCTCTATGACAATGTGACTTTTATCAAATCTAATCAAATGTTATTAGTCACATGCGCAGAAGACCTTACAGTGAAATTCTTACTTACAAGCCCTTAACCAACAATGCAGTTTTAAGAAAAATAAGTGTTAAGTAAAAAATAGACAAGTAAAAAATGTAAAATAAAAGTAAGAAATAATTAAAGAGCAGAGGTAAAATAACAGTACTCAGGCTATATACAGGGAGTACCGGTACTGAGTCAATGTGCAGGGCACCGGTTAATCGAGGTGATTGAGGTAATATGTACATGTAGGTAGAGTTAAAGTGAATATGCATAGATAATAAACAGAGAGTAGCAGCAGCGTATAAGAGGGGGGAAATGCAAATAGTCTGGGGAGCCATTTGATTAGCTGTTCAGGAGTCTTATGGCTTGGGGGTAAAAGCTGTTAAGAAGCCTTTTGGACCTAGACTTGGCGCTCCAGTACCGCTTGCCATGCGGTAGCTAAGAGAGCAGTCAATGACTAGGGTGGCTGGAGTCTTTGACAATTTTTAGGGCCTTCCTCTGACACCACCTGGTGTAGAGGTCCTGGATGGCTGTAAGCTTGGCCCCAGTGTTGTACTGGGCCGTACGCACTACCCTCTGTAGTGCCTTGCAGTCGCAGGCCGAGCATTTGCCATACCAGGCAGTGATGCAACCAGTCAGGATGCTCTTGATGGTGCAGCTATAAAACTTTTTGAGAATCTGAGGACCCATGCCAAATCTTTTCAGTCTCCTGAGGGGTAATAGGCTTTGTCGTCCCTTCTTGGCGTGTTTGAACCATGTTAGTTTGTTGGTGATGTGGACACCGAGGAACTTGAAGCTCTCAACCTGCTCCATTACAGCACCGTCGATGGGAATGGGGGCGTGCTTGGTCCTCCTTTTCCTGTAGTCCACAATCATCTCCTTTGTCTTGATCACATTGAGGGAGAGGTTGTTTGCACCACAAGGCCAGGCCTCTGACCTCCTCCCTATAGGCTGTCTCATCGTTGTCGGTTTTCAGGCCTACCACTGTTGTGTCATCGGCAAACTTAATGATGGTGTTGGAGTCGTGCCTGACCATGCAGTCATGCGTGAACAGGGTGTACAGGGGGGACTGAGCACACATCCCTGAGGGGCCCCGTGTTGAGGATCAGTGTGGCGGATGTGTTGTTACCTACCCTTACCACCTGGGGACGGCCCGTCAGGAAGTCCAGGATCCAGTTGCAGAGGGAGGTATTTGGTCCCAGGGTCCTTAGCTTAGTGATGAGCTTTGGGGGCACTATGGTGTTGAACGCTGAGTTGTAGTCAATTAACAGCATTCTTGCAGGTGTTCCTTTTGTCCAGGTGGGAAAGGGCAGTGAGGAGTGCAATAGAGATTGCATCATCTGTGGATCTGTTGAAGCGAGCATAGAAGTAATTTAGCTCGTCTGGTACAACCGTGACACTAGGCAGCTCGTGGCTGTTCTTTCCTTTGTAGTCTGTAATAGTTTGCAAGCCCTGCCACATCCAACGAGCATCAGAGCCAGTGTAGTACGATTCAATCTTAGTCCTGTATTGACGCTTTGCCTGTTTGATGGTTTGTCGGAGGGCATAACGGGATTTCTTATAAGTTTCCGAGTTAGAGTCCCGCTCCTTGAAAGCGGCAACTCTACCCTCAGTGCGGATATTGCTTGTAATCCATGTCTTCTGGTTGGGGTATATACATACAGTCACATACATACAGTCACTGTGGGGATGACGTCATCGATGCACTTATTGATGAAGCCAGTGACTGATGTGGTGTACCCCTCAATGCCATCGGAAGAATCCCGGAACATATTCCAGTCTGTGCTAGCAAAACAATCCTGTAGTTTAGCATCTGCTTCATCTGACCACATTTTTATTGACTGAGCTACAGGTGCTTCCTGCTTTAGTTTTTGCTTGTAAGCAGAAATCAGGAGGATAGAATTATGGACAGATTTGCCAAATGGAAGGTGAGGGAGAGCATTTTACGCGTCTCTGTGTGTGGAGTAAAGGTGGTCTAGAGTTTTTTTCCCTCTGGTTGCACATTTAACATGCTGGTAGAAATGAGGTCAAATGTATTTAAGTTTCCCTTCATTAAGGCCCCGGCCACTAGGAGCGTCACCTCTGGATGAGAGTTTTCCTGTTTGCTTATGGCTGTATACAGCTCATTGAGTTTGTTCTTAGTGCCAGCATCGGTTTGTGGTGGTAAATAGAAAGCTACGAAGAATATAGATGAAAACTCTCTTGGTAAATAGTGTGCTCCACAACTTATCATGAGATACTCTACCTCAGGCGAGCAAAACCTTGAGAATTCATTAGATTTCGTGCACCAGCTGTTGTTTACAAAAATACATAGACGACCACCCCTTGTCTTACCAGAGGCGGCTGTTCTATCCTGCCGATACAGCTGTATGTTATTCATGTCGTCGTTCAGCCACGACTCGGTGAAACATAAAATATTACAGTTTGTAATGTCCTGTGTTTTTGTTTGACTCGGATGTGACCAAAGACATGACTGAAACAGGAACAACTTTGCCACTGTTCAGGCTACAGTGGATATATACAAATGAATGTGATATTTGAGGCTGTCTCTCTCATGAATTGATTTTACAAGGTATACACACATATACGGTATTTATGTTTGTGAGTTTTTGATATGGTGGTCGGAGACATGTTTATTTACACAAACTTTTATAAACCATGGCAACACCACGTTAGTGTCTGACTTTCGGCTGTCACAATTGCACCTCCCCTGACTTCACTCCTCGACTTTGGGCTACAGTTGATTGCTTTAGCCTAACCACTCATACACGACCAATGTCTATGGTGTGTGCTCAGTGGGACGAGACACTTTGGTCTCATTCATGTCACCTTTACAATAGCGGTGTGTTTGGCACAATAGCAAAGAAAACAGAAACACAAAGCGAGTGACACCTTCGTGTAATGTGGGGAATTATAACATTTGAGGAGGTGCACAAAGCAAATATAAAAGGATGAGGAAAATGAAAGGAATTAACACATTATTGGTTGGCTTGAATAGTTAGTATTGTACAAAATTATATTTAAATAAACGCAAAAGCTTTTACTGAAGTGTATCTTTGTCAGTCTAAAATGTCCCTTTCAGTAAAGCCTCTGGTAGACAGTAGGCCTAAATATAGGACAATTACGAATAGCTGGAATAAAAGCCCTAATCTGATGTTTGTCAATATGAAGGAAAAAAGTTTTGGCATTTTTACATTACTAACGACTGAAAAAAAATCTATAGGCCTTATATTGTTTCTAAATTCTAAATTAGAAAACTCCATAACATTCATTGCTTTTTAAGGCCTGTTGCTATGGCTCTCATTCATTGTATGATGATCTATTCAATATCATATGCATCAGCAATATAAATCTATTTGCATGTTGCACTTTTTGGTAGCAGCCAATAGGCCCTATCTGAAATTAGCTTTTGCTGTAAACAAATGGTCCTATTCTATGCCACAGCAGCATTGTTAAATTGTCTAGATTTAATTTCCAAAACATCTTGTTACTGGAAATTATAGTGGAAAACGAAATGGAAACAGCACCTGCTCTAACCAAGTGTCACACTTAAAACATCTCATTAGATCATCTTTTCTTGTTCGGTTCATTTCAAATAGCAGACAATAGTGAAATGATATAGTTTCTTCGGGGGTGTGCCTTTCAGAACGCAAAGAGCAGTGTCCCCTAGAGTCATAAAGTAGAACTGCATATTATGTTACAATGTAAAGGCTACATTAATGCTACAGTAATAGGCTCTTGACTTGTAAGGCCAACAATAAGTGGCACAGAGCCAAATTCAGCCCATGCCATTTTTTTTGATTGGCTCATATCCAATATCCAATGTTAATTGATCGTTTCAAATGAATAGAACATCAGCAAATATGGGGAACCCCCACTGCTGATTAATTGTAGACAGTGGTATATGTTGTTTCTGTGCAATTGTGATTTCGAGAAACTTAACTCGTTTTCTCATAAATATAAATTAAATAAATATGATTTATATCCAAACAGCTCTAGTTTATTATGTCTACGAAGCAAAAAATAGAAATATTTTCTCTAAACTAAGCAATTCTAATCAATAGGCTGCTGTAACTCGGATGGACTGATGCACATAGACATTATTTTTCCAAAACAGATTTACGCTCGTGAAGGGAAGCATCATGAATTCATTTTTCACGTACGACATGTCTTCATTTTCTTGCCCACGAGATCTATTCTGACTCGTCATTTCTGGCTCATATTCTGCATTTCTTCCCATATCCAAATCAAATCTCTTTCGTGTTATGGTTTGTCAAGCCTCACATTTATTGAACTAAAACAAGGAGGTCAGCGCGCGCCTGGAGGGCTGAAGGGGCAGCTGCTCTCGCGCTGACCAGCTTCCCGTCACACCTCGCGCTATTTCCAAGGGCATTCTTTAGTGAGTAATTAATAGGAAATAATGGCGTTGCCAGAGGTGTCACACCACTTTCCAGAATGCCACGGTGTAAGGAATGACAACTCTATCTTCACTACATTATTATTTGTTTGTTATTGTAAATGGCACATTAGCTGCTGAAACGTGCTATTGGAATTGACATCAGCCACGCTTGCCTGGTTCATAGCAGTCAGTTTGCAGAACATATTTCACCGAGGGAAGAGGACGATTTTGTCAACACCACACTATATTATCTGGCGTGTAAATTTGCCTTTCTTATAATGCAACTAACAATATTGCACTTACTCAACCTTTTCATTCAATATTCGGTGAAGTTTCTCTCTGGATAATAGCCTAAACAAAGATATACTGTTGAAGTATCCACCTAACATAATGTATAAGGCAGTGTCGGCCTATAAAAGGCTATCTAAATAGCTCAGGAAAATCACTGATGTTTGAAAATATCACATTTATATAATTAAGAACAAATGTATAATTCTTGCATAGTCCTATAATTGCACCATAACGCACTTGTCCGCCCAATTAGCAGAAACAATTATTATAACTCTGGCCCTAATTATGTCTCAATTTAACGCTGGTGAGCTCGAGCTAGTCTATAATTCAGTAATTAAAATGCTCCATGGCCCTGTGCCTTTAGGGCAGCGCGTGATTAGGACCTGTCAGCCGCTGAACTGAACGGAACCAGTGGAGCGTGTTCAGCAACATGACCCGCTATTGTTAAACCTTGTCAACATATTAACCTGACTATTCCCTACAGTCATCATGCACTGAATTGGTATATTAGATAAAGATGGATGGAGAGAAAAAGGGAAGAGAAAAGAGGATGTTCTAATTGAAAAAGAGTTGGCATTTTATTATCCAAGAATAGAGCGTTAATGAGGGAGTCTTTTTTTTTACCGGATGTCAGTTGACGTCCCAAGTCCCGCGTTCACATCTCCAGATTAAAACTGTCCAGTTTAAAGTCATTTACTGTAAAATAATAACAATAATTCCTCGTTAACCTTCATTGATGTGTCAAATATACAAATAATAGTTACTTTATTTTAATAAATCGATATTTCCTACACCAAACTACAAGGGAATTTAAACAACTATCACATGTAATTCATGATGGCACATAGGCTATATGTACTTTTATCATACAATTGAATTTGAGAGAATTGAAGCCTGGTTCTATTTTGTATGTGTACATGATAGGGCATTGCAAAACAGCATGGTCCATTGAATATTGTCTTCATTTAATCTTTGTCAGCAGGGAAGACATAATGGCATTTGACAAAAGATCAAGCATATTTTTGGAGGACCAAAATGGTGCAAACAAAGCAGTTTTTATCCTTGTCAAAATGTATTGATTTCTGTGCTTTTGTATGGTGGTTGATGTCTTCCTTAGGCCTTAGCTGGTCAGTGGGAGAAGCTGACCATTCACATAACAAATGTGTGTGTGGGGGGGGGGGGGGTCCACCCGTTATACACCAATGACTGGTCCCATGGGTCACATTGAAAACACTGTATTTTCGAAGTGTTTTAATTTAGTTCTAGGTCAATTATACACTGTGGTATGTTCAGCTATAGTCTCAATAAAACATACAATTCTACTCCTAACTATTATTGAAATGTATATCAGCACTTAGTCTATTAAATAATTAATAGTATAGGCTACTAATGCCTTTGCAACACTTCATGTGTGTTCTCAATACCACCAGGCCTGTCCTCAATACTAAAACGTTCCCATAATTTGTATATTTTCATAAATAATAATAAGAACCATTCAAATATATTTAAAAAAACGAATTTCCTATACTATTTAACCCACTGGTGTATGCTGACCATTCCAGCGGTAAATGTAGCTTTAGTAAAGTGTCAGGACAAGCCAGGGGTATAGAGAGGAGCTGAGGTGTTTCTATGATTTGAAGACATTGGGGACTTAGCCAAAAGCTAGGGGGGGGGGGGGGGGGGGGCATCTTCCCCCAGCAATAAATAAATAAAAACTCAACATCTAAATGATTGAATTTGGTGCACTTTGAGATTAACATTGAGAGATTAGAACATGCGAGATTAAATATTTTTCAGATAACTTGCACCTTCCCACCTGCCACAGCAGACACTGTCAGTACTCAATTACATGCAACTCACATGCACATACTGTAGAGTAGTTGGAATCCATTGAGATATAGTCTACTGTGTGCTCACCCCTCCTCTGCCTCTCCATCGCTTTCTATGTGTCTCTTTTGTCTGCCCTCTTCTGTTTCTGTCTCTTAGTCTATGTTGCTGTTTCTTTTGTCTACCCTCATCTCTTATCCTGTCCTGGTTGGAAAAAGTGTAAAGTTAAGCAATTGTTTAATAGTAATTTCATAGGCCTTTTCACATCACCTGCAAATTCTTTGTAAACCATGTTTTACTTTTTCACTGTGTTTGACCTGTTATAATTTGTGCAAATACATACAGCTAATTATAATCTATAGAGCAGCTTGAAGTGACAAAGTCTACTGTGTGCTCAACCCACCTCTGTTTTTCTCCATCTGGCCTCTTCTGTCACTTTCTCTATGTTTTGTCTGTTGCTGTCTGACTTGTCTGTTGCAGTCTCGGGTTTTTGATTGTTAGTGTCTCCTTTGTCTATCCCCTCTGTTATGGTCTGTACTGTTGTTCTTGTGTCTCTCTCCATCATATCCTATTTTTTATGTTGCTCTCTCTTGTCTGCAGTGGTGTGTGTTCATGGATGCCAAGGGAAGCCAGGCTTCCCCAAATATTTGACCAATAAAAACATTTCAATTATGAAATAATTTATCTTTCGTCTCTCTGTGTTTTCATAATATCAGTCAATTTGCAAATGGCTGAATCTCACCAGAGAAATCATCCGAGCGAGGGAAACAGCACCCCTCTGACTCTGTATGTGTAGCCCATGTATCTGATGCTGTCTGGAACAAAAGAGTATGACATGTTGCTGTCACAAGTGTAGAGAGGAGTAGGCAGGAGGCAGTCGCAGGTTTAGAACCTCTGAGTTTATTAAAGCACTATATATATATATAAAAGCGGGACAAAACCCAAAGTGGAAAATAATAAAGAACTCAGGAAATAGTAGGACAAATTCCTCTCAGGAAAACAAACAACATTTACAATGACCGACAAAGACAAATGACAGAGGGAGTATATATACAGTGATTGAGTGGGGATTGGAACCAGGCTTGTATAATGATGATGAAAGTAGTCCGGGGTTGATGAGTGAAGGGCATTTGCCAGAAGCAGGTTGGGCACCAGCTAGAAGGCCGGTGATGCTGAACGCCTGAGCTGGACAGGAAGTTGCCACCGTAGCATTTGATTGATTGATGCCAGCAAGCATTTGCGCTCAACTGTGGGTTGTCCTGGTGCTGAAAAACACCCCCAAAGGGAGGCCAGTTTGGATTTGGCTTCACACCAATCAAATCCCATCCTAAGCTAAACGAATCGTCATTGTCAGCAAAACGTGTCTGTTTCTGGTCTGCTTGTGTTGATGTCCTGCAGTAGCTAGCTTGTTAAGCCACGGATGGAGATGTCGATATGGACTTGTGGTTTTGACTTAATTCTCTGTACAAACCAATGATTATGATGGCAATTCTGATCTACCCATAAATGCATATATTGTGCCACTGGCCCGAGATGATTAAAGTTCAATATGTAGCATAGATGTAGCCTAGTAGGCTCACGTTAACTAGCTAGCTAACTTAGCTGGTTCATTGTTGCCCATGCAAGACCAGCTTTGATGCACCTGTACTAACCTCGCCTTCTGGATGGTAGTGGGGTGAACAGACAGGTGGTTGTTGTCCTTGATAATCTTTCTGGCCTTCCTGTGACATCGGGTGCTGTAGGTGTCCTGGAGGGCAAGTAGTTTGCCCCCGGTGTTGCATTGTGGAGACCGCACCACCCTGTGGAGAGCCCTGCGGTTGTGGGCTGTGCAGTTGTCGTACCAGGCGGTGATACAGCCCGACAGGATGCTCTCAATTGTGCATCTGTAAAAGTTCTGTAAGGGTTTTAGGTGACAAGGCAAATTTCTTCAGCCTCCTGAGGTTGAAGAGGCGCTATTACACCTTCTCCACCACACTGTCTGTGTGGGTGGACCCTTTCAGTTTGTCCGTGATGTGTATGCCGAGGAACTAAAAAATGTCCACCTTCTCCACTGCTGTCCTGTCGATGTGGATAGGGGGGTGCTCCTTCTGCTGTTTCCTGAAGACCACGATCATCTCCTTTGTTTTGTTGACGTTGAGTGAAAGGTTATTTTCCTGACATCACACTCCGAGAACCCTTGCCTCCTCCCTGTAGGTTGTCTTGTCGTTGTTGGTAATCAAGCCTACTACTGTTGTGTCGTCTACAAACTTGATGATTGAGTTGGAGGAGTGCAAGACCACGCAGTCATGGGTGAACAGGGAGAACAGAAAGGGGCTGAGCACACACCCTTGTGGGGCCCCAGTGTTGAGGATCAGTGAAGTGGAGATGTTGTTTCCTACCTTCACCACCTGGGGGCGGCCCGTCAAAGTCCAGGACCCAATTGCACAGGGTTGGGTTGAGACCCAGGGCCTCAAGCTTAAGATGAGCTAGGAGGGTACTATGGTGTTCTTACATAGGTATTCCTCTTGTTCAGATGGGATAGGACAGTTTGATGGCAATTGCATCGTCTGTGGACCTATTGGGGTGGTAAGAAAATTGAAGTAGGTCTAGTAAACAAAAAAGTGTTAAACAAATCAAAATATATTTTATATTTGAGATTCTTCAAAGTAGCCACCCTTTGCTTTGATGACAGCTTTGCACACTCTTGCCTCTCAACCAGCTTCATGAGGTAGTCACCTGCAATGCATTTCAATTAACAGGTGTGCCTTCTTAAAAGTGCATTTGTGGAATGTATTTCTTTCTTAATGAGTTTGAGCCAATCAGTTGTGTTGAGACAAGGTAGGGGTGGTATAAAGACAATAGCCGTATTTGGTAAAAGACCAAGTCCATATTATGGCAAGAATAGCTCAAATAAGCAAAGAGAAATGACAGTCCATCATTACTTTAAGATATGAAGGTTAATCAATCCGGAAAATTTCAAGAACTTTGAAAGTTTCTTCCAAGTGCAGTCGCAAAAACCATCAAGCGCTATGATGAAAATGGCTCTCATGAGGACCGCCACATGAAAGGAAGACCCAGAGTTACCTCTGCTGCAGAGGATACGTTCATTAGAGTTACCAGCCTCAGAAATTGCAACCCAAATAAATTCTTCACATATTTCAAATAACAGACACATCTCAACATCAACTGTTCAGAGGACACCTTCATGGTCGAATTGCTGCAAAGAAACCACTACTAAAGGACACCAATAATAAGAAGAGACTTGCTTGGGCCAAGAAACACGAACAATGGATATTCGACCAGTGGAAATCTGTTCTTTGGTCAGATGAGTCCAAATTTGAGATTTTTGGTTCCAGAATGCTGTGGCCAGGCCAGGCCAACCCACTGGGGAGCCAGGCCCAGCCAATTAGAATGAATTTTTCAACACAAAAGAGCTTTATCATGCTGTTTAATTAGCTTATTGATATGTCACACCTGTCAGGTGGATGAATTATCTTGGCAAAGTTTTAGAACACCTACTCATTCAAGGGTTTTTCTTTCTTTAGACTATTTTCTACATTTTAGAATAATAGTGAAGACATCAAAACATTTCATAGTTTTGATGTCTTCACTATTATTCTAAAATGTAGAAAAAAGTCTAAATAAATAAAAACCCTTGAATGCGTAGGTGTTCTAAAACTTTTGACCGGTAGTGTATATATTATTATTGTAATTATTATTAATAATTTATTTTTCCATCAAAAGGTTTGGGGCTGGACCAAAAACATCCGTGGCTGAAGCTCTGGAAGCCCAGGCCTATTGACGCCACTGAGGACACCAGGGTCAATGGAGTTGATGCATTTCCTTCAGCCACAATCAGTGCACCTGGGTTTCCTTTCCTTTGGTGTATCCAGAAGTAAATTATTAAAGGGAGGATAAAAGCGTGAGTGGTGTGGAAACGAGACAGTCAGACACAGACAAACAGACAGATGACAGTGGTTGAGGCAGACAGGCTGGGAATCCAACCCCTCCCACCCTCACTGCCCATCCTGTCCCTCCTCCCTCCCTGACTACCCCCCATCACCCCTCCATCCTCACTCACTTCCCCCTTCACTGCCCCTCTCCCCATCAGCTTGCCCCCTTGCCCGTGTGGTGGGCTCTCACTCCAGGCCTTCTCGGACGACCGCTTGAAGTGCAAATCTGTTTTCACAGAACTTCCAACTTATTCCTCTTGTCAGCGGAGCAGGAAATGGGAAGCCTCCCAAATGGCACCCTATTCCCTATATAGTGCACTACTTTTGGACCATAGGAATTTGGAATAGCGTGCCATTTGGGACAGACATGGAGTGGGGGCCCCTCGCCCAGCCGCCTCACCCCTGTACCGCCCCAGTAACGGGATCATTGACAGGCCAGTGACACTGCCCAAACAGATAATGGAAAGCTATTGATTTTTACTCCTTTTTTTGTATACAGGAAGCGTCGGACAGCGGTCCCCGGGTTGGCACTTCAGAATAACCAGCCAGAACAGAAAGAGAAAGAAGGACGTGATCAATGGATTTGAACTCTGGATCTCCGCTGCTGCCACAGACGATAAGGTGGGGGGAAAAAGCCAGGCCGACAGATAAGTGCCATCAGTCAATCACCCAGTTTCTCATGGTGCAGTGATAGGCTGCTTCTCAAATGACACCCTATTCCCTCCACCCCTAGGGCTCCGGCTCTGGTCAGAGTTAGTGCACTATATAGGTAATAGGGTCCCACTGGGCACACACTGGTTGAATCAACATTGTTTCCATGTCATTTAAATGAAATTACATTGAACCAACGTGGAATAGATGTTGAATTGACATCTGTGCTCAGTGGAGTGCCAGTTGCGACGTAGACATAGTCTACTGGTCCACCTGAAACACCTTAACACACACTATTTTTTATTTAACCGTTATTTAACTAATAGGAACTAACCTTCTTAGAGTGGCTGGGAGCTT